>NC_139025.1:35396043-35580632 GCF_964662115.1 Mustela nivalis | reverse complement strand
ACAGAAGGAACATCATTACCTCAGATCAGATGTAGAAGGCTGTCTTTACAAAACTGTAACAGTCAAATCAAATAGGCTAAAGAATTTGTGCTCTTCTACTAGATAAGTGAAAATGAGATGAATAATTAATTATAAAGTGTGCTCTAAAATATTCACTTACAATGGTTGGCAGTTCTTTTGCAATTGATTTCCTGCAAAGGCTATTTCTGACCTTTTCTACTCCCTAGCCCCTGATTCCTGTGTACTGTTCCCAGACTCTGTAGTTGTTTTCAATTACCTTTTTTAAAAAAGAGTAAGAAGATTAAGGCCATCAAATAGAAATGTCTTCAGCTTTGCTTTCCTTTATCTCTAAATTGTTTAATTTTCCTTCCTCTCTACGATTTCGTGTTAGTGATCTGTCCTTTTAGGCTTACCTGACTATTTCATGGCTACTTTTATCCCTTTTATATACTTTTAGAACGTATGGGTTTGTTAGTTAACTCCTTTATTAATTTTATTTGAGTCTCTCTAACATCTTCAGTGGCCTAAAAAAAACCCTCCCCAAAACACTTTTTCTTACTTTTTTTCTTCTTTCCCCTCCTTTTTATTTATTTATTTATTTTTTGTATTTTGCGGTAGCTCAAAGGAAAAAGCAACATATGTATTTAAATTTTGCTATCTTCTTTTTCACTAAAGCTGTTCTCTCTGTTGTTACCAGTAACCTTGTTAAATAGAGACTTTTTTTCAGTTTTATCTTTTTTATTTTTTTAAGATTTTATTCATTTATTTGACATAGAGAGACATAGAGAGAGAAGGAACACAAGCAGGGGGAGAGGCAGGCTTCCTGCCAAGCAGGGAGCCTGATGCAGGGCTTGATCCCAGGACTTTGGGATTATGACTGGAGCTGAAGGCAGATGCTTAATGACTGAGCCACCCCAGGACCCCATTTTTTCAGTTTGAATTCTTGCTTTTAAATTCTCCAGATTTGAAACTGTGAACCCCTTTACCTCTTCCCTTATAAGGGAGCTTATAAGCTCTCCTGTGTATTCTAGCCACTCTTCATTCACAAGGTCAACTTTTTCTTAAATATTTGCCTTATACATTTTTTTTAAAAGATTTTATTTATTTATTTGACAGAGAGAGATCACAAGTAGGCAGAGAGACAGGCAGAGAGAGAGGAAGGGAAGCAGGCCTCCTGCTGAGCAGAGAGCCCGATGCGGGACTCGATCCCAGAACCCTGAGATCACGACCCGAGCCGAAGACAGCGGCTTAACCCACTGAGCCACCCAGGCGCCCCTGCTTTATACATTTTTCTTAATCTAGTTTCTTTTCTTAGAATGTTACTTGGTCCTTTGGCTTCAGTGAGTACCTTCCAGATGACTCCTGTACTCTAAGTGCCCAAGCTTCAGATTTTAGCTGGAGAGCTCTACCTGTTTGTCATGCCCTTAAGTTCTACAGGCTCAGATTTGAATTTTCTTTCCCCTGAAAGGTATTCTTTCTAATTTTTCTTTCTGTACTATTGGCTTATTCCTCCCATTACCCAAACTTGAACTCTGAGTCATCTTTGAATTCCCCTTCAGATCTATTCAGCTGTTAAACTGAAAATTCTGTTACTAGTATTTCTCTATTTCATCAGCTCTTTTTCCTCCTCCCCCCTCCCTCCCTACACCTCCCTTCCTTCCAAAGATTTTATTTATTTATTTGACACAGAGAGAGAGCGAGCACAAGCAGGGGGAGCAGCAGAGGGAGAGGGAGAAGCAGGCTCTCCTCTGGGCAGGGAGCTCGATGCTGGCACTGTCCCAGGACCTTGGGATCAAAGGCAGGGATCTGAGCCAAAGGCAGACGCTTAACTGACTGAGCCACCGAGGCACCCCTTCCGTTTCATTTACTACTACAGACATTTTACTACAGAAGGTTCTCATTACCACTAATATATAAATAATTGTAATTTGGTAGTTGCTATGGCAGGGAGGAGTCAGAGGCAGCAGTGCTATTAGGGTGTGATAAGTGGAGAATACTATATTGAAAGGAGGTGATCTTTAAGCTCAGCATCAAAGAATAAGTAGGGGCATTCCAGGCAGACAAACTGAAGAAAGACTTATTGGAAGTTTAGTATATGTTGTCAGTTCATATGGCTTTTGCTTTAATCCTTATTGCATATGTGTTTTTTTTTTTTTTTTTTTAATATATTCTGTTCCTTTAAACTAGTCTTTCTGTGGTATTACAATATCTTGCTTCCAATTATCGTTATGGTATACTTTTTTAAGATTTTATTTATTTATTTGACAGAGAGAGAGATCACAAATAGGCAGAGAGACAGACAGAGAGAGAAATGAGGAGAAGCAGGCTCCCTGCTGAGCAGAGAGCCCAATACGGGACTCGATCCCAGGCCCCTGGGATCATGACCTGAGCCAAAGGCAGAAGCTTAACCCACTGAGCCAACCAGGCGCCCCCATATGTGTGTTTTTTATATTGGGGTGTGCAATTGCCTTTCTTCATATATTGATGGAGATGAGTGAACAAACATGGTAAAACCAGAGCAATACAAAGTAGTAGCAATACAAAGTACAAAGCAATACAAAGTATGTTTATGACCTAGGTTTGAAGGAGCAGAATGCTGAAATGTCAGGTGGTGAGAAGTGAGCACCACAAGCACTGAAGACTTAAAAAATCTTAAAATTTATGTTTAAAGCTGTTTTTAAGGTCCCTGGCACTTGGAATTTAAATCTAGTGGACAGCTGTTTTCAGCCTACCTATATATAGCTGTATCTTTTATATCTGTCTCTTTATACATGTATGTTTGCCCTACAGCAGGGCTAGGTAATATCTATATATTAATGGCTACTAATACTGGGAATAAGTTAACTAAAGGCCACAGCAAGTGAAGAGATCATTTACTCTTTTTGCTCCCTTAGAGATATGAAATGTTTTGTGCTTTTACAATGGGATGTATTAAAACCAACAGTTCTAAATTGGATTAAAAAGATGACTTATCTTTGTAAATGGGAAGAGCAGAGGTGAAGCAGTCCAGGAACAAACAGATCCAGGGATTTAAATGATGTCTTCAGAATACTCTCCATTTCCTGACTGTACTTCTTTCTGTATGTTAGTCTTATTGTCTGAGTATGTTAGAAGTCTTTCATGACAGAGAGGCACAGCCTCAGATTGTAGAGAGCTTACAGCAAAGAACTGAGAACTTTCTGAAGGAAGGCCTCTCATGAGACCCATCCTTGGGCTGATCACTGTGGGGAATTGTCATTAGATTGTCATCAGAACCACATAAAATGGAGGAAGGTCAGTTACCCGAAGGTTGGAAATACTATTAACTGGAGAATTGGAGGGAGGAATGTGAAGTAGGCAAAAGCAATCTACAGTCACTGCACTGGAGGAGGAAAATAGAAGTTGTAGCCATAGAGAGAGAGAAATGTGTACATAGGTGAGAGAAGTGAGTAAAGGGAAGGGAAATAGTGTCAGTTGAGAATATGGTAAGCCTTGTCTTAAGCATTTTGTATTTTATCTCTGTGGTTTACTGGAGGCAGCTTTATTATCTCCAGAGGATAACCATTTCTAGATCTAGTAATTTTTTAAAAGCCTTTTCTTATTCTTCCATTCTTTTTTTTTAATTTGACATATTTCCTTTATATTTTATGAATTAAATTTTCTTTTAAATTTTTAAATTTACATGCAGTAAAATATATACTTTTGATATACTGTTCTGCATTTTGTCAAATGTATATAGACTGTGTATAAAGCACTATTAATTATCAAGACAAAGAGCCCCTGTGGCCTCTTTGTAATTAGCCTCTCCTCCTCATCTCCAGCCTCTGGTAAACACTGACCTGTTCTCCATGGCTTTTGTTTTGCTTTTACCAAGTTGTTATGTAAATGAATCATAGTTGTATAGATTTCTGGGTCAGCCTCTTTCACTTAGAAAATGTCTTGAAATTCATTCATGTTGTTGTGCGTGTTAATAGTTTATCCCTTTTCATTGCTAAGTAGTAATCCATAGTATGGATGGACCAGTTTATGTATTTATTCATCTGTTGAAAGATGTTTGGGTTATTTTTAGTTTTTGGCAGCTACAAGTAAAACTCCAAACATTTGAGAGGTTTTTTTAAAAAAAAAATATTTATTTATTTATTTGACAGAGAGAGATCACAAGTAGGCAGAGAGGCAGACAGAGAGAGAGGAGGAAAGCAGGCTCCCTGTGAGCAGAGAGCCCAATGTGGGACTGGATTCCAGGACCCTGGGACCATGACCTGAGCCGAAGGCAGAGGCTTTAACCCACTTGAGCCACCCAGGCACCCTAAGAATATTAAAAAAAAAAAAAAAAATGAACGTAAATGTTCATTTCACTTGTGTAAATACCTAGCAGTCATGTGTATGTTTGATTTTATAGGTAAGTGCCAAACTTTTCCAAAGTGGCTATACCATTTTGGATTCCCACCAACAGTATATGAGAATTCCAGTTGCTGTTCATCCTTGTCAGCACTTGGTATTGTCAGGGTTTTCTGTTTTGTTTTTTTTGTTTTCATTTTAGTTCTTTTAGTAGGTGTATATATAATTGTGGTTTTGAATTCTACTTTCCAGATGGCTGATAATGCTGGGTATATTTTCATGTGCTTTAAAATACCTTTTTTTAAAAACATTCTGAGAATACTTTTCTGCTTTTTAAAAAATGATTGCAGGGATGCTGGGGTGGCTCAGTTAAGTGTCTGTGTCCTGCTCTGGTTGTGATCCCAGGGTCCTGGATTGAGTCCTGCATCAGGCTCTTTGCTCTGCGGGGAGCCTGCTTCTCCCTCTACCTGCCCCTACCCCTGCGTGTGTGTTCTCTCTTTCTGGCAGATAAATAAATAGAATCTTAAAAAAAAAAAAAATGATTGAAGTGTTTTTTGAAAACAGAACAATAAATGGCCTTAATGAGGGTTTTGATAAGCATTTGGGTTATAGCTGGTGTATTGCACACTCCAGAGGACACCATATTTTTTAAAAAAAGGCTCTCTGGAGTTGTGCAATGCAGCAGTGTTGGCTATATATTTACAGCCATTATCTAGAATTATCAGTGATTAAGTTCCACGGAAAATTTGAGTACTATCAAATAATGCATTTAAAAATCACTTTCTAGTGTTTCTCTGGAATGAAGTTTTGTTCAGGAGCAGGTTCTAAAGAAATGTCTCAAAGACAGTATGTCTGATGGATCAGTCTTGGGAGATAGAAAGGCCTATTTCAGATACTCAGCTCCACCATTTACTGCATGAATGACCTTGGGCATCTTATCTAGCTTTTTTGAGCAATTTCTTTATCAGCAAAACAGGGTTGATAGTATCTCCCTTTGTGGATGTGGTAAGAATTATCAATAATGTATATAAAATACCTGACACAGAGTGGACCTCTTTACATTGCAACTGCTTTTCTATTTCTTCTTGCTACTTAGTGCTGATCACCCAAAAGCCATTCCCAGCAAAGGCTTTAGGGTACCAGCAAAGCAGAGGAAAATAATTTGAAAAAAGATTGAAAGTACTTAATAAAAAAAATTTTTGAAGAAGTAATCTGGAAAGAAATAATTTTGTTCTATTAGTTGTGTAGCATCTAATAAGGTGGAGTAGATGATTATACTATTATATTTTCTGTACTTGGGGCTTCTGAAGATCTTAATTTGGTCCTACCGCCATCACCCACCACAGCTACATCTGTATCATGCCTGTGGTAAAGAAAGACTCTGAAATTGATAGTATCATTTAATGTTTAGGGTTTTAGAAATGCAATTTCCTTGTTTGAGACAAGATGTTATGAATGAATACTACTTAAGACATCATTAGTTCTGTCCAGTAAAGTGAGAATATTTGAGGTTCGAGAGAATTATTTTGTAAGATTCTCTCTCTTTTTTTTTTAAAGATTTTATTTATTTATTTGACAGAGATCACAAGTAGGCAGAGAGGCAGGCAGAGAGAGAGAGAGAGAGAAAGGGAAGCAGGCTCCCTGTGGAGCAGAGAGCCCGATGCGGGGCTCAATCCCAGGACGCTGAGATCATGATCTGAGCCGAAGGCAGCGGCTTAACCCACTGAGCCACCCAGGCGCCCCTGTAAGATTCTCTTAAACTTCATAATTTCTTCATGATCAGTCTTTTAAAAAATTATTCAAATTCCGGTTAATTTAATGTAATAGGAGTTTCAGGTGTACAGTTTCGTGATTCCATACTTGCATACAACAGCTGGTACTCATCACCACAAGTCCCCTCCTTAATCCCCATCACCCATTTAACCATCCCCTCACCCACCTCTCCTGGTCAGGATTATTCTTGTGATTCCAGGTGACTATAGGAAAATGCTTAAAATAGCAAGGCAGGAGAACCAGCAAGATCAGATATGCTTTATGAGTATAAGGAAGAAGTTTACCAGTAATGGAGTGGGGATATGGAGAAGAGGAGTTTAGGCTGAGTTTCTAGACCTGGAAGTAACTTAACTGAAGAAGAGTGATAGTATGATTTTGTTTCTTTGCTTGGTTTTATTTATTTATTTTTAATTTTTTTTTTAGAAAGATTTTATGTATTTATTTCGCAGAGAGAGAAAGAGATCACAAATAGGCAGAGAGGCAGGCAGAGCTAGGGGGAAGCAGGCTCCCTGCTGAGCAGAGAGCCTGATGTGGTACTCGATCCCAGGACCCTGAGATCATGATCTGAGCTGAAGGCAGAGGCTTTAACCCACTGAGCCACCTAGGTGCCCTCTTTGTTGGGTTTTAAACTATCTCTCTCTACCTTGGTGTTTTCTGCTTCTTTGATACATCGGTTTTAAACCTTTGTGTAGTGAAGCGGTCTTGCAGCTTTGAGCCAAATTAGTTTGATTCACACTTTTATTTCTCAAATGGACTTTTTAAAAGGAAATCATATGGAGCAGAGTAAGAAATATTCTAACTCCAGTTAGTTAACATAGTGTTAATATTAGTTTCAGGTGTAGAATTTAGTGACTCAACACTTCCATACAATACCCAGGGCTCATCTCCACAAGTGCAGTCCTTAATCCCTATCACCTGTTTCACCCATTTCCCTCATCCTCCTCCCCTCTGATAATCATGTTTGTTCTCTATAGTTAAGAGTCTAAAGGTCCTTCTCTTTTTCCATTTCTTCTCTCTCCAGTATTTTTGCCATTTTGTAGCTTGAAATTAGAGAAAGGAAAGTTTACATTCACATCTCCAATCTTCATCTAACTTTGTTGCCTTTGACTTACTGTTTCATATTCTGTTTTCCTCCATTAACGAAACAGATATTTAGTGGGCACTGTCTGCACTTGCTGAAAGACTAAATTTCTGAGATTCTCTGTAGTTAGGTATAACCTTGTAAAGAAGTCTGGCAAATGATATGTAAGTAGAAGTGAGTGATACTTCCAAAATTATATTTAAAGGGAGAATTGTATCCTTTTAATGCTTTTCTCTAGCTGTCAACTTAGACCATGAGGGTAGGGGCTATATTCCAAAAATAGTGGGTTGGAGAGTGGAAAGGATACTGTATGTTGATAACATGGTAGAACAGTCCTGAGCTGCCTGTTTTCAGATTTGTTTTATGTCAGAGAAAAGCAAACTTCTATTTTGTTTAAGCCACAGTTAATATGGGTTTTTCTGTTATGTATAGTTGAATTCACATACACATTCCCCCCCACATACACATTCTAAGGCAGCTTCACTTCTCTTGCTCTGTGGTTCAACTCTTGGTACCATTCACTTTTCCATTTCTTTTACTTTTTATTTATTTTAAAACAATTTTTAAAAAGATTTAATTTTTTTTTTAAAAAAAGATTTTATTTATTTCTTTGAGAGAGAATGAGTGAGAACAGAGCATGAGAGAGAAGGTCAGAGGGAGAAGCAGACTCCCCAAGGAGCTGGGAGCCCGATGCGGGACTTGATCCTGGAAGTCCAGGATCATGACCTGAGCCAAAGGCAGTTGGTCAACCAACTGAGCCACCCAGGTGCCCCAAAGATTTAATTTTTAAAGTAATCTCTAAATGTAATATGGGGCTCGAATTCACAACCCTAAGATCAAAAGTCGCATATTGCACCAACTGAGCCAGCCATGTGCCCCACTTTTCCACTTCTAAATCCCTGATATCTCTGCTGTCAGTATCTTCTACATTTGTTCACAGGCACATCATTGTAATTAGAAGCTACTGTAAGTGCTAGTTACATAGTTTCTGAAATTTTAATAACTTTGAAGAAACTTTTTAGACAAGAATATAAAAGAATGTTTAAGTGCAGTTACAGATACTTTATTTCCTAATAAAAAAGAAATAATTTCTTTTTAAAGAAAATTTTACTTACTTGAGAGAAAGTGGATGCATGTGGAAGCCAGGGAAGGGGCAGAGGGACAAGTAGACTTCCCACTAAGCAGGGACCCTGACTGTGGCTCCATCCCAGGACCCTGGGATCTTGACCTGAGCCAAGTCAGAGGCTTAACTGACTGAGCCAGCCAGTCTTCCTGAAAAGATACAATTTCTAAAAAATAATGTATAGTTACTAAGTTGCTTCCCAGCCGAAGCACCCCCACTCCACAGTGGTGGTAGAAGTAGATTGGTTTGGTTAATTGGCTACCAGCAACTCCTCCAGTGATTTGTCTGGGTCACTATTAACCCTCTTGTTACCTGCCTCTTTTGGAGCATTCATACTACCCGTACTTTCATCGCAGGGAAGTATAATAATATAGGGAAGCTTCCACATCCCAGTTATGGGTGCAAGAATGGTTGTGTGAGATGAACAAATACTAGCTCTCTTCCAGGCTTTTTGGAACTATACCTAGCAGGGAAACATCCTTTCTAGTCTTGAGACTAAAGATGTGGAAAAACTGGGTTTAGGAGAATCTACTAATACCTAGAGAGAACCAGAAATAGAGATGGAAGGATACAGTCTAGTCTTTTCATTCAAAAATGGACATTGTACCTCATCCAGGCTAATTTAAAATTTCTTTTCTAGTAACTTTTGATTGTTTGCAATTGAGACGTAACTTCAAGTCAGACTGGGTTGGGTACTTGAATTGGAGGGTCAAATAAAGGGACAGAAGTCTCTTTAAAGCCATACTCCTAAATATAAATATAAATATAAAATATAATTTAAAATTTCAAGGGTGATAAAAATTATGTTCTTTGATACTTTGAAGGAAGTTCAGTATTGGTTTTTTAAATTTTAACAAATATACAATACTAATGTAAGATGTTAATGGTAGGGGAAATTGGAAAGGTGGTATATGGGAACTCTGTACTATTTTTGAATTTTTCTTAAATGTAAAACTCCTAAAAGAGAAAGCCTATTTTAAGAAAAAATTAATTTTTAAAAATTATGGGTAATATAAATTGGTTGAGGACAGGGTCCTTTGACTTGTTAGTATTTGCATATTTAAGATCTAGCGTGGTGCCTAGCGCAAAATAAGCAATAAATGTTGAGGAACATTGTTAACACTTAGGTTATTTTTTAGGAGTTTCCAGAAAGATAAAGAAAGTTGGAAAAGAAAGTATTAATTTTTCTCAATTTTTATTAAAAAGCTACAAAAATTCAGTTTAATACAAGTTGAATTTTTTCAACTACATTTCCTACCCAGTGCATTGCATAAACTTTTCTGATACTGCTCGTGAGGCCAATTTTAAATCCTCAGTATTATAAATGATTTTGAAAAGAGATCAAGCTTAGTTTAGTTGTTAGAACTATTTCATTCCATGAACAGGCTGAATGCTGAAACAGTCCTTTAATAAGTGGAATTAAATGTAATACAACAACAACAACAAACAAAAACCTGAGTATATAGGTGTTGTTAGCACTGGGTTGGGCCCTTCATTTGACCCTCCAGTTCAAGTGCCCAATCCAGTATTAACACTGATATTAGGGAAATGCAGATTAAAACCACAAAGAGATAGCCATTACATACCTATTAGAATAGCAAAACAAAACTAAACAAAAACATCTGCCAGTACTAAACCGGCAGGGATGTGGAGCACCTGGAACTATTACACACTGCTGAATAGCAATGCAAAATTGTCCGGCCACTTTAGATAAGTTTGTCAGTTTCTTGTAAAGTTAAACATACACTTATTAGCGCATGACACAGAAATCCTGTCCCTAGGTATTTTCCCAAGAGAAATGAAACTATGTTCTCTGAAAGACTGGTATATGAGTGTTTAAAGCAGCTCTATTTATAATTGTCAGAAAGTGGAAATGACCCAGATGTCAATGTGTGAATGGATACACCATATAATGGAATAGCACTCAGTAATAAAAGGAACTGACTTGGATGAAACATAAAGGCATTACACTTAGTGAAAGCAACTTGTCTCATGATTCCATTTATATGACATTGTTAAAAATGCAAAACTATAGTGATGGAAAATAGCGCTGATTAGTGGGTTATGTTACTTATGACTACATAATAACATGACTATAGAGAAAGAGTATGAAGTTTTTTGGTGTAATAGAACTGTTATGTATCTGAGTATGGTGGTGGTTTATATGTGTTAACATTCCTAGAACTGTATTCCCCTGAAAAAGTCAATTTTATTGTATGTTAATTTAAATAGTAAACGAGAAGACATACACACTGAATATATATCTGCTTTATAAAACTTTTGTAAATAAGTTTAAATAAATAAGCTTATGTGATTACTGTTTGTTTTCTCTATTAGATTTTTTTTTAGATTTTTTTAAACTTTGAAGAATTTGTTTAAAGTCACTGATATCAGAAAATCTTTAATGTTAAAAGAATTAGTACTATAATAATTCTTTACAAAGAATTTGGGTGGTCACTTTTTGGATAGGCAAGAATTTGTTCATTGAAATAATACTGGTTAGTTGTCACTTTGCTGAACATTTAAGCTATATTTTGCTCATATTCATAGCTAAGTATTATTTTTCCTATTTTACACATGAGGAAACTGAAGTATAGGAGTATTAGATATTTTGGCCAAGATCACACAATAAGAATGTGATAAAGCTGGAATTTCAGCTGTTACTGTTTTTTTGGGTTTATGTATTTTCAACTAATTATCCAATTATACTTTACTTAATATCAAGGTAAAACCAACTGCAAGGCGTATATATACTAATTGGCGGATCAAAGCAGTCTTACAATAGTCTGCGTAGCAAAAATTAGCTAACTTGGCAGTATAGATTTCCTTTTGTAAATGAATATAGAGATAATAGTTGCAGGTATTAATAATTTAAAACATAATTTTTGCCAAATTGGCTATTAAGCATTATATTTATAGTTTTTGTGCTCTTCAAGTAGAAATAGACAAAAAGGAAAATAAAAATGTGTTTGCTACAGTACTCCAAATTAACTTATAATACAGTTTGTCTTTGACTTACAAATGTTTTAAATTTAAGTGCTCTATAGAATAGAAGTTGCCTGGGGAGTGACTGATCTCTATGTAGAGGAAATCTGTCTCACATGATTCTTCAGATTTTCCAGCAGGCACTATTAATTAATTTTTTCTTTAACTTCTATTCTGTTGGTGAATCCCCGCCTCTCTGCAAAGCTGTCATGCTATCATGGCGTATGGTATATGAGTGTCATGGATATCTCTGGTCTCACTGTCAAACATGGAGGCAATTGAATTCCTGAGATCACAATTTAGAACTCAGAATATTAATACATTCGCTCTCCTACCCACATAAACTTAAATTTATGCATGTATATTTTCCTGTATTTATGAACGGTAGCTACATATTGTTATTAATTTACTATTTAAATATTGGCTGGCCTGGGAACAGAATGACCACTTTTTAACTTAATTTATTTTTTAAAGATTATTTATTTATTTGAGAGAACGAGTGAGCATGAGCCAGGAGGAGGGCAGCGGGAGAAGAAGCAGACTCCCCACTGCGCAGGGAGCTCAATGAGGGGCTCGATCCCAGAACCCTGAGATAATGACCTGAGCCCAAGGCAGACATTTAACCAACTGAGCCACCTACGTGCCCCTATTTTTTTTTTTTAAATAGATATTATTTATTATAGAAAAAGTGAGGTGTGGGGGTGGAGAGGAGAGAGAATCTGAAGTAGACTCCATGCTTACGACTGCAAGATCATAACCTGAGCTGAAACCAAGAGTCAGATACTTAACTGACTGAACCACCCAAGTGCCTCTAGAATGATTTTTTTAGCATTGCTTTCCTATACGAGGAAAGTGCATTTTAAATTCTGAGTAGGTTTTGGAATGGCATGTTCATTCATGGCAGCCTGCCTATTTTTAATACATGAGGACCTCATTGCTTGTCAGGTGCCAAACATGAAATATTTGGTACATTTATTAGCTTGTAATCATCAAGGATTATATATCTGAGTTTGGGATTAAACAGTATACTGCAGATAATTTACATTGTTGTGTAATTGAGACTGCTAGTACTATTGATACTTTGTTAATGAATGATAGAAGAGACTATAAATTTTAATCTGTGTAACTTGGTGGATGGAAGAAGCTATGTTTTTGGAGACAGATTTGAGTTCAAATTCGAACCCTACCATTTGTTTCTTCAACTATGAAATGGAGATGGTAATTGCTGGGTGGTTATGAGATTTTAAATGATTTAGCAGTACCCTGTATGAAAGTGCTTATTTAGTCAAGGCGCTTGGTACACATTAAACATTCAATAGCATACCATTAGATCTTTAATTCCTTGAAGTTAGTTCTTTAGTAACTTGACATGCATAAAAGTGAACATTTCAATGAGCTATGGCATAGAATTATATTTTAAAAGGTGTAATAGTAAGTAGGTGTGATTATTATATGTTGATACTTCTTTGACTATGTTAAATAGATGGTTTATTTTACTTTTTCACACCTTTGTAATGCTCATAAAAAGCACTTATTAAGTACTTATCTATTCATGAAAGCTCAAGTAGCAAGTAAAAATGAATAAAATAATGCACTGTTTATTTTTCAAATTATTATTTTGTATAGTAATATTTGCTTTAGCAGGAAGTCTTATTTTATGGAGATACTGGCTCAATTTCTATTTCCCATTATGAAATAGTAAACCTTTGAAATGCATATGTACTTCTGAAATTCAGAGTAGATTATCAATGGCCAATACTGACCTTCAAAGCTGTTTCAATAAAAGTGATGTAGAAACCTTAGAATGTAAATTAATTTGGTAATTATTCTTAAATGAACCTGATGGTAGGAGTATAGAAATTGAACTAGTGTAATATGTTTGTAGTCCAGTTTTGTAGTGCAGTTTCAGGTTAATAACTAAGCACAATTAAACAAAAATAATGTTTCTGGCCTTCAATACTGAAAATGATTTGTGAGAAAGTTTTAGTTAACAAATACTTGATTTAAGAAATGCTGTTTGGCTAGGCCATGGTAAATATCAGATGCCTAGAGAAAATTTGTTGGTGAGTATCATATATTTAAAATGTCTGGTCAGCTTTGTAGGAGGTATAGTTAGGAAGTTATTTATTCTTCCTTGGGTTTTTCTCTCTCTTTATTTCCCTCCTTCTCACTCCTTTCTCCTCCCTTCTTCTCCTCACACCCTTTATTTCCCCCCCCCCCCCCGTTTCCCCTTCATCTCTTTTCCTCCCTTGTTCCTTTTCCCATTTCCTTTATTCCAGTAGTCTCTACTGACATTTTTTTTAAGACTAAGAAACATTTCAGACACATTAAAAAGTACAGTAAATCATATAGCAGACATTATCTACCACTGAAATTAAGCAGATGTTAACTTTTTTGCAGTCTTTAGTTCAACTCATGTTTTTATAAAAGGGCAGGTAGAAGAGCAGGATTCTTGTTTTTTGCAGTATCTTCAGTACTTCGAATAATGCCTGGGTCTTAGTAGATTTCCAATAAATATTTGTTAAAAAGACCAGCAAATATGTATTCAGGAAAGAACAACAAAAAATCAAACATCAAGGCAGTGGTGTTTGAAAGAGTCATCTACAGTGTCAGCGACAATGAGAGAGTTTCCGTAAAAACTGAAAGCAGTCCATTATCATTGATAAACTGGGTAGTCACTGAAAGCATTAGTTTTCACCTTAACTTTTATCATGAGAGAGGCAGTGTATATAGTAGTCATTTAAGGTCCAGGTTTTGGAGACAGAATGTTCAAATCCCGTTTTTCCATTTAGCTTTCTGTGTCACTGGGCAAGTCATGTTTCAGTTTCTTCTGTAAAGTAGAGATGAACTTAGAAGGTTGTGAAAAGTAAATGAATTAACTCAAGTAAGAAAAATAGGATAATGCCTGGTATATAGTAAATGCTTAAAAAAAAAAAAAGTGGCCTTTCGGTAGTTACTACCAAATAACCCAAACACTGTGTATGGCTCTTTTGTAGATTCTGTTTCAATTTGGCCAAAACAAAGTCCCTTCTTCTGCATAACTGCAATATCTCCTGGTATGAAATCTCTTCCAACCTCTATAACCAAGGATGTAAACAATCTCATTATTTGTCTTCTTTTATCTCAGTTCAGATAGTACTTTAAATTTTCTCTTGGTGTTTTCTTGGTAGGCAGTAAGTATAATACCAGTGAAAATTAAGCAGGGTGAATTTTTTTTACGGCCCAAATGTATTTTTTTTTTTTTAAAGATTTTTAATTTATTTATCAGAGAGAGGTGGGGGAGAGAGCGAGCACAGGCGGACAGAATGGCAGGCAGAGGCGGAGGGAGAAGCAGGCTCCCTGCTGAGCAAGGAGCCCGACGTGGGACTCTATCCCAGGACGCTGGGATCATGACCTGAGCCGAAGGCAGCTGCTTAACCAACTGAGCCACCCAGGCGTCCCGGCCCAAATGTATTTTGATGGTATTTTATCTACAAAGTTTTTTACCTTGAGAATCTGATAAACTTTGTTCGCTCTTCAGAGCTTTATGAACTTTGTTCACTCGTCATAGCTTTATGAGGATCTGAAAGGACGATCTTAATAGCTGCTAAGTAAATGGTTCTGAATTTTAGAATTCTTTCTATTCTCAGCCGTACTAATTAGTAATACTGTATGCATTGAATTTCACTATAATCAGGGAGAACTGACAATTTTATTTTCTTCTTTGAGCTTTTAAATGTATTCCAACCATCCAAACTAATGGAGCGTTTTTCAGCATTAATGACACATTGGGAATAGAAAAATTCACAGCGAGAACATATAAGTTCTAAAATTTCCTTCTCTTATTTGAAAAAAGTAAGTTTGGTTATTTACTGAGGGAAAATAATATTTTAAGGTATATAGAGGTGTTTAGTTAGTTGTATTCTAAGAACATTTGTTTTACCTATACTGAATTGAATGGACCTGTGTTGTAATAAAGACAGTCCATTTTTTCTTCTTACTGTGTAGCACTTAGAAGAAGCTTTCTGACAAATCAGTTGGTTTTGTAGTAGTGCTCTCAAACTTTTGTTCCTAAGACCCATTTTACATTCTTAAAATTTATTGAGGTTGGATTGCAAGAAATTTGATTTTTTAGATTATATTGATATTTACCACATTAGAAATTAAAACCAAGAAGTTTAACATAATTCATTTACAAGCAATAATAAACCCATTATGTTCATGTAAATAGCATTTTTTATAAATAATTTCCCAAACAAAAAATGTTAATGAGAAGAGTGGCATTGTTTTACATTAAATTTCCTTAATGTCTGGCTTAACAGAAGGTGTCTGGAATTTTACTTCTGCTTTTGCATTCAGGGCATCGTGATTCGTTGTTTTGGTTGAAGTATATGAAGGAAATATGGCCTCACATACATATATATTTGGAAGAGGGGTAATTTTAGCTTTTTAAATGATTATGGATATCCAATTTGATACCGCATCAAAATTTGACACATGGCAGTTTTCTAAGTTGTGAAATCTGAAACTGTATCAGTTAAACCTTTTTAGATTAAAACCCATGGCTATGTTGTATTCATTGATTGGCTCTTTAATCCACACATGGTTTTGTAACATCAAGCTTGGGTCATTTGGAAAATATTGGTTCACTGAGTTATGCGGATCTTCCAAATGTTGACATGACACATTTCATTATACAGTATAAAAAAATCACTTGTTAATAGCACCACCAATCTCATTAGAAAAGTAAGATGTTAAGCTCATGACAGTGAATGCATGTTTTCTCAACTTGAAAGTTTGAATTTTATCTTTGGAAACTGTTACTTTAAAGATAGGCTTACTGAATGCCACAGGAGGACAGGGCTCTGGGTTGACTGTGAGGGTGTGCCTTACCTTGCCTTCATCACTGGTGCTCCAGACTAGCCAGTGGTGGCTGGGATGCTGATTCCCGAGGCTGCTCCAGAGCTCAGTAAGGGGGGCAGGTTGCACAGCAGGCCAGTGGCTAACTGTGAGCCTCCACGTACCTCAAGGACGCTCAGGAGGAATGGCCACAATGGGACGCCTGCTTGGAGCACATGCCCTATTGTGAGCAGGAAGGCCAAGTGTCTGGTGCACTCAGAAGCTAGGTGGACTCCAGGTGTCCTGGTCTGCTTAGGCTGTCCTAACACAATTGTTGCAGCCAGCTGGGGCAGCACATGTTAATGGGGCTGCCTTCTGCACGTTGCCACCTGTGCACATTCTCCCAGAAGGCTGACAGCAACAGAGCCTTGCTCACACATGTGTACCAACAAGCCTGTACACACCTCTGCCAGGTGCTCCTGGTCAAGCAGAACAGCTCTATCATCCACATCTCTTTATTGAGAACCACGATGAATGCTTGAGATGCCAGTAGACCTGGCGATCCTATTCTCAGAGGAGAGGCAGGCCTGGTTCCTGAAATGTGAGGCCTAGCGCAGAGAGACAAAGGAGGAGCCAGAGCTCTGTGACAGCTTTGACCTGGAGCAGTACAAAGGGTTCTGGATTGAAAAGTGGCCATGCCAGGAAGCTGTCCTGGCAGGGTTTGCTGGGGCAGGGAGCACATGTCTTTAAATGATATGTTCATACACACAAAAAGATAGCCTTTGTTTATTTTCAAGAAAATGTCTACCAAATGCCCAAGTCTGAAGAACCGGAGTTCTTTCAAGTAAAAACAGTATCCCATGGAAAGTGGCTCTTTCAGCTTGTAGCTTGAACAAACCTACAGGTGGTTTCCGACAGGACAATTCTTGTTTTTTCATATACACAGAAATGCTTTATGCATACTTCCATTTCATTATATAGACTGTTAAAAAGATGCATTCTCAAAAGGATGAGAATTTAAAAAAAAAAAAATTTTAAGTTAAACTCGCCCCCTTTACTGCCTCCCTCTCCCAACATTGTGTGTCTTTGAAACATACAATGACTAATAATATAATTTGATGCCAGTGCCTTGATTCATTCTAAGGCACTGTGCATGCAAATGTTAACTGTAAAAGGGCAAATATCACCTCAGTGTTATTATGAAAATTGTTTTGGCCTTGTGGATCCCTGAAGGGATTTTTGGGTATTCCAGTGAACTTGCACATCATATTTTATATGCAATAGGCCAGTTTGTGGCTATATCTTTTAGTTATTGGGGAGGGTTATTATTTACTGATAATTTTTTTAAGACTGGATTTTCCTGTTCAACTTCTTGTTTTGAGATAAATTTCATAGCTTTAAGCTATTGTGTGTTTTTTTAAAAAATTTATTTATTTATTTTTATTTGTTTGACAGGCAGAGATCATAAGGCAGAGCCTTAACTCACTGAGCCGCCCAGGTGCCCCTCAATGAATCAATCTTTTAGAGACACAAACGTTTCCAAATTAAAGAAAATGAGAACTAAGAGAGACTCATTACCCAGAATTAGATCCTGGGCTAGAGGAAATGTTTCTTCTTTTGCTATATTATTTGATCAATTAGTGAAACTTAAATCCATAGACTAAATATTTAGTAAGTATAGATATAGTAAATGAATATGGTTTATGTCCTTAATTACTTCAGGAAACTACCCTAAAATTTCATAAAATACACATTGTGTTTTTCAGAAGATCATGTCTGCAACTTTCAAAGAGTTCAGGAAAAAATATGTATATAATAAAAAGAAAATTATTTAAAACACTGTAAAATATTAACATTTGGGGAACAAGATGAAAGATAGTATACCATTTATTTTTGCAGGTCTGAAATTATTTTAAAAATACGAAACTTTAAAAACCTTTAAAGGTTGCTAAGGTAATAATTTTGAGATTGGAAAACAGATGCCAAGGAACTGACCCAGGATCAGCTAAAGGGTAGAAAAGATTCTGTGACTCTAAGGTCCAAAATTATATAGTACAGCAGGGTAGGGACAGGAAACGTGTCTGTCTATATTTTCCTTGAGTTTTACTCAATCCCAGTTCCAGCCAGTGCCTCCCACACCAGGCATACCCAACAAATGTGTTAAATGGATGAAAATATAAGTAACAACCAACAATGGTAATCTGTATGAGAAAATGAACTGAGCTGTTTAGAAATAACTCCTAAAGATAAAAATTAAGTTTCCACACATATTTTAGCAGCAGAATCTTTTTCTCTACTAAAAACAGAACCTCGATGCAGGAAAACAAAGTGAAGTCACTCTAGTTTTAATGTGAATCTGATGAAGTTTTGGAACGCCTCAACTTCTCTTCACCCAGCATCAAGACTCCAACACCAACTTTTTAAGGTTCAGGAGCTCTGAGAAGGTAATTTAAAGATCAAAGAGCCTTATTTTGAAGCTCTAATATCAGCCTCCACCGATACAAACTTTTCCTTGCTTTTTTAAAACTGATCCAAAGAATCACTCAACTCCAAGACAAAATTATTTCCTTTTCACTGTTCTAAGTCTTAGGAACTGTTAAATAATCAGTATTCAAAATTGGTTCTTAAGAAACTTCAACTACCTGGATTCCATTAAAACACACAATAGCAGGGCGCCTGGGTGGCTCAGTGGGTTAAAGCCTCTGCCTTCGGCTCAGGTCATGATCTCTGGGGTCCTGGGATCGAGCCCAATATTGGGCTCTCTGCTCAGCAGGGGGCCTGTTTCCCCTTCCCCTCTGCCTGCCTCTCTGCCTACTTGTGATCTCCCTATCAAATAAATAAACAAAATCTTACAAAAAAAAATGATTGATTGATTGATTGGAGAGAGAGTGTACCAGAAAGGTGAAGGCCAAAGGGAGGAACAGATTTCCTGGTGAGCAGGGAGCCTGATGCAGGGCTTAATCCCAGGACTCAAGGATCATGACCTGAGCTGCAGGCAGATCTTAACCGACTGAGTCACCCAGGCACCCCTCTGTCTTCCTTTTATAACACTGAGTTTTTTGAAGAGTGTAGCCCAGTTATTTTGTAGAATGTCCCTCAATTTGTCTAATATTTTATCTTCATAGAATCAGGTTACGCATTTTTTGCAGGACTAATGCAATAGTGATGGTGTGTCCTTCTCAAGGTGTTCTGTTGGAGACACATGATGTTGATTTGTCCCATTACTAGTGATGTTAGCTTTAATCACTTGCCAGTTTTCTTCATTGTAACAGTTCGCTATTTTTTTTCCTTTGCTATTAATAAGTATATTGTGAGGAAATACTTGAGACTGTGTAAATACTTTATTTCTCATCAGATTTTCCTTAACTACTTTGGCATCTCTTTGAGGAGTTTTGACTGAATCAGTATTATTAATATGGTGGTTGTCAGATGGTGATTTCTCCTTTAATTAGTTGACATTCTAACATGTACATATGGATAGGTTCTTATTTTACTTAGTGCTATCAAATGACTGTCATTTATTTTGATTCTCAGATTGTTGTAAATCTGGTCCCTTTAGGCCAGCTCCTGTGTTCTTAAGACATATTTCCATGATTCTTTGAGCATTTCCTTAGTTTCTGGCTCAAGATATTTTGGGTCTGTCTTGTGCTACTCTCTCAGCCACTGAAGTGAAATCATTTTTTCTAAGAAGTCTCAGTCCTCTTAGTGGAGAAGAGTATTTAGATAAAAGGTCTTGGTGGTAATTATTGTGCTCATTGTCACTGGGGTGTCATTGCTTCCAGGCCCTCTAGACAGTTAGGCAAATATACATTCTGATACATTCATATCCATTTATATTTCTAAGTATGTATATCTATAACTGAGCTCAAGTTGATAGCTCCATTTTCAATCTAGTACCACAGGAATCATTCCAGACTTAATTTTTCAAGTATTTGTAATTCCCTTTGCTGACAGTGAGACACCTGGCTCTGATTATTTACAATTCATTTGCTTATTCAGTTAATCTTAGAATGCATAAAAGATAGCCTCAAAATTGATAACCCATTCCAGTGGTAAAAACAGAATAATGTTAGTTTTGTTTTAAGCTTGAGTATAAACAAAATACCATACTCAGAAGTTACTACAGGGGATGGCTGGATGGGTTAAGCATCTGCCTTTGGCTCAGATCATACTCAGGGTCCTGGGATTGAGCCCCACATCAGGCTCCTTGCTCAGCAGAGAGCTTGCTTCTCTTTTTGCCTGCTGCTGCCCCCCCTGCTTGTTTTCTCTCTCTCAATCTCTCTCTCACTGACAAATAAATAAAATAAAATCTTAAAAAAAAAAGGTTCAGTTAGTTTTTCCCAGTGGCCCTATTTTTCTTTTAGTGGTAATGTGTTAATTATTTGAAATGCTTTTAGGTCTGGTTCCTTCTGTTTATATACCACTTTATATACCACTTTAAGTGCTAGCCCCCTTCCATACTTGGTGATTTTATGTATTTTGGGGGGCTATGAAACACTTATATGGTTGAGAACTATAGGAGTTCATTAACAGGAGTCCGAACTATATGAAAAGTTATTCTCAAATGTCATTCCCCCATCTCTTCCACTCAAAAATATACCCTCAAAAATGACCTCCTAAAAGACATGCATGAGACAGGCGTACACTAATCTCTTGAACCTGTGAATGTTATCTTATATGAAAATGGGATCTTTGTAGATGTCATTAAATTGAGGGAAGGCTTTTGAGATGGAGACATTACCCTGGGTAGGTCCTACATACAGTCACATACATTCTTGTAAGAGGGAAGCAAAGAGAGATTTGACACAGAAGAGGAAAAGCCAGTATGATCATAGAGGTAGAGATTATAGTGATGTAGGTACAAGCCAAGGAATGTTGGCAGCCACCAGAGGCTGCAAGAGACAAGGAACAGATTCTTTCCTAGAGACTCCTAAAGGAGTGAGGCCCTATTGACACCTTAATTTCAGCTCAGTGAAACTGATTTTGGATTTCTGGCCTTCAGAACTGTTAAGAGTAAATTTGTTTTAAGCTTCCAGTTTTGTGATAGTTTGTTAAAGCAGTCACAGATACTGATATACACTCCTTGCCAGTAACCAATCTTACAATTTTCTTGTTTAAATCTTTATTTTATTCTGATCCATGGATATTTTCTTAATTCCCTTTCACACTGAAAAGTTTACATACAATAAATATTCTTTGCCCTTTACTTTTCTCTCTTAATGTATCCTGGAAGTCACTGATCTTCATTTTTGTATAGTTGCATAGAACTTGATTATATGGATGTTAATACGTTATTCAACCAAGCTCCAATTTAGGATTTTTTTTGCATATAATGTTTTTCCATTAATTTGCAATTAAAAGAAATACTGCAATGAATAACTGTGCATATATGTTTGCATACTTTCGGAGATTTTTTAGGGTAAATTTCTAGAAGTGAAAGTTGCTAAGTCAGAAGGTAAATACCCTATAAGTTTTATTAGCTGTTGTAAATTTTTCTCCATTAGCATTGTACCAATTTACCTTATCACCAGCAATTTATGAGAGTACCTGTTTTCCTGTGGTTTTGGCAGCAGAATATTATATTTAAAATTTGGGGGGATAGGTAAAAAGTGGCATGTCATCGTAATGAGTGAGGTTAAAAATTTTCTGTATGTTTAAAGGCAGTAATGTATTATTGTGAATTATCTATTGCCAATTTCTCTATCCAGTTTTTAAGAATTCTTTCTATACTAGGGATATTAGATTTTTATCTATAATGTATGTTGTATATATTTTCTGTCAGTTTTTCACCTGTCTTGATTTTGCCTATAGCATCTTTTAAAAAATATATCTAATTTTTTTAGAGAACTTTTAAGTTTACAGGAAAATTTATTAGAAAGTACAGAGTTCTCATACCCACCACTCCCCAGTTCCCTCCATATTATTTATATCTTATATTAGAGTGACAGATTTGTTATAATTTATGTACCAATATTATTGCATTATTACTAAATAAAGTCCGCAGTTTACATTAGAACTCATTCTTTGTGTTGTATATTTTATGAAATTTGACAAATATGTGATATTTGTCAACTTTTATTGTGTCATACAAAATAGCTTTTCTATATTAAGCATCTTCTCTGACCACAATTGTATGAAACTAGAAATCCATTACAAAAAGAAAACTGGAAAATTCATGTATGTGAAGATGACATAACATACTACTGAACAACCAGTCAAATAAAAAATTAACTTGAGGGGCGCCTGGGTGGCTCAGTGGGTTAAGCCGCTGCCTTCGGCTCAGGTCATGATCTCAGGGTCCTGGGATCGAGTCCCCCATCGGGCTTTCTGCTCAGCAGGGAGCCTGCTTCCTCCTCTCTCTCTCTCTCTGCCTACTTGTGATCTCTCTCTGTCAAATAAATAAAATCTTAAAAAAAAATTAACTTGAAACAAATATAAATGGAAATATAACATGCCAAAACATAAGAGGTACAGTAAAAATAATTCTAAGAGGAAAGTTTATAGTAAGAAACACCTTCCTTAAGAAAAAAGAGCTCAAATAGATGACCTGACTCTGCCTCAAAGAACTGGGGGGAGGGGGGGAGAACAAACTAAACTCAAAGTTAGTAGGGAAAAGGAAATTCTAAAGATCAGAGTGGAAATAATTGAAATAGAGACTAAAAAGACAATAGAAAAATCAGTGAAACTAAGAACTGTTTTCTTTGAAAAGATAAAATAGACATACCCTTAGCTAACTCAGCAAGAAAAAAAGAGAGGATTCAAAATCAGAAATGAAAGAGGAGATATTATAACTGAGACCATGGAAATGCAAAAGATCGTAAGATTGTTATGAACAATTATATGCCAACAAATTGGACAATTTAGAGAAATGGATAAATTCCTAGAAATATACAACTTAACCAAGACTGAATCATGAAAATTGAAAATCTGAACAGACCAGTTACTAGTAAGGAGATTTAATCAGTAATCAAAAACCTCTCAATAAAGAAAACTCTTGTCCTAGATGAATTTTCAGGTGAATTCTGCCAGATGTTTAAGAAAGAGTTAATATCAATCTTTCTCAAACTCTTATTAAAAACCATAAGAGGAGGAAATACTCCTAAACTCATATTGCAAGGCCAGCATTACCCTGATACCAAAGCCAGTCAGTGACACTACAAAGTAAAGAAAAATTAAACTAGTATTCCTGATGAACATGGATGTAAAAGTCTTTAACAAAATAGCAAATGAAATTCAGGATATATTTTAAAGATCATAAATCATGATCAAGTGGATTTACCCCTGGGATGTGAAGATGATTCAGCATATACAAATCAATAAATGTGATACATCAAGTTAATAGAATGAAAGATAAAGATCATATCATCTCAATAGATGCATGAAAAGTATTTGAGGAAACACAACATCCTTTTTATCAGATAAAAACTGTCAACAAATTGAGTGTAGAAGAAGGAACTTACCTCAACCATAGAATGGGAGAAAATATTTCTAAGTCATATATTTGATAAAGGGTTTAATTTCCAAAATATATGAAGAACTTAAACTACTCAATAGCAAAAATTTTTTAATCCAGTTATAAAATAGTCAAAGGAACCTAATAGACATTTTTCCATAGAAGACATACAAATGGCTTAGTTACATGAAAAGATGCTTGACATTACTAATCACTAGGGAAATACAAATCAAAACCACAATGAGATATAACCTTTACTTGTTAGAATGGCTGTCACCAAAAAGACAAGAGATAGTAAGTGTTGGCATGGTTGTGGAGAAAAGGGAACTGTTGTGAACTGTTGGTGGGAATGTAAGTTAGTACACCCACCATGGAAAACAGTATGGAGGTTCCTCAAAAAGTTAAAAATAGGACTACCATATGATCCAGCAGTCCTGCTTCTGGGTATATATACAGGAAAGTGAAAATTAGATCTTGAAGAGATAACTTGCACTCCCATGTTCTTTGCAGCATTATTCACAATAGCCAAGACATCTGTTAGTGGATGAATGGAGAGAGGGGATGTGGTACATAATATATATGCAATGGAGTGTTCAGCTCTGAGAAAGAAGGATTTCCTCTCATTTGTGACAAGATGGGTGGATGTTGAGGGCATTATATGCTAAGTGAAATGAGTCAGGGAAAGACAACTGTATTTCATACAGTATAGGTACTTGAATTGCATATGTGGAATCTGATGAAGCTGAACTCCTATACACTATAGAATGGTGATTAGTGGGGGTTAGGGAGTGGCAAAAGTGAGATGTTGGTTGAAGGATATACACTTGCAGTTATAAGATGAGGAAGTTCTGGGAAAGTTAAGTTTTATTGATCTAACTTTAGGTTCACTGACTCTTATGTCATTTCCAATATGTTCTCTTTATTGTAGATACTCTTTTATTGTTCTAGAATTTCTATTTGGTTATTTTTCTGTGGTTTCTATTTCTTTATGAGCATATTTTCCTTTATTCATTGAGCATAATTACAATAGCTCTTTTAAGATCTTTATTTATAACAACATCTGATTTTATAAGGTTGATGTTTATGTATGTTTTTGTTTGTTTGTTGTTGTTTGGTCTTATTTTCTTGACCTTTGTATGCCAAATAAATTTGGATTATGGTCTTTTATGTTATGAATGCTATGGAATTCCATTATATTCCTCTATAAAAGGGCTGATGCCTTTGTGTTAGCCAGCAATTAATTTGGTTATACTCATACTACAAACTCTGTATCTTAGGAGGCAGTTGAGTTGTCAGTGTGGGTTTCTTTTTTTTCCGCCCAGTCATTAACTGTTTTGTGTCCTGGATATATACAGTTCATTGGTCAGTTGGTCTGCCAAAGATTTGGGCAGAGTTACATGTAGGATGTATGACTTACCTCTCTGACTCTCTTCTTTCTGTGATTTCTCCCCACTTTCCAGTGTTGGCAGCTGCTTTGAAAACTTCCTCTGGTATTCTGGAAGAGATAAAAATGGTAATTAAAAACTGTGGGTATCTGTGGGAATTAGGAAACTGACTGCTGCCATTCTTTTGTTCCAAGAATATACTGCCCTCCAGAGTCTGCCTGCTTCTGTTCAATGTTCCTGTGCCTTCAGATAGTTATTGTTGTTTGTACTTTTTCAAGTTTTATAATTGTTACCTGCAGGAGGATTTGGTCTGGACAAACATATTCTATTATATAGGACATGGAATTTCCCTCTTCCACTTGTTTTTAATCAAGAGTCTCATTGATTTTTATGTATTTATAGTTATTTATGGCTTTTGATTTGATGCTCAAATTTGACCATTTGGAGCCCCTTTAAGTTTACGTGTGTGTGTGTGTGTGTGTGTGTGTGTGTGTGTGTATGTGTGTGTTCTGTGTGTCTTTTTGCTGGGCCTTTATTGGGCTTTGAACTCTTTACATCAGGCATAAAATGATGTCCCAGGCTCTTTATTTATTCTGCTTTGCATATGAGAACAAGATTTAGATACCATGACCTGGGTGCTAGGTTCATTTTTCAGAGGCATCATTGCTTCTAAGATTTCTTATTGGACGAAACTAAGAAATATATAGATAAAAAAAAAAAGATCCATGTATCAATTCAAATTTAACAAAGAGTCTATTTTGTCTTAATTTTTTTCATTTTATGAATATTTTGTTTTCCCCACCATGCTAATATCTTTGTTCCTAGTAACAGATTTATCTATTTGATTTATTCTATACCATACAAAAAAGTTGTTCACAAATAACACTAGAATTACTGTTATCAAAAATCATAAAACTGAACTTCAAGCTTTCTTTAGTAGTTCTTTTTCTGTTTAGAATATATTCTACCAAGATATGCTATTGCCAGAGTGCTGTCTTTGAAAGTCATTTTAAATCATTTTTGTGTGTAGTTATTTTACTAACACAGTATAAGTTTAAGATGATTTGTTTTGGGGATTTTGTTTCTCCTTTTGATTTAATTTTATTCTTGAATATGTAAAACATTCATTTAATGCAAAAATCAAAACTATTTAATTATATGTCCTTAGATAATTATTGTTTTTACCTACATCTCCTGCCTCCTAGCCCCTTTCCCTTCTTTGCCTTTTACAAGTAACTTTAACTATTTTTATTAATTTTGGTATTATCAGTATTTTGGTTTTTAAAAAAATAAGACTATATTTACTTTTTTTCCTTAAAAGCTGGCATACCTCATATTTGTTCTGTACTCTGCTTTTATTCACACAACAATATATCCTAGAAAGCAATGTATACATAGAGATCCTCTTCATACCTTTTTACAGATACGAAGGCAAATATGAGCCACATGTGGCTACTAGAAAACTTAAATTGCACATTAAAAAATTAAAATATAGTTTTAATTAATTATGATTAATTTAACTATTTATCCAGATGTTACCATAAATTTAAAATACTATCATTTCAGACTCAAAATGAGTATTATCATTGGCATGTAATCAATAAAAAAATTATAAATGAGGTATTTTGTTTTCTTCTTTGTACCAAGTCTTCAAAATCTTGGGTGCATTGCATACTTACAGCACCTCTGAGTTTGGACTGGCCACAATTCAAGTGTACAGTAGTGGTTAGTAGCTACATATTTTCTCACAGTTTGTTTTTTGCCATTACTTATAGTTTTGTTGGGGGGGGGTAGCCATTCATATTTTAAAAAATAGGTTTTGTTGAATATATCAGTTAAAAATTTTATCTTCTGCTTTTAGATTTTGAATCACTGCTAGATTGACTTCTTATTCCTGGGTTATACTTGAAATCATTTATGTTTTCTTACAGGACTTTCATGGTTTTAATCTTTATATTTTGGTCTCTAATCCATTTGGAAACTGATCTTTTTTTCTGTATTATACAATTTTGTTTTTTTCCATTTCATTCAAAAGTTGTGTAAGATAACACTTTTTTAAACTGCAGGAGTAAGCTTTTTGTTATTTTTCATTTGTAGTCTTACTGCACTGTGATAAAAAAACACAAGTTGTGGTATTTTTAGTATTGTGAACTTAAATTTTCTGTATGACCTTACATATGATCAGTTTTTGTGAATAGTCCATTTCCCCATGAAAAGAGATTGTTTTCTCTATCAAAATACAAAATTCAATGTAGTAAGTTCAATATGTTACAATAATTTACCGTACTGATTATTTGGCTTTGGTCTTCTATAGTTTCAGCTACTATTACTCTGTTTCTATTAATTTTTTTCCTACAGCTATTCTAGATTTTTGTTTTCTAAAACTTGTAATAGGGTTATTTGGTGCAAAAGTATACATAATTGATTTATCTTCTTTATTGTTAATTTGTCCTTTAGCATAGAAAAAGCCCTACTTTGTCTTGCTAGGTGTTTTTTGGGCCTGAATTCTGCCTTGTCAGTTATTAAGATCATAACCTCTGTTTTCTTTTTTATGTATTTGCCCATTATTCCTTTCTTTGCTCATATCTTTTTCCTTTTAATGTTTATTAATGACTTTGTTTTTAGGTATTCATTGTATAATATACTATTGGGTTTTTACTTCATGAGCCAATCTAAAAAATGTTTTTCTTTTGATAGAGGAGTTAAACTCTTTGTATTTATTTTTGACACCGATATGCTAGATTTTTAGCTCTGGCAATTATTTATTAAATTTACGGTGTGTTCTGTTTACTGTGTGGCTTTCATTGTGTTATGTTTTCATTGCTCTTTTTAAGAGTTTGCTTTGAAAATTTTTTTTGATGTTTAATATATTTATTTGAATAAAGTATGGGGTTTTATTAGTAAAGTATATTAACATTTTTTTCATTAATTGTGACAAGTGTTCCATAGTAATGCAAAATATTAAACATAGGGGAATCTGCCACGTACAAAAACTCTTTGTATGTTGCAACTGGTCTGTAAATAGAACTATACTAAAATTTAAGACAATTTTTTTTTTAAAGATTTTATTTATTTATTTGACAGACAGAGATTACAAGTAGGCAGAGAGGCAGGCAGAGAGAGAGAGGGAAGCAGGCTCCCTGCTGAGCAGAGAGCCCGATGTGGGACTGAGATCATGACCTGAGCTGAAGGCAGCGGCTTAACCCACTGAGCCACCCAGGCACCCGACAATTTTTTTTTTTTAATGTAGTAGGACTGAAGGTGTCTAGTACTGGTTTTGGAAAGTAAATTTTATGTGAGTTTATTACTGAACTTGGTTCAGTTTCCATAAATTAGGGAGCTGTAATCACTCTGTTTGATGGTAAAGAGAGGAAAACATCTCCGTTTTTTAATAATGAAGAAAAATCAGTTTTTATACTGGAAAGAAATTTTTTAAGCAAGAGATTAAAGAAAACAGTTTCTTCCAGAACTGGCTACTTAAATACTGTCTTGTCGAGATGAATTATTTAGAATGTTGTTGGGGAAGAGGGCGTGTTTAGTAGTAAGGCATAAAGGTGAATTGGATATAAGCGGAAGAATTTTGATGTCTCCTAGAAGGTGTAGTTTTAGGCTTTTACTCCCAGAATTTTAGAGCTGCAAGAGATTTCAACAATTTTTTTCAGTTCTTTCATTTGTAGAAGAATGATTAGAAGTCTAAGCAAGTGATATGTTACATCCAAAATCATGTAGTAAATTGATGTTCAGAGCTGGGGCTAGATTCAAAGACTCTTCTTCATCTCTATTTTAAGAATCTTTGCTCAGTGTCAGAATGTGTTCTTGAAAGTCACGATAAGCTTGAAAGTCATGGCATCCTGAGCTCCTCATATCCTACTTAATGTGCAGCTAAGGCAATGTTACATATTTATACTAGCATTTTAAAAAAAGGCATAAGTGATTTTTTATTCAGCATTACAGAGATAATGTTAGGTCATAAGCCTCTGTCTGCCTTGTTGATTTTTTTTCCCCTCTGTATCTTATCCAGTAAGGGAAGGGCCAGGTAGAAGATTGTAGCGAATAGGCCAGTCACTATGAACTGTAGCCTGGGAGCTAGAACTGGAGGTGGTGCTGGAAACCATAAAAATGCCAGATGATATGGGGGCTGGGATGCTGTTGGGATGATGACTCCTGCCATGATTAAGTGGACCAGTAGAAAAGGGAACAGAGTAAAGGAGAGTGTGGAGCCACCATCAAACTCATGCTAATCATGAGGGCCAGTTCTGTTTTCATTCCACAGAGCCCTCTACTACTTTGCCAGCTAAGATTTAGGGTAACGATAGATAATGAAATAAAATTCATCTGATATCTGCAAAACATTTTTATTTGCAAAGTACTGTCACAAATATTACTCTTTTTGCTCCTTGCAATATCCTTGTGAGATGGGTAAAAGATATATTGTTGAACAGAAAATATTAAATGCTAATGAGTGTCAAGATGACAGTGTGTTAGAAACCATTAAAGGATATAAAAATGAATACACATAGTCTTGGCTCATGTGATGTGTACAATCTTGTGAGATGGGGTGGGGAAAACAGCCAAAGCTGTAGTGTAAGGCAAGTTGAAAAATATTTAGAAATTCAAACTGCCATGGGAATTTAAAAGGAATGGTGGTAATAATACCACCATTTTTGTATTTTGCCTTCTGATTTCAGACTAGTTAATAATAACTATAAAAGTATCTCTTTATATATATATATATATTTTTTTTTTTGCCTTCTGATTTCAGACTAGTTAATAATAACTATAAAAGTATCTCTCTCTCTCTTTCTCTCTCTATATATATAGTATGTTACTGTGCTGTTAAATAAGGCGTAACATTTCATAAGTCTATTTTGGGACTATAGTCATTGACCACACAGTAGTGGTCCAACTCTCTAAATAATAATACTAGACAAACAGGACACCCTCTCACATGTGGACATATCTGCATGGAAAAGTACTCAAGGTTTAGGTGTGGACTTTTGTCCTTTATTTTCCTTTCTAGTGTATTAAGCAATGACATGCACTTTAACTTGCCCAAAACAATGCTTGCATTCTAGTGGCAACATACTACTTCTGATACATAGTAAAGTGAGTACCCGAACTACCAAGCAAGGCAGGAGGTGTAAGTAGATTTTTGTTAGGAAGGGAAGTTGTCAACTTAAATAGCAGCAAATGAAGAGTGAGTAAGGAAGCTTCTGTTGTCATAGACATACAAGAACTCCATCATATACAGGATATAGGAGGCATTTCACTTTGTGATACCCAGCCCAGAAATGTCAAATGTTTTTCCATTTAATCTCATAATTCTGGATTTCTACCAAAAAGGAATACATTAAGATCATGGACAGTTGCTTACTGAAGGGAAACCCTTAAAAAAAGTAAGGGAGGGAAAATAGAAATTAAGTTACGTAGAATAGTCTTTAAATGATAATTAACTACATTTTCATATCTTCACAGTAATACAAAACCCAATTACTTGCAGAACTGGTTCAGCTTACTTAAATGTCAGATATGTTTTTAGTCCTCTACGTAAGTGTTTAGAAGTTACTAGTGTTTATACAAAATGAAGCTATTAATACTTTTCTACAGCACTAACTACACACCAGGAAGGCCAAGGCAAACACAAATCAAGGAATGGGGTTTTCCCAAAGCTACAGTGTGAAAAGACTATAAACATGTGATTCCATACACATGAATGGGTTTCTTTGCTGTAGGAAATTCAAATGGAATAAGAAATGGAGATGTGTAAAAAGGTTTCTTGAGGGGGAGAAGGATGACATCTTCATGCACTTAGTTTTCTGCTCCTTCTGTGGCATCATATTCTTCTCCTGCACTGTCTGATGTCCATAATGTTAGGTTGTCTCTGAACAACTGCAGGATGAGGGTGCTGCTGTCTTTGGATGAGGCTTCATTCACTATATCAGGTTCTGAAGTGGCCTCATCAAAAGCCATTTTAGCTAGTGTGTAGGCAAGCTTGGATTAGTAAGGATCTTACAGTGAAACCCAGAAAAGTTAAGAGCCAGCCTCAGGCAGATTGGGTGTGTGGGTTTCATCTCTTGCTTACATCAAAAGCCTCTTGCTAAGCAACTTGGGAATTACCTACCATTTGTTTTTGATCTTCACCACCTGGAGCTTCAGCAACATACCATAGGTAATCTTTCCTCATTTTAGGTAGAAAACCTTACTCTCTAGATTAATTGCATTGGCTGTTAAATATGCATCCAACAAATAGCTTTTTGCTATTTTTGATTACTGGATCCTGTTTATTCTTTGCGCTTAGCTGCTATTTGCCTATTTCATTTTTATGGTTATTATTCTTTTCTGCTACATGTTATGGATTTATCATATGCTTTAGAATAACTTACTAATGTATGAGTGATGGTAATTGAATATATCTAATTTTTTGAAAATGTCAGCATTCACTGCTGTCACAAAATTAATCTAATTGATAGATAGTGCTTCCACCCAAGATGGACCAACAGGGATTAGTATACTTCCACTTTTATCCATCTGGGTAAAAGATATGAAACAACAGTTTCTAAGACATTTGCCATCAGGCGGCAAAAGACTTTGATCCCTGAGTGATAGAAAATAAATTGAGACTTAAGAATGTGCTAGCCTGGAGAGAGTTTCTAGGCATGGAGCAGGTCAACAGAACCCAAGAGGAACCAAGAGATCTTCCTGAGTTGAAGGGAAGGAGCTGGGAGGCTATGGGGAATTAAGGTAGCTAGAGTTCACAGGGCAGAATATCAGGGAAGAGAGAGCTGCAAGAGAATTTTTAAGAATTTAGTTGAGTACTAATCAGTGAGGTTCCTTTCAAGAATTCAGTTGAGTACTCATCAGTGCATGCCTGTGAGGGAACTACTTGAGGCTAGGAAGAACCACTCAAAAGGAATTGAAGGAATAATACAATACTCATAGCTCACATACAATACCAGGAATAGAGCCCTGAATCCATCAGAGTAGAAAATCTTATTCACTGAGTGTCAGATAGAGCATCTCCAACATTCTAGTTGTCATTTTTAGATGTTCGAGGTTGAGTCTTTTTATCTGTCTTTACTGAAAATGTAGTCAACCTTTTTTCTAGCTTCTAGAACATATGGGATTTATAACAACTTTTAATGTCCTGGTTTCCTAATCTTATCAACTGTGTCGTATCTAGGCTGATTTTGATTGATATTTTTACTCATGGCTGCATTTTCCTTTTCGTACTTTTTTTTTTTTTTAATTTTTTTAAACCTGCTTGGAAATCAGTTGATGCTTGTCAGGCATGTAAGAGAAGACATTGTAAATTTTACCTTGTTGGGTGCAGATATATTTGTATTCCTCTGTGTGTTCTCGAAACTTTTTCTGGAATGTATTGAGTTTACTTGGAAAGTGGTCCTTTCAGGTATTACTTTTAATCTTTGTTGAATGGGACCATTTAATCTAATTGCCCCACTGCTGAGGCAGAATCTTTGTGAGTGCTTTACTGGATGCCCTGTGAATAATGAGGTTTTTCCATTTGGCTAGTCATCTGGTTACAGATGTTAAATTGAAGACCTGTTTGTTTTTAAGTTCTTTTGGGATCATTAGATAGTAGTCTTTATTCTAGGACTGTTTTTTAGCCATGCTGTGGTCTCTACTAACGGCCTGGAGTATACGAGTCTTTATTTACTCTGGTTGGATAGAAGCTCCAATGTCTCCAACCCCGTTTGAACCTTGCATTGTTTTTGTTTGTTTGTTTGTTTTTGCTCCTCAGCAGTTGTTTTTTGCCTGGCCTTGTGGAATTTCACTCTAAGTGTATGTAGATCAGTATTAAGTTAGTCTCAAGTGGACCCCTACCTAGATGTCTAGAGCTTTTTTCTGCATAACCCCTCCTTTCTGGTACATTATTCCTGTAATTCCTGTTACCTGTATCTTACTGAATTTATATCTTTGTCTCTTCAAGGCTGTGCTGTGCTTTTAATCTCTCTGCCTGCAGGGGTGTTTAGGACATACATGTCTTTTGGCAGAAAGTCAAGATGTTTGCAGGGCTTATCTAGCTTATTTCCTTCTCTCAGGGAATGCAGGTCTACACTTATTATTGTCCAATGTCCATAAACTGTTACGTCATATATTTTGTCTAGTTTTGTAGTTGTTTACTGTCTGGGGGTAAATCTGGTTACCAGTTACTCCATAATCATAATAGCTAGAAGCATAAATCCTAAACTGGGTTATTGTGGGAATTTGATAAAGACTTTTGGGTGAAGTTACAGGAAGGAGCGTTGGCTGATTTTTATAGTTGATAGCCATTTAGGAATTGTTTATGGACCCCTGCAGTAGTTGACTTAGCAGTGGTTTGTCTTTTTCAACCAGATCTGGCAGATGAGATAATGTAAATAGAAAAGCACTATACAAATGTGCTTATTATTTTTAGATTAGAGTAATTTATTGAATGTTCTTATTAATAAGTGTTCTGCCTCCGAGTAGATTTTTTTTTTTAATTGAAAGTAAAAATAGTTGTTTTTTATGCTGGAGAAGTTGGAGCTTTATGCTGGAGAAGTTGGAGTTGGTGATGATACCTTCAGTGTTATTTCTAATTACCAAAAATTGGTTTCAGTACACTTTGATGTTATTGGATAAAGAATGCTTCTCACATGTAGTAAAAATGTCAGTCCAAGACTACAGTAATGTAGTTGGCAGAAAGACATATTTCTGAAGATTGTATTGTGTCACTATATTATTCTTGGGTTTTTGTACTTAGGGACTTGCACATACATATTCAGTGAACATTTGATGTGTGAATCTTTATTAAGACCATTCACTTGTCAATCATATGATTAACTTTCTATATGTCAAACATGGTAGTAGATATTAGGGAGGCAAAAGAAATAAGAGGTAGGGTCCCTTATTAGAAGATTACATGAAATGGCACATGTAACAACAACACATTCTAGCAAAGATTAATGGAATACATAGTGATTATGTCAGCTCTCAGGGAGAAATGGAGGGGCTGGATTTTGAGAAAATTGATGGATTTGCATTGATTCACCAAGAGGATAAGGGAGAAAAAGTCCCTGCTCTACGAAGAAGGAATGGTGTGTTACAGGGTGACAGCTGAGAATGACAAAATTGTTCTGTGAATAACAAGCAGATTAAATTGGCTTGAATTGAATTCTCTGTAGAAGAGAGTCAGAAATTAGGTTGTAGAGCTGATTGTGGTATGAGGGATGTAGAAGATTTTGAGCATTAGTCTGCGAAGAGAGAAAGCTGATTGCCCCATATGTTAAAAAGTAGACAAAATTAAAGAATTTTGTGTTCACAAAGTAAGTTTTATAGGTGTTGACTTATTTTAAGATAAACTATGAAGCAAATGAAGACAATGAGTTTTGCTGTGTTTGATTACAATAAGGTAGAAACCCATTCTTTATTGGGATTTGAAAAACACTGCTTACAGAAGTGAATAAATATATAAAAGTTTTACATTGGGGTGCCTGGGTGGCTGAGTTGGTTAAGAATCTCCCTTCGGAGGACACCTGGGTCGCTCAGTTTGTTAAGCGGCTGCCCATGATCCCAGTGTCCTGGGATCGAGTCCAACATGGGGCTCCCTGCATGGCGGGGAGCCTGCTTCTCTCTCTGCCTCTGCCTGCCACTCTGCTTGCCTGTGTGCTCTCTCTCTGACAATTAAATAAAAATAAAATCTTTCAAAAAAAAAAATCTGCCGGGGCGCCTGGGTGGCTCAGTGGATTAAGCTGCTGCCTTCGGCTCAGGTCATGATCTCAGTGTCCTGGGATTGAGCCCCACATCGGGCTCTTTGCTCAGCGGGGAGCCTGCTTCTCTCTCTCTCTCTCTCTCTCTGACTCTCTGCCTACTTGTGATCTCTCTCTCTCTGTCAAATAAATAAATAAAAATCTTTAAAAAAAAAAAATCTGCCTTCTGCTCTGGTTATGATCCCAGGGTCCTGTGAGTGAGCTGGATGTCTCCGTGGGGAGCCGGCTTCTCTCTCTGCCCCTCCCCCTGCTCACTCTCTCTCAAATAAATAAATAAAATCTTTTTAAAAAGTGAAAGTTTTACATGTTATGACATATTGTAAGGGAAAAAAAAGGAATTTTTAACCCACTGAGCCACCCAGGGGCCTCGAAAAAAAAGGAATTTTTTAAATGATGCAATAACTGAAGGTATTCTAACTGAATTCTCTGAGTAAGGCTGAATTTCATTTGTCTGTTTGTTGCTCTAGGTTGCTGCATACTCATGACCCAGGTGGTATTTTCATTCAAGATAAAGTGTGTCCTGTTGCCTTTATTGATTAACTGAACAATTCAGGTTAGTATATTTTTTGTACAGCATTTCCCTTTTCTAATTATAAATTGATATGTTGAGAAATAGATAATTTTGTGTTAAAATCTATGTATGTACGTGGCAATGAATTAGAAAGACCAAGTCAATCTAAATGCTACTGAATTATGTATTAGTTAACAGACATTTTGGTACTACCTACTATGTATAGTCTGTAGTGCATAAAATAAAAAAAATGTTTTACTCCTTGTTTAGTAGTTTTGTACTTTAAGAGGCTGGTTAAAAACAAGTTGTGGCTGAATATGTTACATTGTAATTTTGGCATTGTTGTGTGACATATTGGGTGTTGAAAAGAAACAACTCATCTTAGAATTTTTGGACATTTTTATAGCTGACTTTTAAAGGATAGATTGTTGTCCAGATTTTAGTCATACATAAAAATTATTATTTGTTTTTAGTGTTGTCTGTGTGTTTTGACAAATATATATTCATCCCCATAATCTTTTTTTTTTTTTTTAAAGATTTTATTTATTTATTTGACAGAGAGAAATCACAAGTAGGCAGAGAGGCAGGCAGAGAGAGAGGAGGAAGCAGGCTCCCTGCTGAGCAGAGAGCCCGATGCGGGACTCGATCCCAGGACCCTGAGATCATGACCTGAGCCGAAGGCAGCGGCTTAACCACTGAGCCACCCAGGCGCCCCCATCCCCATAATCTTTTAAATTCATTCATGTTGTCTCTTTGTAGTCAACCTCTCTCTCATCTCAACTCCTAGCAACCACTGATCTGTTTTTTGTCCCTATAGTCTACCTATTCTGATATGTCATTTAAATAGAATCATTGAGTATGTAGCTTTTAAAATCTAGCTTCTTTCACTTAGCATAATGCATTTGGATTCATTCATGTTGTTGTACTAGTAATTTGTTTTCTTTCTTTCTTTCTTTTAAAATTCTGAGCTGTGTTCTACCAAATGGGGATATACTATAGTTGGTTTATTCATTCACCACTTTATATACATTTGGGGAGTTTCCAACTTTTGGTGATAATTTTAGTCATACTTTTTCTCTCTTTTTTGTGATAAAATACTAATATATAGCCTAATATTTATAACAATAAGATACATGACATAAAATTTACCACCTTAGCCATTTTTTTAAGAAAGATTTTATTTATTTATTTGCGAGAGAGAAAGCACCAGGGAGGGGAGGGTCAGAGGGAGAAGCTCACTACCTGCTGAGTGGGGAGCCCGATAGGGGACTGAATCCTAGGACTCCAGGATCTTAACCTGAGCTGAGGGCAGACGTTTGACCTATTGAGCCACCCTGGCACTCTGTACTCTTACCTCCCCCACTCATCTTTGCCATTTTTAAGTGTACAGTTCAGTGCTTTAAGTACATTCACATTGCTATGCAGTCATCAGAGAATTCCTGTAACTCTTTTCATCTTGTAAAATTGAAACAATATTCCTATTAAACAGTAACTCCCCATTCTCTATTCCATCCAGCTCCTGGAAAGCAGTATTATACTTTCTGTCTTTATGAATTTGACTCTAAGTAATTCACATGGGGGGGGGTTAAACACAGCATTTGTCTTTTGTTTCTGGCTTATTTCACTTAGCATAATGTCCTTGAGGTTCATCCGTGTTGTAGTATAGCACAGAATTTCCTTTCTTTTTGAGGCTGAATAGTATTCCATTGTATGTACATACTTTATTTTGCTTATCTGCTTATTGGTTGTTGGACATGGGTTTCTTCCACATTTTAGCTATTGTGCATAATGTGGCTATGAACATAAGTGTGTAAATATTTCTTCAACACCCTGTGTTTAGTTCTTTTGGGTATATATATATGTTCAGAAATGAAATTGGTAGGTCATATAGTAATTCTATTCTTAATTTTTTGAGGAGCCACCATACTTTTTTCCACAGCAGCTATACCATTTTACTGTCTCATCAGCATTGCACGTGTTTCACTGTCTCTACCTCCTTGCCAACAACTGTTACTTTCTGATTTTTGATAGTAGCCATTTTAATGGGTATGAAATTGTAGGTTTTTGTGTGTATGTGTGTGTGGTTTTGATTTGCATTTCCCTAACGATGGGTGCCACTGAACATCTTTTTATGGGCTTATTGGCTCTTTGTATATCTTCTTTGGAACCATGTCTATTCCTTTCTTTTTTTCCAATTTTGAATTGGGTTGTTTGTCTTTTGTTGTTGAGGTTTAGGAGTTCTCTCTATATTTTGGATAGTAATTCCTTATCAGATACATGGTTTACAAGTATTTTCTCTCAGTCTTTTAGGTTGCCTTTTTACTTCACAGATGTTGTCTTTTGATGCACAAAAGTTTTAGTTTTCACAAAGTCCAGTTTGTCAATTTTTCTTTTCTTTCTCCCTATGTTTTTAGTGTCATATCCAAGAAATCATTGGTAAATTCAGTAACATGAAACTTTTATCCTATGTTTTCTTCTGAGAGTTTTATTATTTTAGGTCCTACAGTTATGTACTTGATCTATTTTGACTTAATTTTTATATATATGTTAGGTAGGGGTCCAGCTTCATTCTTTTGGATGTGGATATTCTGTTTTCCCAGCACCATTTATTGAAAAGACTGTCCTTCCCACCCCTACCCCCCTAGCATTGAATGTTATTGGCATTCTTGTCAAATCATTTGACCATATATATGAGGGTTTATTTCTGGGCTCTCTGTTCCATTGGTCCATGTGTCTGTTTTTGTGGCAAACCACACTGTTTTGTTGTTGTTGTTGTTATTTTTAAAGTTTTTATTCATTTGAGAAAGAGAGAGAAAATACAAGTCAGTGGAGGGACACGGAGGAGGGAGAAGTGGATTCCCAGCTGAGCAGGGAGCCCAGTACAGGGCTGGATCCCAGGATTCTGGGATCATGACCTGAGCTGAAGGGAGATGCTTAATTGACTGAGCCAACACCACACACTGTTTTGATTACTGTAGCTGTATAGTAAAATTTGAAATCAGAAAGTGTAAGTCCTCCAGTTTTTCTGTTCTTTTTCAAGATTGTTTTGGCTCTTTGGGATCCCTTGAGATTTCATATGAATTTTAGGGTGAGTTTTTCTATATCAGAAAAAATGTGATTGGGGTTTTGATCAGTGTTGCATTGAATCTGTTGATTTCTTTGGGTAGTATGACATTTTAACAATATTAAGTCTCCTAGTGTTACTAACATGGGAGGTGTTTCCATTTATTTATGTCTTCTTTATTTTCTTTCACCAATATTTTGTAGTTTTCATTGTATAAGTCTTTTGCCTCCTTGGTCAAGTTAATTCATAAGTATTTTATTCTTTTTGATGCTGTTAATAGAATTCTTTTTGTAATTTTCTTTTTAGATTGTTCATTTTGTGTAGAAATGTGGTTTGTTTTTGTATGTTGATTTTGTATCATGCTGTTTTGATGAATTCATTTATTTTAAGAGCTTTTTCGTGGAGTCTTTAGGGTTTTTTTTTTAAGATTTTATTTATTTATTTGACAGACAGAGATCACAAGTAGGCAGAGAAGCAGGCAGGGTGGGGTGGGGAAGCAGGCTCCCTGCTGAGCAGCGAGCCCCATGCAGGGCTCCATCCCAGTACCCTAGGATCATGACCTGAGCTGAAGGCAGAGTCTTAACCCACTGAGCCACCCAGGTGCCCCTAGGGTTGTTGTTGTTTTTTAACACATAAGATTATATTATCTGCAAATAAATAATTTTACTTTGTCCATTTCAGTTTGGATGCCTTGATACATATATATATATATTTTTTTTTTACTTGACGTATTGCTCTGGCTAGAGCTACCAGTACTATCTTGAATAGAAGTGGGGAAAGTGGACTTCCATTTCCTTGTTGCTAATCTCGGAGGAATAGCTTTTGGTCTTTTAACATTGAGTATGATATTTGCTGTGGGTTTTTCATATATTGCTTATATTATGTTGAAGTAGTTCCATTCTGTTCCTATTTGGTTGTTTTCATCATGAGAGGGTATTGGATTTTATCGAATGCTTTTTTTTTTATATACCAATTGAGATGATTGAGTGGGTTTTTCTTTCATTTTGTTGATGTAGCATATTACATTGATCAGTTTTCATACGTTGAACAATCCTTGCATTCCTTTAATAAATCCCACTTAGTGGTGGTGTGTGATCATTTTAATATGCAGTTATACATTTTAAAAATAAATCATTGTATTAAAAGAATGTTTATTAGTAGAATTATTAATAGAATGTTTTATTAACAGAATCTATTAATAGAATGTTATTTGTTATTGTTAAAGAAACCATGATGATTTTACTATTGCTTTTTTGGGCTGGGGTTGCATTTCTTTTAAAAAGCATTAAAGCATAACCAAGGAATTTTTTTAAACAGATTTTGTGGGTAGGGCAAGAGACCTGCATTTATGATTTTTTTTTGAGTATATAAAGACAAGTAATTCAAAACTGTTAGAAATGGGATATATTGGATCTTGTGGTGTTTCCTGACTCTTGAAAAATCATGTTGCTTTCTTGAGTATAGTGTTAGATCAGAAATGTACTGATAGGCTTGTATAGTTAACCCTCATATAGGTAGCTCCAAAACCTACCTGTTTAGAAAAGTCAAATAAGTTATAAGAATTCTCTTGTATTAAAAATCATACTTACTCTCGAAGATGGCAAATGTCAGGCATAAAACGTCAATTTAAACTTTCTTGAACGAATATTTGGATTGACAGTGATGGAAATTGTCCTTCTGCCATGGGGAAATTAGTAATATAAAAAATTAGCTATGTAGTGATCTCAAAAAGGCTACTGATTATGTACAAGAATTATCTGGTTCATTGTGTGCTATAGAAATAAAAAGATCTTGAGCAAAGTATTGTGCTCTGAATCAGAGAATGTTGCTTTAGATTCCAGCTCTCAGCCTGGAGATTAAGAGTCTCTGCGACTTTGAACTGTTCTGTTTCTGAATATTTTAGATAAATTGTATGACTTGAATAGTATCTACAGATAAAATAGTAGATAAAATAAAATGTGGTATGATATCTGTATTTTTAATTTTTTGAGAATCTTCCATTTTGTTTTCCATAGTGGCTGTACCAGTTTACAAAACCACCAACAGTGTACAAGGTTCCATTTTCTCCATATCCTCACCAATACCTGTTATTTCTCAGTTTTTTGATACTAGCCATTCTGACTGCTATGAGGTGATATATCTCACTGTGGTTTTGATTTGCATTTCTCTGATGACTAGTGATATTCATGTTCAGAACTACCAGTTTCCTTTTTCTTAAGAGCACTATCAGGCCTAGAAAATTAGCCAAACAAACAAACAAAAAAACCAAAACACAAAAACAGAACAAAACTTATTCAAGATGCTGTTTTAGAAATGGAACCTTTTAAAATAAAATAGCATTTAAGTATTTAATTTTAGATATTTGATGTATGGGCATATTAAGAGATTATGACTCAGTTGAAGTGGTTTTAGTTATACTAAAGTACACCTCTTTGCTCTAATTTTTTTTCTCCTGTAACATCTTCTATTCATTATATTATACTAATTTCATTCTGATTTCCTAAGAATTTCTAGCCCTTTAGAACAAAGGAGACAGCTATTTGGAGAAAATTCTTCATGACTCTTTTGTGTTTCTGTCCATATTCTGAGCGGAAGCATTGACAGCTTTTTGTTGGGGACTGTCTTTTCAAGGAAATTTGTATACCAAACATCCTAGAAAGATAGAAATAGTGTTTTCCTAAGGAAAACAGGTTATAGATTTCTTTGCTGTCCAGGATAATAAAGGTAATCCCTTTGGGGAAAAGATAGGGCACATTAGCTTATAAACCCCTTGAAAGATTTGGGTTTCATAAGCTCATCTTTCTTTTCCTGTACAAACGTACTCTGTGTGCGGGCATCACTGGCTCACCTTGTGTTGCCTTTTAAGGATTAGGGCTCGGAACCAGAACAAATGATGATACTCTGGCTCCTGCTGTTGTTTTGAGTAGTAAGCTGTTCTTTGTCTCTGAACCAGTAGTGTCATATCTTCTGCCAGGATTATCTGATGCAGAGTTGCCAAACTTATTGGTAAAATAAAACTGAGTTTATTGTTTATTGCTGTGAAGGAGAATACCATCTTCAGAAGGCTTTGGTGATATTGTAGTGGGGCAAAGCCAAGGTCAAAATTTGAGAATTTGAAGTTTGGTTTGAGTCTTAAGTTGTGGTGATTGGGCTTGATTGGGATTGAATACCATAATAGTTTAGAATTGGTAGAAACAGCAAAGCAAGGATTTAAAAATTGTTGATGCTTCTTGTTGAAGAGATGATGGGTTTTTCCTGAAGCTTCTGAAATGAACAATCAAGTTATATTCATGCAAGAGTCTCCTGGAATAGTAGAGTTATGCTAATGAGAATGCTGGACTAATAAAGTCTCGTTAATATATACCAGAAGATTTGCATGTAGATATATTAGCTTCTTAGGGCTGCTGTAATAAATTGCCACACCCTTATGGCTTAAAACAATAGGCTCTTTTCTCTTCCAACTTTTGGTATTTACAAGCAGTCCTTAGTGTTTTTTGTTTCCTGGCAGCGTAACTCTAATCTCTACCTCCATCTTCACAAGGTGGTCTTCCCTCTGTATCTGTAACCCAAATTTCCCTCTTCCTATAGGGACTCCAGTCACTGGATTAGGGCCCACCTTAATCCACTATTACTTCATGTTACCTTGATTATATCTGCAAAGACCCTATTTCCAAATAAGGTCACATTGACAATGAATGACTTTTGGGGGGACACTATTCCCCAAGTACAAGGATGCAAGGGAGCATGTGGTTTCAGTCATCAGTATCTAGTGTGGCTAGATGATTTTGTTTCTCAGTATCCAGGACACTGTGGCTGGCTGATTGCTTAGCATGCATGTAGGATAAAATCTCAGACTCTTCAGAGTTCTTGACAAAAGGATGATGTAGTGGAAAGAATACCAGTATGGAAATCAAGTTGCCTTGGTTCTAATTTGTGCCCTGCTATTAAATAGCTTGATAAAGTTACTGTCTTCTCCAGCTTTTAGTTTCTCAATGGGTATAATGGGGAGGTCTGGAAGAAAAGAGGAATGGACCAAATGATCTATCTGTATGGGCCTTTGTAGGTCTCGGATTCTGAAATTTGTTGAGTTTCTGCTATATACCATGCTGACAGTAGTTTTGATAGAGTGACAAAATTTAAAAAGGAAGTAGAGAATGATTTAAATGCTTATATGATAAATTCTGACTTGTGAATGTGGCCTTGTTTACATTTTGCTTACTTGGGTGAAGACCACTCATGAAGATAGTAAGTAAACATGAAGTTAGTCCTGATCTCTCTGATTTAACCATATTTTGTTTTTCAATTTGAATAATATATTTGGAATAGAGACATTTTTGAGGTCAGTTAATTCACTTGAAGTTAGAAAAATGTATCATTGCTGCACTCTCTCAGCTGAGTTCAGAAAATGAAATAATCTTTTTTCAAGTGAACATGAGAGGGTAGATCTCCCTTCATTGCACACATTGCTCTATCATAATATTCCTGCAGTCAAGGGATCTGAGAAACATTTCTCCTAGAGAATGGTAATAGACTAATGAGGTGGAGCCTGGTCCAAGAGTTCTAGGTGTAAGTGATTCTTATTACATTGGATTTTTTAACATTTTAAATAGCTCACTGCAGTGTTGTTTGAATTCTGTCTCCGAATGTTGAAAATACATAATAGTTACTTCATTAACATTTTGTGGATACTTATGAGGAAATTTTTTGGTAATACTAAAACCATGTGTGGTTGTGTCTGTGCTTGTTCTTTTCAAGGTACAAATTAATAATGTCTATGTATTGGTGGTAAGTATAAATACAGGTTGAACCAACATCTTTGGATTTGCATTAAAAGTGACTGAAGTAGAAGAAAATGGATTTTTGATTCATCCCATATGGTAGAATTTCAGACCCATCTTTTGTGAAACCCTGGAAATCTCTCGACACTTGAATTTAAGGATCTTCCAGCATATAGCTCTTTAATTACAGAAAAATTTTCCCAGGACCCTGTTTTCAGGGTTGGTTATTTGGGTTATTCAGAGATGATCACCAGAAACTGCAACAATGGTGATTTCTTTTTTTTCCTCTCTTCTTTTCTTTTGTTTTTAGTTTTAGAAGAATATTAGAATATAAAATTTGCAATAATACATAGCAGTACTTGAAATAAAATACGTTAAAAAGGGGGTTCCTCAGTGGTCAGTTTGTTAAGCATCTAATTCTTGATTTCGGCCCAGGTCATGAATTCAGGATCTTGAAATGGAGGCAGACATGCCACCTGCTGTTGGGCTCCATGCTTCGTGCAGAGTCTGCTTGAGATTCTCTCCCTTTCTCTCTGCCCCTCTCCCCTGCTTACATACAAGCGCATGCTCTCTCTCTTAAATAAATCAATCTTTGAAAAAATATGTTAAAATGATCATAATTAAAAACTAATAAAGTATAGATGCTATAATTATGGTAATAAAAATACATACCTTCTGTATCAAATTTTCTGTTCACATTTCCATCCTTCAATGAAAAGAGTAGGAGAATGTTTTTTTAATGTGCTGTCCACATCAGTGAAAATAACTTGACCTTTAAGACGCCAAGATTTTGGGCTCCTGGGTGGCTCAGTCAGTTAAGCAACTGCCTTCAGCTCAGGCCATGATCCCAGAGTCCTGGGATCAAGCCCTGCATTGGGCTCCCAGCTCCACAGGGAGTCTGCTTCTCCCTCTGACCTTCCATCCTCTCATGCCCTCTCTTACTTGCTCTCTCAAATAAATAAAGTCTTAAAAAAAAAAACACAAGATTTTTTTGACTTGTGGGCCATTCTGATGAATCCTGGAAGGCTTTTTTTGAGAGGTGTGGGTGGATATGGTCGCTGATGATTCATGTTTTTATTAAACTTACTTGGATTTTCCTCCTCATTTTAGACCTTGAAGTTGGTTTGCTAATATTTAGCAAGATAAAGTTTCTTCTTCTTGTAAGAAATTTTTTTCTAGTTTCAGAGAATTTTGAATTGGCAAAGACTAGAAAGTAGGGTATGGATATGTTTGATTTATTTTATGGTTTGGAATCTTCACTTTCTGTGTAGTGTTTATTTTGTTGGATTCACATATGCTTGAGAAATTAAAGGATTCTCCTCCCCCAGCCCCCAACCAGCTACTTCTGTAGTTTCATAGGAAAAAAAAAAAAGAAAAAAGGGAAAGAAGGAAAATCATGATCATGTTAAACACATTTTTTTCCCTTCTTCTTAAATACCTATTCTGAATTAATGGACTCTTGTGCTGGTTGTTTAGTTGAAGGTTTTTTGATTGATTGATTTGTCAGAGAGAGAGCACAAGTAGGGGGAGCAGCAGGCAGAGGGAGAAGCAGGCTCCCCACCGAGCAAGGAGCCCAGTGGAGGAATTGATCCTAGGACCCTGGGATCATGACCTGAGCTAAAGGCAGGTGCTTACCCAACTGAGTCACCCAGGCATCCCCCCCCTCCCCTTTTTTAAAATAGATTTTATTTTTTGGAGTAGTTTTACCTGTAGAGAAAATGCAACAGGAAGTACAGAGTTCCCTTATATCCTATAGTCTTGTAATAATTGCTTATTACTACCAGGTATTTTTTCCCTTACAGTTCTTTGGGATTTTTTATGTAGATCATACTGTCTGTGAACAGAGACAGTTGTATTTTTTCCTTCCTACTTTATATAATTTATATCCTTGTTTTACTGCATTAGCTAGGGTGTCCAATATGATATGAATAGGAATGGTGAGAGGGAAAATCTTAGAGGGAAAGTATCTAGTTTTTAACTATTAAGAATGGTATTTGCTGTGGGGTTTTTGTAGATTTTATTAGCCTGAGGGATTTCCCTTGTACTTCTCTTTGCTGAGTTTTTATCATAAATGGGTGTTGAATTTTATGAAATTCTTTCTCTGCAGGTATCGATATCACATGACTTTTCTTGTACAGTGTGTTGATGTGTGATGGATTACATTAAAAAACTGATTTTCAAATGCTGAACTTGATTTATATATTTAGAATAAATCTTATTTGGTTGTGTGTATAATTTGACTTGCTGATATTTTTTGAGGATTTTTTGCATCTCTGTCCATGAGAGATATTTGTTTGTAGTTTTCCTTTCTTGTAATGTTGTTTGGGTTTAGTATTAGAGTAATGCTGGATTCATAGAACAAATTAGAAAGTGCTCCCTCTTCTTTCTTTAACAGACTACAGAGAAATGGTATTTCCTATTTCTTAAGTGTTTGGTAGAATTCATCAGAGAAAATATCTGGGTATGGAGCTTTCTGCTTTGGAATATTGGTAATTATTTATTTAATTTCTTAGATTAGTATAGGGTTATTTGTGTGATCTGTGTCTTCCTTGTGTGAGCTTTGGTAGATTGTCTTTAAAAGAATTGTTCCATTTCATCTAAGTTGTCAAATGTACGGGCCTTGAATTATTTATAATATTGCTTTATTAGCCTTTTAATGTGAATAGGATCACTAGTGATGGGCCCTTTCTGATATTTCTGATATTACTAATCTGTTTCTTCTCTCCTTTTTTCCTGACAAGGGGTTTATCCATTTTATTGATCTTTGAAAAAAAAACAGCTTTTACTTTTGTTGCCTTTCTCTTTTATTTACATATTTTCAGTTCCATGGATTTCTGCTTCCAATTTTTATTATTTCTTTTCTTGTGCTTATTTTGGATTTTATTTGCCCTTCTTTCTCAATTTCCTATGGCAGAAGCTTGAATGATTGATTTTAACTCCTTCTATTATTTTAATATATAACTCCCGTGCTATAAAAATTTTCTCAGGAAGAAAAAAATACAATAGTATGTTTACTGCATTCCACAAATACTTTTGTTTTATTTTCATTTTTACTTAAAGTATTAATTTCTTGAGACTTTCTTTTTGACTCATACTAGTATTGTGTGTTATTTAATTTCCAAATATTTGGGTATTTTCTAACTATCTTTTTGTTACTAATTTTTAGTTTAATTCCATTGTAGTCTGAAAGCATACTTTGTATGATTAAGGTGTGTTTTCTGGCCCAGAATATAGTCTATCTTGAAAAATGCTCTATTTGAGCTTGAGAAGAATGTGTATACTGCTATTGTGGAATAAAAGAGTCTGTAGGTGTCAATTAGATCCAGTTGATTGATGATGCTATTCAGTTTTACAATATTCTTACTGATTTTATGTGTACTGGTTCTATCAATTACTGACTAGAGGGGTGTTAAAGTCTCCAAATATAATAGTGAATTCATGTGTTTCTCTTTGCAGTTTACTAGTTTTGACATCATTTATTTTGATTTACAGTTGCTAGGTGCATACATATAAAGGAACTTATATCTTCTTGGTGAATTAACCCTTTGACATTGGGTAATGCCCATCCCTTATCATTGGCTGACAGTCTCTGTCTTTTAGTTGATGTATTTAGACCATTGATGTTTAAAGTAATTATTTGTATACTTGGATTAATATCTACCATATATATTTTTTTAAACTGCTTTCTATTCCATGCCCTTGCTGTTTTTTCTTTCTTTTTTTTGGTCTTCTATTCTGTTTCTGCTTTCTCTTGTTTCATTTGAACATTTCATATGATTTTATTTTTTTATCATATCTTATATATCATTATACTTACTGTAAAATTTTTTAGTGGTTGCCCTGGAGTTTGTAATTACACATTTACAACTAATCTTTGTTCACTTTCAAATAATAATATACCACTTCATGGGTAGTGCAGGTACCTTATCATAGATTATTCCCAATTCCTTTCTCCTATCCCTTATAATGTTGCTGTCATTCATTTCATTTATCTATAAGCTGTGATCACTGAATATATTATGCTATTGTTATTTTTAACAAGTTGTTATTTGTTAGATCAAGAATAAAAAATAAGATTTAATTTTATCTTCATTGCTTCTCTAATGCTTTTCATTTTTTAATGTAATCCACATTTTCTGACATTTTGTAATTTGTACAAAATTACAATGCTTTATAATTTTCCTTCCCTCTGAAAAACTTTTTATTTTTATTTTTTATTTATTTTTTAAGTATTTATTTGAGAGAGAGAGAGAGATTAAGAGAGAGAGAGAGTACAAGAGTGGGGATGGGGCAGGGTAGACAGGGAGATGCAGACTCCCTGGTGAGTAGGGACACCAATACAGACTTGATCCCATGACCCTGGGATCATGATATGAGTCAAAAGCAGACACTTAACTGACTGAGCCACCCAGCATCCCTGAAGAATTTTTAAACATTTCTTGCAAGGAAGGTGAGGAGGCCTTCAGTTCCCTCAATTTTTATTTGTCAGATAAAGCCTATATTTCCTTTTCACTTTTGAAGGATAATTGTGATAGGTACAGAATTCTGGATTGGTGGGTTTTCTTTTAACACTTTAAATTTTTCACTCTGCTCACTTTGCTTGCATGGTTCTGAAGAGAAAGTTTGACAGAATTCTTATTTTTCTCCTGTCTAGGTAAGCTTTTTTCTTCTGGATTCTGTCCAGATTTTCTTATCTGTTTTGCTGCAGTTTTACTATGATATGCCTAGGTGTACATATTATAGTATTTATCCTGTGTAGTATGTTCTGAGCTTCATGAATCTGGTTTATTGTTTATCATCTCTGTTACATTGTTGTTGATTTGTTACATTTCCTTTTGATTTTTTTTCTTACTCATAACTGTGCTAACAATACCCATCTATTCTTGCATGTTGTTTGCTTTTTCCATTAGTGCCCTTAGTGTATTTATCATAGCTATTTTTAAACTCAGTGATAATTCTAAAACCTTTGTTATACCTGAGTCTGGTTTTGAGGCTTGCTTTGTGTCTTCAGATCATAGTTTTTGCCTTTACAATACTTTGTAATTTTTTGTCGGTAGCCAGACACGTTATATTAGGTAAAACAAAGTGAAATGATTAGGCCTTTAGAATGAGGTTTTATGTATATTTGATCAGGAGTTAGGCTGTTTACTATATTCCATAGCAGTGGTGTCAGAGGCTAAAATTAGTAGTGTTTTTGTCTGCCCTGTTGGTTTTGGGTTTTGTAGAGAATCCTTTAATAGAGTCTGAGGCTTGCAGTTCTTTTACATACATACATGCATATGTATACATATACATATATACATTTATACATATACACACACACACATATATATATATATATATATATATATATATATATATATATATATTTGAGAGAGAGAGAGCATCAACGGGGGAGGGGCAGAGGGAGAAGAAGAGGGAGAAACAGATTCCCTACTGAGCAGGCAGCCTAATTCGGGCTCTATCCTAGGATCCTGAGACCCTGACCTGAACCAAGGCAGCTGCTTAACTGACTGGGCCAGGTTGCCCCTACAATCAAGAAGTGGTTGTTTAACTGACTGAGGCATCCTTGTGCCCCATAGTTATTTTATTAGAATGATGTGATGTGGTATATTTGGTCCCAGTGTTTTAGTGAGCCTGCTTTGGTTATCTCTTACCCCATGTTGAAGGATGGAGGGGTTGGAATTGGATATTTACTTTTCCCCAGGTTGGTTAGATTCTATAAAATCTTGGTTGGTTAGACTCTATAAAATTCTAGTTTCTTAAGCTTTATTAAATAGTTTTTGTTTGTTTGTTTGTTTCCAGACAGTCCTTTTAAAGAATAACAGAGCATTCTGGGCATATTTCAAGATGGTTACTTTTCCCCTCCCCCTTCTGGAAATAAGATTTTTTTTCTCAGACTCTCCCAGTGAGAACCTGATAGGGTTCTTGGAGGTAAAAAGTCAGGAATGCATGGGGACCTTTCAAAGACTGGATTTCCTCTCCATTTTTCACTCCAAGCTAGTTGACACAGAGCCTCCATCAAATTGTCAATTATTGTTAAAGTATTCCTATTGATCCTGGCTCCAGCTAAGGGCTTATTATGTTCCTAGGCTTCTGCAGCTCCCACACTGTGATTTTCTGTATCTGCCTGTCTGTGTCTCTGGTTTTCAGGGTAACAGTTTGCCCTCTGAGTTCAATTCTCTGATGGATCTAAGAAGAATTGTTGATTTTCAACTCCCCCCACCCCCACAAAGTCTGTCTTTCTTTCTTTCTTTCTTTCTTTCTTTCTTTAATGAGAACAGGAGTGATGAATTATAAGCTCTTTACATGTTGGATATGATTGAAGATTAATTTTGACTCTTTTTGGCAATTTTGTAATGGTGACTTGGTATGATATCCTTTGTCTGACAGTATTTTGGAATTTGATTTCCTTCTGGCATTCGGTTTGCACAGTTTGAGGTAATGTATTCTAATTTGCAGGAATGAGTATAGAACTTTTTCAGAGGGAAATTGATCTTAGGACTGACTCTTGTTATTGGTGAAATGACTCATTCTTAGCCCAGTTACTATTCTTCTGTTTGCAAGTGTAGTTTGGGGCCACTGGCAACCTTTCCTTTGTTTCCTATGTTAAATAGTCAGAGTTTCATTTTTATACTTTTGAACCATACAAAAAATATTTTTACAGACTTTTTGGGTGTAGGATCTTGTCAAGTTTCAGTAATTTGTACTTATGGTAACTCTACTGATGATTCTGGGAATGGTTATTAAAACATTGTGCTGGGGCTCCTGGGTGGCTCAGTTGGTTAAGCACCAGCCTTCAGCTCAGGTCATGATCTCAGAGTCTTGCGATGGAGTGCCCCATCAGGTTCCCTGCTCAGCAGGGGGCCTCTTTCTCCCTCTCCCTCTGCTGTGCTCCCCCCTGCTTGTGCTTTCTGTCTCTGTCTCCCTCTCTCTGTCAAATAAATAAAATCTTTAAAAAAATTACAAAAACAAGAAAGCAACAAAACAAAAAGCTTGTGCTGATACTTTGGATTTATGAAATTAATTGGATGGCTCATTCAGACTGGATGTCTTAATTTAATTGGTACATTGTTCACTAATTATTTTTATGAGTAGAGAATAGAGTAATAGTGTTAATCCTTACATTTTCTGTGATGTGGTAAAAAAACAACAAACCTTAATGTACATCATGAATTTAGTGCTTAGATATCTTGACTTCAGTATCTTCAATATCTTGGTGGAAGTATGAAAAGAGAAATTGGTGTATATTGTATGTTAAATGTTTATTTTCTTTTAAAAAACATTACATTAAAAAAATCACTATGTTACAGGTAATTCAGTCAACTGTTTTATTAAAATAAGAGAATCATCCTTTATCCCGTAGTTTAACATGACAATAGCTACCATGTGTGAATATATGGTTCTTTTAGTTCTTTTTCATATATAGATTTTTTAAACATAGCTTTGATAATAATTTCTCTTTAAATTTGTGTTTTTTGTAGTTAGTGTGTTTTCTCATTCTGTATTATTTTGTTTTTAATAGTATATTTTTTCATAGAGTGACATACTGTTGTTAGGTTGGTCAGACTGACAGTTTATTCTGTTATCACTGTGATGAACTGTGTATGCATTTAGCTTTTCCATTTCTTTTGATTTAGCTTAAAATTTTCAAAAAAATTTTATTTATTTATTTATTTATTTATTTTAATTAGGTAGACTCTGTGCCCAGTGCGAGGCTTGAACTTACCATCTTGAGATCAAGAGTTGAATGCTCTAATGACTGAGTCAGCCAGGCATCCTCTAATTTAGCTTTTGTATGTTTGTGCCATTTCCTCGCCTGGATTTTCACAAGTTTCAGTCTCTCTTTCTTTATCTTTCTTTTAAGGAATATTTTATGTTTTCTCCCCCAGTGCTAATTAACTTCTATTGCACCTTGAATATCTTTGTTTTCTTACACGATTAGAAAACAGTTCTTTAGGACTTAAATTGCCATAGTGATTCCCATTGTTCTCTTCTAAAAATTGAAATTTTGTAACTAGGTGATAAAAATGTCAAGATGTGTCAGACTTGGTATTCTGGACTCTCATACTTAGGTTGTAAGTAATCTGTAGTTAAGTAATTTAATATTTTATGTTGTACTTAAAAATTGAAGTTTTCCTCACTGGCTTTATATTTGTGGGTTTAATTTGATGTCTTTGTTAGGATTCCTTATTAGATTTCTCTGCGTTCTTCTGACTTTTCTTCTCCTGTCACTTGTGTTTAGGCCTGAACTGGGTCTAGCCTTTTGAGTGGAAAGTCAGTAGTGATAGAAACTTCTAGAAACAGTTAGTTAGTCTGATGATCCTGAACCTACTTCCTCACCCATAAAAGCTATCAAAAGATTGTCTAGGACCTTCTATACTGCATATTCTCTTCTGACTTTCCAAGTTGACATTTGATAAAGTATTTAGCTTTTTTTTACTCTTGTTATCTTCAAGGTATTTTACCATGATTTAAAAAAAAAAAAATCATGTTTCTACTGAGACATAGGTGAACCCAAGGGAAGGTAAAGAACATGCAGAATTGTTGAGTTCATTTCATTTAAAAGCAGTAAAATTCCATAATTGGAATTTGTTCTTATTCTTTGCAATTTTTTGGGGGAAGATATGATTTAAATATATATATATATATATATATCACTTAGGAATATCTGTATTGGTTGGCATTTAAAGTGATGTATACAAGGATGTTCATCATATGTCTTTTCTGTCCTTATTCCTTTTTTCTCCTCGTCTTGATTTCTTGCCCTTTCTCCAACAAATTTAATGAACAGCTGCTGTAATTTTGGACACAAAATGATTAAGACCCTGCCTCTAGAAAGCTGATAATTTTGTAGGTGAGCTGGAAATATATGTCAATAGTTGCCATATAGGAAGTCCCCTAATTTCCTATATAATAATATGTTTCCCAAAATGTGTTTGAAAATAAATATTCACATGGCAGAGAGTTAGGAGGTGTTTGGGTATTTCTATGGGGAGTTACTCCATGAGGCCAAAGTGTGTCATTATAAAACATCTAATTTTAGGGTGAATTTAGTTGGTTGGCTGGGTGGCTCAGTTATTTAAGTATCCAGCTTTTGGTCTCAGCTCAGGTCTTGATCTCAGGGTCTTGAGTTTAAGCCCAGGGTGGAGCCTACATAAAACAAAAACAAAACCAAAAATGTCTAATTCTTTTTCCTGGGCATGTTGTCTCTCTTGGGACTAGGAATCCTATTTGGTGTACAGCATCAGATGTGTCTGAGTGGGATTGCTCGCTGTGCCTGAGCTAAGCGAATGAATCTTGGCCCAACCTCCTTGTAGAGAGAGGTGCAGCCTCTGGGATTTGAGCTCTGTTCCTGGGATGGTAGCCATATGAAGCTGGGGGAAAATGATCCCTCTCACCCTACTGTGACAGTATGAGCTGGGTACTTAAAGCATGTCTCCCATTCATATATTTGATTATCCGGGGTATCTTTTTGCAACCCAGCAATACCTATAGCTCTGCACTGTCCCAAGGGAGAATCACGGACTTTTGGAGATAGGCCTGGGAAGGAGTAGGCCAGACAAGAGGACACCTATTCTGCAGGACTTTAGAGTGACAGCTTCAGTCACTCCTTAGTCCTTAGCTGTCCCAACTTTTATGTATATGTGGCCAAGGCTTTGTCTGTAGAAGGACTGGGAAATGAGGTAGGAAGAGTTAATTTTTTTTTCCACCGTAGGCCAGGATAATAACAAATGTTTACCTCAACTTCAGGAAGGCCTGGCTTCATACTTCTTCCACTCCTTGGCATTGTGAGCTACCAGAGCTTCATGCAATAACCACGATCATTAATAAGATGATGTCTAAGAGACTGAATTTGGTGTCCTAAAGGTAGTTTAAGGCTATTAGTCTATAATGTGTGAAATGTGTTGAGTTGTGTGAAATTTAGTCCTGGTTTGCTTAGTGTGGTAAATATAATTGGCATATTTGTAAAATTCAGTAGTGGTACACAGGGAGGAATAATAAATTGTGCCTAGAAGGTAATGAGAAGGTTTACAGAGGGGATACTCAGACTCTTTAGTAAATGGGTGGCTTTGAAAGTAGATTTAATAGTGGAAATTCCTTCCTGAAAATACTGATATCTTAAGACCTCACTCAAATCAGATAGGACTGTGGTCCAGAATACATTATTTGTCTTGAATTTCTGTATACCTTAATTCTTTATACACAAAATACAGTAGCTTCTAAGCTGCCTTTAGTAAATTTTCATTGTTAGATGATTAAATGTTTTTTTAAGTAGAATCAGTTGCTCTATTTTAAACTTTTGATTCAGATACTGTGCTGAATGGCTGAGGCAGCCACAACATATGACATTAAGTCTTAAGAGGCAAAAGTCCAGAGGAAAGACAGAAATCTCTGTAACTGTGACAAGTGGGGAATTGTGCTCTTAAAAAATGTGCTTTGTGAGAGTAGGGAGGGAGTGGAGAATGAGAGAGTTGGAGAATGGTGCTGGATGGAGATGACAGTTGAGTTGAAAGCAGAGATACTTTTAAAGCTAACCTTCCAGTACCTGGTCTCTAAGTTTCCTTTAACCCTAGACTTAATTGGTTAAGTTATAATCTTCCATAGCATTTAGTTACATATGTGTACAAGTTAGAATTACTACTCTTAATAAGGACTCTCAGATTTTGCATGATTCAGGATCAATAAAGCAAAATTATATTTTCCTTGGTATATTATATTTACTCGTAATACTAATAAATACTACTATACTACCACTACTGCTCCTGTAACTACTTCTATCATCACTATTATTACTGTTATTAGTACAGTGTTCTAATGCTATTAACCCTTGTCCTCTTCCTTCCACTCCTAATACTACTGAATAATGCTTATTTTACTAGGAACCACTTTTAAGTTCTTTTTTTTTTCAATTATTTTTTAATAGTAGTCACTATTACTGTCTGACATGGGGCTTAAACTCACAACCCTGGGATTGAGAGTCACATGCTCTACTGATGGAACCAGCCAGCCACACCTATAGTTTTTTCTTTTTAAGTTCTTTATAGTTTTAAGATGGGAGAGTATATCAATTTTTAGAAGGCTTTTCAAGATTGATTAAAAAAAGTGATTATTTCACAGAAACTTAATAAAATTATCTGCATTTTCAAAGAAGTCTTCTGATAATTCAAGTTCTAGTTATGAGGGGTTATCCTATGTTTTTCTTTTTTTTTTTGATAAGTATAATTATATGTATAGTAATATGATTGAGTTCTTATGATTAAATTTATTTCAAATAAAAATTAATCCTAAATATAAAGGTTTTCCTACTGAAGTATATACTTTATTTTGTTACTCTTTATATATATATATATATATATATATATATATATATATATATTTTTTTTTTTTTTTTTTTTTTACTTTTAGGTCAATCAGGTGTTTGTTTTAGAATTTCTCCAGAGATCATAAGCTATGTAATAAGGCAGATGTGGACCGATTCTTGGATACTAGCTGTGCTTGGGTAGTTAATTTTAGATACTAAATTTCTACATCTATAAAATGTAGATAAATAATAAGTGCAAAGTCTTTAACACAGTGCCTGGCATGAAGTAATGTCTCAATAAATGTTAACTATCATTATTAACTGAGTTAGGAATTAGGTCTCTGACCTTAAATGTGGACCTTGGAGACTAGGAATACCTTGGGACCACCTTGAGCCCCTATATGGAGAAGACTACCTATAAGATGACCTATTCTGGGTATGCCTTTCTGACCTGAAACTAATCAGGTGCCTATGCACTTTGCTGAAAAATGTTTAAAGAACTCTAATATTGCAAAGACAGTGTACAGAAGAAACTCTAAATTTTGTCATAGGATGAGGCTACAGGATAACTAGATATCACTATGATATAAACATAATCACAGAGCAAGAGTTGATGAGAGAACCTTTTTTACACCCCCTGGTCTGGGTAAGTTTGGTTTGGGATAAGATAGAGAAATCTGAGCTATAGAGCCAGTCATGCCAAACAGTAGGGAGAAGTGTCCTTTTTTTTTTTTTTTTTTAAAGTTCCAGATTAAAAAAAAAGCACCTTGTTTTAGATGTTATCAGGCATCAGAGGTAGCTGACAAAGGCAGCAGAAAAGTTAGAGACAAATGTAGCTAAATCTAAGTTCTATCTCCTTTAATCTTAGTTAGAGGACCAGGTCTATAAAATGTTGAGAACCCTGTAAAGGAACTGCATGAAGGGCAAATGCTTGAGAGCTCTGATTTTTTTCCTTGTCTTTCCTTTTGGACAGCGGAGGTTAGAAGTACATTCACAATCACAGAAACCTTTGTATATATGGTTATTGTTCTGGAAAGAGACATTCTGTCTTCCACTCCAGATGGTTATCTTAGATACTTAGGTTTTTAGAACAGTAATGTCACTGTGGTTTAGGTCCTGAGTTAGTAACTTGAGGAATTTTGATACAGGCCACTGAAGAATAAAAGATAAATCTCATTTTAAAAAATGTTATTTACTGTGCCATCAGGTAGTAATGACTTGTAATATGGAAACATTCTTAAAAATCCTAGGAGGGGGGCACCTGGGTGGCTCAGTGGGTTAAAGCCTCTGCCTTCAGCTCAGGTCATGATTCTAGGGTCCTGGGATCTAGCCCCACATTAGGCTCTCTGCTCAGCGGGGAGCCTGCTTCCCCCTCTCTCTCTCTGTCTGCCTCTCTGCCTACTGCCTACTTGTGATCTCTCTCTGTCAAATAAATAAATACAATCTTAAAAAAAAAATCCTAGGAGAGTTGTACTTTCATGATAGTTTAGTTTATTATGTGCCTTTGCATTTTGGGGGTTTAAAAAAAGTGCTACATGGGGAGGGGATGGCTTAAAAACAAATTGGGTTCTTTTACACACCAATAAGTTGACAGTTTGACTCATTGTAAATGAAAGTGGAATTACTATTATTTATTTATTTTTTAATTAGGCAGGCTCCACACCCGAAGTGGGGTTTGAACTCCACGACCTGGAGATCAAGAGTCACATGCTCTACTGACTGAGCCAGCCATATGCCCCCAAAGTAGAATTTTTAATTGGTTTAATTCTAGATTCTAGAGGATGTTTTACAAAACACCTGGTCTGCCAGTCAGTAAGTTGGTACTTTTCATATGTATTGTTAAATTAAAAACTGGAATTTGTTGAGTGATAGTATTATACATGACACTTTACCAAAGATTCATTGACAGCCTCATATATAAACTCTTCCTGATCACTCAATCTAAAATATCTATTTTTTTATTGTATCATCTTACTTATGACACTATTATGTATGTGTGTACACACATGTTTGTATTTGTTTATTGACTGTTTTCTTATCAGAATGAAATTCCATGAGTTCTTTTTCTTTTGTCATCAAAACATTTATTAAATGCTTAACTGCATGTGACCTGAGCTGTGACTAGGCTTGTTAAAGATTTGATGGCCTGACTAAAATCAGGAAAACTGTTGCCTCCTTTTCATGTTCACAGAGCAGCTTCTGCTCTGTGGGCCAGAGCAGAGTTGGACTAGTCCTGTTTCCTGCAAAGGAGGGGGTACATGTACCAGAGCAGGATTCTGGTACATGGAATGGAGCCAGGGGTCGGGACACTAAGCCAGCCCTTTCTGCCAGCCCTTCAGGAGATATCCTGAGCACCTAAAATAGCAGGTGACACATGGTAGGTGGTCAACAAATACTTGATGAATGGGAGATTTTCTCTTTTCTTTCTTCTCTCTTTCTTTTAGAGGGGAGGAGTGTCAAGGTTCAGATTTGAATAACATATAAGTAACTTTAAGTTATTAATTTTCATAAAGATGATGCTGGGAAAGTATATTTGCATAATAAGGGATACATTTCAACATTTTTAAAATGAAGAATTAAGAACTCATTAGTTTTAAGGCTTGCCAGTATTCATCATTGTAATCTGTTAAAGGAAAATATAAATTGTAATAATTAAATTGAGAATACAAGAGAACTTTTGGTAAAGTGATAATGTTTATAACAAAAATACAAATGAAATTTTTGAAAAGCTTGAATATTATGAAATCTCCAAAAGTTAAAAAGTCAAAGTAGAGTGATGCAGTGCCTGGCAGAAGTACCTCCATCTGCGGTGTTGTGCTCTGGGAAAGAGAGATGGATTTGTAAATCCAGACTGAGATTCTGCCTACCCGAAGCCACTACTGTGCAGAGACCCTGGGTGAAGCCTCCTTCATCATGTCCTCCCAGGAGGCAAAACTGTCAGCTGAGGACTTGGGGTCATATAAGAAGGAAGGAGAATACATTAAACTCACAGTCCTTGGACAGGATAGCATTGAGATTCGCTTCAAAGTGAAAATGACAACACATCTCTAGAAACTCAAAGAATCATGCTGTCAGAGTCAGGCAGTCCCAATGAATTCACTCAGGTTTCTTTTTGAAGGTCAGAGAGTTGCTGATGATCACACTGCAAAAGAACTGGGAATGGAAGAAGTGATTGAAGCTTATCAGGAATGAATGGGGTCATTCAACAATTTAGAGATTCTTTTTGTTTTTTTCTTTACTCTCAATCCTTTTTTATTTTTAAAAATAGTTCTTTTGTAATGCAATGTTAAAAATGGAATTGAAAATCTTTAAAACATCTGGTAATTTGAATTCTAGTGCTTGTTATTCATTATCACTTGTTTTTATTATGCTGAGCTTCAGTGATGAAACCTAAGCCCCCTTCATATTGCCTTCTCCTTTTAAAAAGTTACATGTGTGCACAGAGACACCACCTTTTCCAACATTGCATTCACAGGCAATGTGAGTATTCATGAGTTTCAAGTTGGCCCTGAAATTCTAGCATGTGATTGCTTTATTCCTAGACTATGATTTTCAGTGGGAAATGGAAGTTTTTCAGAGAACTGAACTGTGGAAAAATGACCTTTCTTTAATCTGAAGCTACTTTAAAAATTTGTGGGTCTGGACCAAAAGAAGAGAAGTATCAGGCTGGAGTTGAGATGACAGAGATGGTGAGAGTAATGACTAACTCCAAAGATGGCTTTACTGAGGAGAAAGCATTTTTTTTTTTTTTTTTTTGAGGAGAAAGCATTTTAAGATAAAAGACGTCTTGTCAGAAAATCCAGAAAAGTTCTAATGTAATTAGCAGTTAACAGAGTTACTCATGCAGAAGTGTATATAACAGAACACAGCTTTTTAAAATTTTATTTGTACTTTTTGGCCTGGGATATAGGTTTTAAATGGAAATTGTCTGTACCAGCTTCATTAAAATAAGCAAAGTGTTTATAAAAACCATTAAAAATGGGGGCCTGGGGGCACCTGAGTGGCTCAGTGGGTTAAAGCCTCTGCCTTCGGCTCTGGTTATGATCCCAGGGTCCTGGGATGAAGCCCCACATAAGGGCTCTCTGCTTGGTGGGGAGCCTGCTTTCCCCTCTCTCTCTGCTTGCCTGTCTGCCTACTTGTGATCTCTGTCAAATAAATAAATAAATAATCTTTAAAAAAAACATTAAAAAAAGGATCAAAACAGAATCTCTGAAGTAGACATTTATTTTAGAATCTGAAAGAGAAAAAGAATAAAATTGGGTTGTAAGTAGACTAGGTATTGACAAAGCAGGCAGTCTGAGGCTAAATGTTCTCAGCCAAAACTAGATGTTAGATGGAGGAACCCAGAAGTACTATCTTCAAACTACTTTTGAATTGGACTACATTGGACCTATCATAGACTGTCGTTAAGACTAAGTTTACGTTCAGGGCTATCCCCAGTGCTCAGTGTAGTTCCTGGTAATTAGTATTCTTTGCAAAAATTTTTTCTGGAAAAAGGTGAATTAATCTGTAGGTAGTAAATTGTAGAGAGCGGACTTCAGACATTTTTGGAGGTGTTGCCGTGGGTTTTAGCCATAGCTGCTCCTGTATCATTTTTCTTTGAGTTTCTCTTAACCTTTTAGGGTGAAGGATCAGAATTTGTTCCTTTGGCCCTTGTTGAGAATATGGTTTGGATTATTTTCTGCGTTATTCTTATCTATAGCTGGATTCCCCCCCTCCCTTTTTTTCCATAAAAGGCAGAGGGCAAGCTTCTCTAGTATTTTAAGTTCTGGTAGCTGAAATTTGAGTCTCTCTGACCAGTGTACTAATAGATGGAAAGTCTTATATTTATTTTCTTAGTGAAGTTATTTTAAATAAAATTCCAAAGGGTTTAGTCTATATTAAAGAAATCTGTATTTCTGCTAAAGAAATCTGTATTACTTAGTGATGTAAAGTTATAATGATTGATTGAAGGGATTAGGAATGAGTCATCAATGCTTTTCTCTTTGCTGTTAGTGATTTCAAATTTTTTTTGTGTTGGTAACATTGAAAAATTACTTAATCTTGCTGACATGAAGATATTCAGAGTTGCCTTTGCTTGTATCTTCATGGAATGAAAGAGGTGGATTAAGTTGTCTTTTCTAATGTAAATATGAAAATAATTTAATCTAGATTTTCTTACTAGGCTTTTATTTCACTGAGACCTTTTTTTTTTAACCCCAAAGATACACTCCTCTTATTTTAATACATGTTAAAATTGTATGAGTAAGCTTAAATATGTTAGTATGCCTCCCCTTTGGTCTCAGTAGCGATATTTTAAGTGCTCTTAGCCACATGTGGCTAGTGGTTTTTTTATTGGGCAGTTTAGATATAGAACATTTCCTTCTTGCAGATATGCCTGATACAGACATTTTCTCTTATAGATTTTGATGATCTAGGTAATTACAATTTTTAAGGTAAGATTCTTAATATTTTTGGTAAGACATTTATATTATGAAATTTATTTTATTCTGTTATATCATGGACAGTCCAATAATTTTTGTTATTCTGTTTTAAAATGCCATTTTTTAAAAGATTTTATTTATTTATTTGAGAGAGAGAAAGAGAGAATGAGAGAGAGAGGGAGACCACGAGAGGGGAGAGGTCAGAGGGAGAAGCAGACTCCCAGCCGAGCAGGGAGCCCCATGTGGGACTTGATCCAGGGACTCCAGGATCATGACCTGAGCAGAAGGCATTTGCTTAACCAACTGAGCCACCCAGGCATCCCTAAAATGTCATTTTTATCTAATTTTGAGACTAGCTTGCATTTTGTAATATAATTTAATGGGAAATTTTGATATAGTAACTGGAAATTGCCCTTACAGGTAACACGGAACATTAATCTTGTTAAGTGAAGTAATGAATATAACTGTGAAAATTCTTGTTAAGGCTTTTATGATCAGTATTTTAGGAATGTGGAGCTTTCAAAACAGGCCTTTAGCTCCTAATGTGTTTTGGTTAAACATGATAATGATTTTGTCACTATAATGCTGGGCTTACAGAAGTTGCTGATTAGATGTTAGTTCTTTTAATACATAGATTTCATTTTCTAGTGCATGTTTCCCCAGATTAGATGAACATAAGAATTCCCTGAGGAGGGACACCTGGGTGGCTCACTCAGTTATGTGTCTGCCCTCTGCCTTTGGCTCATATCATGATCCCCGGGTTCTGGGATTGAGCCCAATGTCAGAGCAGGGAGCCTGATCTCCTTGCTTCTCTCTCTCCCTCTGCCTGTCCCCCTGCTTGTGCTTTCTCTCTCTCTGTCAAATAAAGAAATAAAATCTTAAAAAAAAAAAAAAGAATCCTCTGAGGAGTTTTTATTTATTTATTTATTTATTTTTGGAGGAGCTTTTTAAAGATACAGATATCCAAGGCATATATATTATAAACCATCTGTATTAATAAAATCCTTTGTATACATTCCTTAGTTTAAACTCCTTGAGATAGAATTGTTGGCTCCAAAGATTGAATTATTTTTTAGATTTTTGATTCAAAGGAAAAATTTCCTTCAGAAAGTTTGTACCAATTTATCAACTTTTCCTCCATTTTCTCTACACTGGGTATTATTGAATTTTTAATATTTCTCAGTTGATTAAAAGATCTCTTATTTTTGCTTGTATTTCTTTACTTATGAGTGAGAGTCAGCATTTTAAAAAATTTTTCGATAGGCGTTTTTTTCTTCCCTTTTCCTCCGTCCCTCTCTCCCTCCCTCCCTCTCTCTTTCCCTCTTTCTCCCTCCCTCCCTTTCTTTCTCTCTCTCCCGCTTTCTTCCTTCCTCCCTCCCTCTTTCTTTTCTTTCCTTTCCCTCCCTTCGCTTTCTCTTCCCTCTCCTTTTCCTTCCCCTTTCCCCTCCCCTGCCATCTCCCACTCCCTCTGCCTGGTCTCCCAGCCCCTCCCTTCTCTCTCCTCCCCTCCCCTCTCCTCTCTTCTACTCTCCACTCCTTTCCTTTTCTTCAAATTGCCTGTTTTTGATATCTGTTGTTTCACATACCTAAGGTTCTTCATTTTGATCATCTGTACGTTGAATGATAGGGCTAGAAGGCAATTACTAAAAACAAGAATTGGTGTTCAAAAGGGCGGTGTGATTTTAGTTATTGAGCCTAGTACATATTTGTTAAATATTAACAAATACAGAAATGTTAAATCTATCACAGATCTGCAGTATTCTTTGTACATATTTCCATCTGTTCTCTCATAAATTATATCTTTTAGGAATGGTCCTTTTCAGTTTGACAGTGGAGGAATTGGATGTAAAATTTTCTTATGAACAAAGGAAGTATTTTGCTACTATCATTCGGAAAACCAATCATTATGTTTGGTTCTGGTTGTTACTGGAATCAGTCTGAAATAATGCCATTAATAATGCTGTCTAACACAACTATTTATTTTGATTTCTTGCTTATGTATAAACATGATAGAACAGAAATCCCTTAATTATAGGGACCTTTTATCTTTGTGTTGCTTGTGCCACTTAGTATCTGGCCCTGTAAAAGAAAACTCATTTCCAATACTCAAAACACTTCTGAAACCAGATTTGTGGGTTTTCTACACCAAGCAGTTCTTTAATTTTTGGGGAATACCAACCAAATAATTAGCATAGAGCATAGACTCCAGAGGTTAAGGACCCAGTTCCACAAGACTACCCTTAATGTCAGATGTCAGTTGGGTGTAGTGAGTGCCCAGGTTATGCACACTTCTGTCTGACTTGGCTACAAATTGGCGGGATCCCATGACTTCCTCCTCAGATTTGATAATTGGCTATTATGGCTCACAGAACTAGAAACACTTACATTTATCATCTCATTACAAAGGATATAATTAAAGATAATGAAGAACAACAAGATGAAGAGATACATAGGATGAGGTCCAGAAGGATCCTGAGCACACAGAGTAGAGTGTGCCACTCTCCTGGCACATGGATGTGTTTACCAACTTGGACAATCTGTAGGCCCCATAGTTTAGGGACATAATTAGTTATTAAGTCAATGTCTAGCCTCTGTCTCATCCCTGGAGGATAGGGCATGGAGCTGGAAGTTACAAGCTTATGATCTGTGTTTGGTCTTTCTGGTGTACAGATTGAATATTGAATATTCAAATATTCAAATATTGAAGCTATCCGGGAACCTACCAGGAGTACCCTCATTAGAATGAAAGATGTTCTCATTAAGAAGTTCCAAAGGATTTAGGAACTCTATGTAAGGGGTGTGTGTTCATCTGGCCACAGACAACTGCATTCAGTCTGAATGGGGGTCTCACAGAGGGAGTGGAGGTGCTGGCACTGGCAAGAGTCCTTCAGAGTGCCCCGGGGCTCCAGTTTCCATGTTCAGAGGGATTTGACAGCTTATTATCAGACTGAGGTTTCAGGGTTGCAGGAGGATTGTGACTAAGTGACTGGGACAGCACTCCACTAGAAGTCCTCACCCACTTGTCCAACAATACTCACCAAGTCCCTGCTGTAAACTGGTGGAGAGCCTCTTTCTACTTCAGTGTCCCTTGAGTGCCCTCTACTGAAAAAGCTTAGCATAGTGCTCATGTTAAAGGAATAGTTAAAGGAATTTTGTTACCACAAAACATATATTGAAAGATTCCTTCACAGCTGGGATCTCTATGTATGTGTCCATAAGTGATACATACGAATAATACCTAAGTTTGTTTATCCACTTACCTGTTGATGGACAATTTTGGTTCTTCCTAGTTATTAGTTTCTGTAAGTAAAGCTGCCATGAACATTAATATACAAGTTTTTGTATGGACATATATTTTCATTACTCTTAGGTAAATACATAAGTGTGGAATGACTGGATTATATAGTAGGTGTCTGTGTAAATTTTTAGGAAATTTCCAGATTGTTTTCCAATGTGGCTATATGATTTTTTTGTTCTTGCTGGCAGTTTATCTATATCTTATCAATATTTGGTATGGGTTATTCCTTTTAACTTTAGTCATTCTGTTAGGTGTATAGTACTATCTCCTTGTGTTTTAATTTCCACTTCTCTAATGACTAATGATATTGAGTATCATTTTTTGTGTTTATTTACCATTTTTATATTTTTTTTGGGTAAAATGTCTGCTCACATCTTACTTTTTTTTAAAAATTGGGTTTTCTCATTATCAAGTTTTGGATGCTTTTTTCTTTCTTTCTTTCTTTCTTTCTTTTTTTTTTTTTTTTTGAGTTTTGAATGCTTCTTCTATATTTTTGATTCTGTACTTTGCAAAGATTTTTTTCCTGGATTGTGGCTTGTCTTTTCATACTTTTAACAGTATCTTTTGAGGAGTAATAATTTTTAATTTTGATGAAAGCTCAAGCTATCAATTAATTCTTATATCCATCATGTTTTTGTATCTAAGATATTTTTACCTAATGCAAGGTTATAAGGGCTTTCTCCTAGGATAGTTTCTGGAAGTTTTATGGTTTTAGGTTTTTTTGTTTTGGAAATAGATTTTTTTTTTTTTTTAAGATTTATTTATTTTAGAGAGAGCGAAAGAGAGAGAGCGAGAGAGAGAGCGAGCACAAGCAGGGACAGGGGCAGAGGGAGACAAGCAGACTCCCTGCTGATCAGGAAGCCTGACAAGGGACTCAACAACCCCTAGACCCTGAGATCATGACCAGAGCCAAAATCAAGAGTTGGATGCTCAACCCACTGAGCCACCCAGGTTCCCCATGGTCTTAGGTTTTATGATTAGTACTATGATGCATTTTGAATTGTTTTTTATGTAAAGTGAAAATTGGAAAAGTGTTTATTTTTTTGCATAGCGATTTGTTGTCTCTACACTTTCTGTCAAAAATCAGTTGATCATATATGTGTGAGTTTATTTCTGATTTCCTTATTTGTTCCACTGATTTGTCTGTTTCAATGCTACTGGTTGGATTACTGTGGTATTATTAAGAAGTCATGAAACCAAGTTGTGTTGCTCATCTAAGTTTGTTCTTTTTCAGTGGTATTTTGGCTGTTGTGCTGGTTATTCATTTATTGCCTCTCAGTTCCAGATTCACCCTTTATGCTTGTTCAGTGAAAATGGATCTGGCCCTTTTAGTATTTCTCTTTTGCCAGCTTTCACAGTGTTAAGCTTTGTCAATATAGAGTGCTACAGACGCATTCTAAGAGGAAAGAGTTTTGCTTCTTGCTTTTTGTGTGCTTGCTTGATAGGCTCCAGTATCACAATCAGTTTCTCTAGAATCAACCCACATGGCTTCCTTAGTGTATGGTTCTTGCCACATGTGTGACTTCACCAGCACTAAGCTTCTACAGAGCTCAGAGGATAGCAGTAACCCAGCAGCCAGAGACCCAAGGTTAGCTTCTCTTTGTACCTCTCAGTGGGTTTGTAGCAGAATGGCTTCATAGGATACTTCCAGATGAATAGCTTTTCCTAGACCCCTATGAGCAGATTTCTGGCAAGTTGCACAAGGCAGATTTCCAGCAAATTCTGTTGGCATGGCACCAGAACAATTTATCTGTCATTCAGTGACCTAGGACTGTGCCTTCTCCAACACGGTCTGACCTCAGGCCTGGAACGTATAGGGAGTTGGAGGAAGCTCTTGCTTAGGCATGCCTGTCTCAGCCCTAGGAGATATTAGCTGCTCTTATATTCTTTAGTATTTTCTGTGCTTCTCACTAGTTAATTGTTCTTTTTTACCAGCCCCTGTTATAGTTAATGATTCTTTATACTTTTCCTTTTCAAATTTCTGTGTGGCTTCTCTTGCCTGATTCTATCTAGAATGATGCAACCCCTTCTAGGTTTTTTTATATTTCCATGTGAATTTTAGAAGCGGTTTCTAAATGTCTAAAAAAAAAAATAGCCTACTGAGATTTTCACTGAATTTATTCATAAATCTGGGGGAATTACACTGGGATCTATAGATAAATTTGGGGAGAATTGGCCTCAGTTGTATTGGGTTTTTGATTCATGAATAAAGTATCACCTTTTATTTAGATTTTCAGGTTTTTTTTTTTTAAGATTTCATTTATTTGTTGATTTATTAGAGAGAGTGTACATGCATGGGGGGACAAGCAGAGGGGGAGCAAGAGGGAAAGAATCTTTGTTGTTGTTAAAGATTTTATTTATTTGTCAGAGAGAGAGTGTGTGTACAAGCACGGGGAGTGGCAGGCAGAAGGAGAAGCAGGCTCCCTGCCCTGCAAGGAGCCCAGTGGGGAAATCTGTCCCAGGACCCTGGGATCATGACCCAAGCTGAAGGCAAATGCTTAACTGACTGAGCCACCCAGGTATCTTGAGGGAAAGAATCTTAAGCAGACTCCACGCTAATCTTGGATCCTGTTGTGAGCTTGATCTTGTGACCCTGAGCTGAAACCAACAGTTGGGACATTCAACCAACTGAGCTACCCAGTTGCCTCTAGAATTTCAATCTCTTTTAGCAATGTTTCATGGTTTTTTTTATACAGCTCTTTTCCAGATTATCCCTAAATGTGTTATATTTTTTATGCTCTTATAAATAGCATTCTTTTTAAATTCCACTTTCCAGTTTTTCATTGCTAATATATAAAAATGCAGTTGATTTTTATGGCTTTAACCTTGCTAAATTTATTTTTTTAGTTCTAATAGTTTTTTTGTTTGTTTGGTAGATTCCATCAGATTTTCTACATAGTCATTTCTAATGTGAATTAAGAGAGTTTTACTCCTTTCATTCCAATTTGTGTTCCTCTTATTTCTTTTTCTTGCTTGACCTCATTGGTTAGACTCTCTGATATAATGTTGAAGAGAAATGGTGACAGGACATTCTAGTCTTGCTTCTAATCTTAGCAGGAGAATATCCATTCTTTCATAATTAAGTATGATGTTAATTGTAGATTTTTCACAGATACCCATTATTATTAGTTGATTAAGTTCATTTCTATTCCTAGTTTGCAGAGACTTTTCAAATCAGGAATAGATATTAGATTTTGTCAAAAGGTTTTTTGTGTGTGTCTATTGAGATGAGAGTTACTGTTTATTTATGTTTTAGCTCTAGGTGGTGCAAACATCTGTTGTTATCTATGGTTTTTTTTTTTTTTATTTTTTTATTTTATTTATTTGTCAGAGAGAGAGCAAGCGAGAGCGAGCACAGGCAGACAGAGTGGAAGGCAGAGTCAGAGGGAGAAGCAGGCTCCCTGCGGAGCAAGGAGCCCGATGTGGGACTCGATCCCAGGACGCTGGGATCATGACCTGAGCCGAAGGCAGCTGCTTAACCAACTGAGCCACCCAGGCGTCCCGTTATCTATGGTTTTGTTAGTACTTTTTTTTTCCTCCAAAAATGACCTTCTTCCCTAAAAAAAGCCAATTAATCTGCATCTATAATACCTGGGTTTTAAAAATATTTTATGTGCAATATCATCTCTAATTGGTTAAAATATAAATTACAATAATGCTAATGGAGTCTAATTATTGAGCTGTGATGTAAAAAAAAAAAAAAAAAACAAAACCAGAAAAGTCTGAGAAGCAGCCCTAAAATACATACCTACTAAAGAAATTTTGTGAGTACAATTGTTTTAACCCTAAATTTATATTTAACATTATTGAAGGGAAACAGCTATAGGATACAGATACATAAGGGTCTTTGGTAAGTGTTTAAGAAGAAGTGAAAACAATAGATGGATTACAAGAAGAAAAACTTAAAGCATAGAGGCTTACTTAAAGATTGAAAAAAGCAAATAAGTAGACCTAACAGAACACAAAGGGCTCAGAAATGCAATTGTTTCTTATAGATAATAATTGGAGTTAAGGCAATGTAGCTGGTGACTTTGGTGAAGTGGAAAGGATTGCCCTGGGATAATTGGGTTTAAATCCTGTATTTTCCACTTGCTAACTCAGTAAGTTTCTTAAACTAAGTTTCTAATTTCTCATCTGTAGAAGGAACATAAAAATATTTATCCCAAGGGTTGTAATGAAGATTAAATAGAATCAGTTACATAAAAGTATATAGCAGTATAGTTAGGTGCTTAATAGTTTGTCTTTGTCTTTATTATTTTTTTAAATGACCAATAGAAGCATTACTTTTCTGTTGCCTATTTCCCTGGTGATTATATGTAAACACAGAAGTAGGGCCCACAGTTAGCTTGAAACCCATCAAGAAAATAAAAACTGAAACGAGTTTCTGCTGTGTTGACCTCCTAGAACTTCTCATACTTTGAAAGAAAATTAATCAGAGCACTGTGAGCATAAGATTATATTAGAAGATGTTCTGAAGGAGAGTTCTAATTTGAGGAAGGATGGCAGAATTTATAGGGTATTAGCAGGAGGGGTTAGACATAGTTCAATTAGTTTGGGGGAATAGTTGGTCAAGGATGACTCTCAGAGAATTGATCTTGTAGATTAGTAGCTGTTGGGCAGATTTTTTTCAAGAAGTTTGAGGAGAAGCAGCTGTGGGGGTCAAAGACATGAGAGAATCAGTGCAAAGTTGTCGGGCTTTTAGTGTCTGCACAGTAGGTTTTTCTATCATTGGCTCTTCCAGTCTTCTTTCCCTGCACCCCCACGACTAGTATAAGGGCCCTTTATCTTTGTCATGATTTTAGACCCTTGATTTTAGACCCTTTCTAGCTCTTGGTCTCAGAGGTATTATCTTTAAGAAACTATAAAGAACAAGGAATTAAGTATTTTGTAGAACTAGAAAGTTCCCTTAGTCTTTGCTTCCAGCCTTCTTTGTGTTGTGTTTTGGATTACATTATGTAGATGTTCTGCAGTAGAGAAAATGGTAATGTATGATAACAAAAAGCTTCACCAAATGGCTGGAAGGGAGATTGAAGTAGGATTTTGCAGCAGCTATTTTAGATGATGACACAGCTTAAACTTAAATTGCAATTGATTTTTTCTTTTTATTTTGCCTTATCTTTCTGTGATGATTCTAGTAGAAGTCAAATGAAATTATTTTTGATAGCTGGGTTTGTGAACATTGGTATTTGCATCTAACCTTCCAAAGCCTACCTGTGCTTTCAGAAAGCTCCGCTTGTGACTAAATGGATCATCTCTTTCCTTGTATCTATTTAATGCATTACTGGTTTCTGGCAGCTGGTACTTAACATTGTTCATTCCTGAGTTTGGTGCTTTAGGTGATTTCTTTGCCTTTATGAGGTACTTTCTGACTATAGGTGAATCCATTCTACTGTAAATATAATCTGTGCTTTGGAATTAAATTATCCTTGTCCTCTTTGAATACTAAGTCCTTTTATTATCTGATAAGTTTGCCTCTCGCTTTGTGGCTTCCTGTGTTCCTTTTGTAATGCTTACTTAGCTTTTAATTTAAATACAAGGTTGCCTTAGTTAGCATCCAAGGAAGACTTTAACCTATTCAAACATTCAGAAAGTATGAATATTTGGCCACCATATTTAGGATTATTGTGACATTTCGTTCTAATTTTTCAGAATATAGAAGAGGAGGCAAATTTATTATTTTTTTTTCCTAATCAAGCTTACCATAGGCCTGTACTTTTCAAAATAGCTTGAGTGGGAAAAAAATATATGAAGAATGGCATATCTGCTATTTCTACATGGATGTACTTACCATAACTGTAAAAAATAAATTTTTATTTACTGTGAACCTCTCAAGGTAAATGTGTCAGATATAATCAATATTTTAGTATTGTCATGTATAGTTAAGCACTTTCCCGTAAATTATGAGAAAGTTAAGTTTTTTTGTTTGCAAAATATCAAAATATTTCCATAATGTGGCTTTCTTTTTTTGATAGAGGAAGTTAAAGATAAGATTTATCTACAACTAAATAGTAAGTCACCAGTGAGAATCTTTTCTACCTCATGTATTACTGTGCTTCTTATATCTCATTCTCCTCCATTTGTAACATTTGGTGATATGATACCAATGTCACTATCTTAGCTTTCTTTAATTTTCTGAGAAGTATCATTTATAGCCTTTATATCTTTTCATCTTAGGAACTCTGGAAGTCTTCATCCTTTATTTCTTCTAAAGAAAATAGCTTCATTTGCTCTTTAGAAAAAATATTTTATTTATTTGAGAGAGAGAGATAGAGAGAGTACAAGCAGGAGGGGGACTGGGAGAAGCAAACTCCCTGCCAAGCAGGGAGCCCAGTATGGGGCTCTGTCCCAGGACCCTGAGATCATGACCTGAGCCTAAGGCAGACACTTAAAGACTAAGCCACCCAAGTGCCCCGAATCTGCACTCCTTTACCAAGCTCTCCCTATTTCCCACACCACCCAGTCCCAGACACTTCTACCCTCTGTTAATATGAGTTGGATTTATTTATTTATTTATTTATTTATTTATTTTTTGGTAGATTCTATATGTAAGTGAAAGCATACAGTATTTTCTCTGTCTGGCTTATTTCACTTAGTATAATACTCTTAAGATTTATTCATATTGTTGGAATGCAGAATTTCTGTTTCTCATGGCTGAATAATATTGCATATATATACATATATGTATTATACATACACAAACACATACATATATACATATACACCCCACATAATATATCTATTCATCTGTGGATGGATACTTAGGTTGTTTCCATATCTCAGCTATTGTGAATAATATTGCAGTGAACCTGGGAGTGTCCTGATCTTGTTTCTATTCTCTTAGGGTGTATACTGAGAAGAGGGATGTCTAGATCATTTGGGTAATTCTGTTTTTGATATTTTGAGGAAAGCTCCATACGTTCTCCAAAGTATGCTGAATCAGTTTACATTGCTACCAGCGGTGAACAGGGGTTCCCTTTTGTTCAAACCCTCACCAACACTTGTTAATTACATTTCTTTTTCTGTGATAGCCATTCTATCAGGTGTGAGGTTATATCTCATAGTTTTGATTTGCAAAACTGTATATTTGGTGATATCTAGTAATGCTGAGCCACCTTTTCACATACCTAATAGCCATTTATAGATCTTCTATGGAAAAATGTCAGTTTTTAAATCAGATTTATGTATCAATTGATTAATTGCTATTCAGATAGTATGAGTTCTTTGTATATTTTGGGTATTAAGCCCTTATCAAGTATATGGTTTGAAAACATTTTGTCCCATTCTGTAGGTTTTCTCTTCATTTTATTGATGATATCCCTTGGTGTGCAGAAGCTTTTTTTTTTCTTTCTTTCTTTAAAATGGAGGTATTATTGGAGGTATTATTGAAGCACAGTGGGGCAGAAAGAGCTGCTACTGTTCTCGGCTGCCCAAAAGCTTTTTAGTTTGATATTGTCCCATTTGTTTGTTGTGTTTTCATCCCCTTTACTTTTTGTGTTTTGAAATTGAAAAAAAATCATTGAAGATTGATATCAAAGAGCTTAACCCCTTATGTTAACTTCTAGAAGTTTTATCATTTCAGGTCATTTTGAGTTGATTTTTGTCTGTGTTGTAAGATAGGGGCCCAGTTTCATTCTTTTGATTGTGGTTGTCCAGTTTTCCCAGCACCGTTTCTTGAAGAGACTATCCTTTTCCCATTGTATATTCTTGGCTTGAAAAATATTAATTGGCCATATAATGAGGGTTTATTAACCATATATGCATGAGTTTATTTCTGAGCTCTCCGTTTTGTTTCATTGATTTGTATATCTGTTTTAATGCCAGTGTTGTTTACTCTAGCTTTATAGTGTACTTTAAAATTAGGAAGTGTGAGGCCTCTAGCTTTGGTCTCTCTCAAGATTCCTATGGCTATTTGGGGGCTTTTGTGGTTGATTACAAATTTTAGGATTATTGGTTTTAGTTCTGAGAAAATGACATTGGAATTTTGAAAGAGATTACATTGAATTTGTACATTGTCTTAGGGTGTTTGGACATTTTAACAATATTCTTCTAATCTGTGAGCACAGATTTATTTGTGATTTCCATTTATTTGTGTCTTTTTCAGTTTCTTTCATCAGTGTCTTATAGTTTTCATGCACAAATCTTTTACTTTGCTAAATTTATTCCTAAGTATTTTTTTTTCTTTTATGTAGTTGCGAATGGGGTTTTCTTAATTATTCTTTCTGCTAGTTTGTTGTTAGTATATATAAACGCAACTTGTTTATAACAACTTGTTGTTGTTAGTATATATAAACATAACTGATATTTGTATATTGATTTTGTATCATGCATCTTTGCTGAATTCGTTGATTGGTTCTAACAGCTTTTTGGTGGAGTCTTAGTATTTTCTGTATATAATATGTCATCTGCAAATAGTAAGTTTTACTAACTCCTTTCCAATTTGGAATTATTTCTTTTTCTTGCCTAATGCCTCTGGCTAGGATTTCCAGTACTGTGTGAAATGAAAGTGGTGAGAGTGAGCATCCTTGTTTTGTTCCTGATCTTAGAGGGAAAACTTTCAGCTTTTTACTGTTGAGGATGACATTAGTTGTGGGCTTGTCATATGTGACCTTTATTATGTTGAGGTTTTTGTTGAGAATTCTTAATCATGAAAGAATGTTGAATTTCATTAAATGTTTTCTTCATCTTTAGAAATGATAATTTGATTTTTGGGGGGTAGGGTGGGGTGGAGAGGGGTAGAGGGAGAGAGAGAATCTAGTGTAAGAGCTTGGTGTGGGCTTGATCTCACAACCCTGAGATCATAACCTTAGCCAAAATCAAGAGTTGGATGTTTAACTGAGCATCCAAGTGTACTCCTATATGATTTTTATTCTTCATTTTATGTGTGGTATTACATTTACTGATTTGCCTATATTGAACCATCTTTGCATCCCAGGGATAAAACCCTCTTGATCATGGTGTGTGATCCTTTTAATATGTTGTTGAATTCTGTTTACTAATATTTTGTTGAGTATTTTTGCATTCATATTCATCAGGGATATTGTCCAGTAGGTTTCCTTTTTATAGTGTCCTTGTTTAGTTTTGATTATAAGGGTAATGCTGGCTTCATAAAGTGAATTTGGAATTGTTCCCTTCTCTTCAAGTTTTTGGAAGAGTTTGGAAAGGATTGATAATAATTCTTTATTAAATGTTTGGTAGAATTACCAGTGAAGCCATCTGGTCCTGACTTTTTTGTAGGAAGGTTTTTGATTACTGATTAAATCGTCTTACTAGTAATTGGTCTGTTCTCATTTTCTTTTTCTTCATGATTCATCTTTGTAGGTTGGTATATTTCTAGGAATTTGTCCCTTTCTTAGGTTGTCCAATTTGTTGTATGTAATTATATAGTCCCTTATGATCCTTTATATATGTGTGATACCATTTGTAATGTCTCTTCATTCATTTATAATTTTATTTAAGTTCTTTCACATTTTTCTTGGTTAGTCTAGCTAAATGTTGTCTATTTTATCTTTAAAAAAACCAGTTCTTAGTTTCATTATTTTTTCTATTGTCTTTTCAATTTCTGTTTCATTTATTTCCACTCTGATCTGTGGTCTTTCTTTCTTTCCTTTTAACTGACTTTGGGTTTAGTTTGTTATTTTCTAGTTCTTTAAAAAAAAATTTTTTTTTTTCCTTGAGTAAATTTAGGCTGTTTATTTGAACTTTTTCTTTTTTTCTTAATGTGGGTAGTAATTGCTATGAACTTACTTCTTGGAAGTGCTTTTGCTGTAGCCCTTAAGCTTTTATATTGTGTATTTCCATATTAATTTGCCCATAGATTTTTAGAATTTATTCTTTGACCCATTTGTCAGCATTAGTAGCATGCCGTTTAATCTTCATATATCTGTGTATTTTTCAGTTTATTTCTTATAATTGATTTCTAGTTTGGTACTATAGAAAATATGCTTGATATGATTTCATTTTTCTTAAATTTATTAAGACTTGTTTTGTGGCCTAACATGATGTATTCTGGAGAATGTTCCATTGGTAATTAAGTATTTTGTTGCTTTTGGTAGTGGAATGTTATGTAAATTTCTCTTGAAGCCATATGGTCAAATGTGTAGTTTAAGTTAAGTGTTTCCAGATTGATTTTTTTTTAAGATTTTATTTATTTATTTGACAGAGAACACAAGTAGGCAGAGAGGCAGGCAGAGAGAGAGGTGGAAGCAGGCTCCCTGCTGAGCAGAGAGCCTAATGTGGGGCTCAATCCCAGAACCCTGGGATCTAGACCTGAGCCAAAGGCAGAGGCTTTCACCCACTGAGCCACCCAGGCACCCTACCATATTGATATTTTTTTCTAGATGAACAATCCATTGTTGAAAGTGGGGTATTGAAGTTTCTATAATTATTGTGTTGCTGTCTGTTTCTCCCTTCAGATCTATTATTATTTGCTTTTTAATTTTAGGTACTTCTGTATTGGGTAGATAAATGTTTAAAAATACTACAACTACTTGTTGGATTGATGCCTTTATCCTTATGTAGTGACCTTCTTTGTCTTTCTTGTGACCTTTTGCTTTGAATGCTATTTTGTCTGATATAAATATAACTGGTCTTGCTCCCTTTTGGTTTCCATTTGTCTAAAATGTCTTTTTCCATTCCTTTACTTTTAATCTGTATCTACCCTTAAGATATATAAAAGAACTTAGTCCACTTACATTTAAAGTAATTATTGATAGATATGGATTTATTATTGTCATTTTGTTCATTGTTTTCTGGCTGTATTGTAATTCCTTTGTTCCTTCTTTTATCTCTTTTTTATTATTTGGTGATTTTCTATAGTGGTAGGCTTAACTTTCTTAATCTTTTGTGTATGTGTTGTAGTTTTTACTTTGTGGTTACCATGAGGCTTATATAAAAGATTTTATACTTGTAATAGTGTATTTTAAGTTGGTAGCAGTTTATGTCAAATGCATACTACTAACACTCTCTATTTTTACTCTACTTCCATACATTTTGTTTTCCATGTCATTATTTACATCATTTTGCCTTGTGTATCCATTAACAAATTATGTATCCAATTATGTATCCATAACAAATTGTTAATTTTACTAGTTTTTTCTTTGTGCCTTCATACTAGATTCACAAGTAATTTACCCACCTTCATTACAAATTATAGTAATCTGAATTTAACTATGTATTTACTTTTGCCAGGGAGATTTTTTTCTTTAGTTTGTCTTGTTGTTAATAATAAGCATTCTTTAGTTTGCAGCTTGAAGAAGACATATGAACATTTATTATAAATCTGGTGTAGTATCAGTGAACTCCTTAAGCTTTTACTTTCCTGGAAGACTCTCTTACAACTGTGAAGGACAGCTTTGCTGGGGAGAATATTTTGGGCTGGTACTTTCTTCTTTCATGACTTTCATTCTACTTCTTTCTCACCTGCAAAAATTTTTCAGATTTTGCTAAAAAATTTCCTGATTATCTTATGGTGATCCCCTATAATGTAAAATAAATTTTTCTTTTTCTACTTTTAAGATTCTGTCCTGGTCTTTAACTTTTAACTATTATAATGAGTCTTGGTTTAAATTTATCTTGTTTGAAATTTTGTAGGTTGTTTCTTTTCCTGTGGTAAGTGTTATTCAAATAGGCTTTCAGTTCCTTTCTCTCTTTCTTTGCCTTCTGGGACCACATAATACATATATTGGTATATTTTATGGTGTCCCATAATTCTCTGAAGCTACATTCACTCTTTTTCATTCTTCTTACTCATTACTTCTCTAACTGGGTGAATCCCACTGTCCTGTCTTCAAGTTTGCTGATTCTTTCTTCCACGGATCTAATCGGCTGTTAAATCCCTCTGTTGAATTTTTCAGTTCGCTTATTTAATTATTCAGCTCTTTGTTTTGTTTGGTACTTTCCTGTATTTTTAATCTCTTCTTTGAAATTCTCATTTAATTCATACATTGTTCTCTTGATCTTGGTGAACATCTTTATGATCATTATTTTTTACTCTTGATCAGGTAAATCACTTATTTCCCTTTTATTAAGATCTGTTTCAGGAGTTTTGTCTTGTTCATTTGTTTGTAACATATTTCTGTTTCTTCATTTTCCTTAACTTTCAGTGTTGGCTTCTGTGAGTTAGATAAAACAGTCATATTTCCCAGTCTTGATGGAATGGTCTCATATAGATGAAGAATCTTATCATTCAGCCTGGCCCTAGCTCTTGGCTGTCTCTCAAACCTTTTGTGATTGTCCAAACTGCCTTCTTCATGTCTCTCAGTAGCTAAGAGTATGCCAAGATCTTTGTGTCCCCAAGTGGAGGATCAATCATCGTCATGTATGCAGGCTGAGTGAAAGCTAGACCCTCAGGTAGCAGCTTTTAAAGTATGCAGGTAGACGTTTTTTAGAGAAAGATTGGGATCTGGAAGTTTTTGTCTCCACTGTTCTAAACCCTGGGAGTTAACCAGTTAAGAACTGTTTCTTTGTTTGCTACTGTTTTGCGGGATATACGAATGCAATCCCTGCAGGCTGCCAGAACCAAGAAATCAAAGAGTGCATCCCCTGTGTGACAGCCATAGTACTGATAATACCGGATGTGTGCATAAGCTCTTCTAGGAAGCTCTTTGTGATTTGTAGTGATCTACTGGGAGAATGCAGAGATGGTATCTGCTGGCTTCTCAGGTTTCATGGAAGATTGACATCTGTCTGTACATGAATGCTAAATTAGAAGCCTCATGTTCTGGCAGCAGCTTTTAAAGTATGTAACTGGTCTCTTATTGGGAATGACTGGGAGATGGGTCTTTCTGTCTGCTCCTTGTGCATTGAGCCCAAGGGAGATAGCCCCCATAGAATTATTTGTTTGCTGCAATCCTGTTGAGTCTGCTAATGCAAGCTCTGGCCACCAGAGTTAGGCCATCAAGGGGTATGTCCTTTGGGTAGCAGCTGCAAAAGCCAAGCACTGGATGAGTACACAAATTACTTTCAGGAAAATACCAGTGAGTGAGAGGTGGGCAGAGAAGGAATGCAAAGATGGTGCTCACTGACCTTTCTGGTTTCTGGAGAAGACCTGTCCCTACATGTGTGTTAAATGAGAGTCCTGGCCCTCAGCCTGCACCTTTTAAGATATTCAAATAGAGGGGCACCTGGGTGGCTCAGTGGGTTAAAGCCTCTGCCTTCGGCTCAGGTCATGTTCTCAGGGTCCTGGGATCGAGCCCCGCATGGGGCTCTCTACTCGGCGGAGAGCCTGCTTCCCTTCCTGCCTCTCTGTCTACTTGTGATCTCTCTCTCTCTCTGTCAAATAAATAAATAAAATATTAAAAAAAAAGATATTCAAATAGACAAATTTCAGGAAAGAATGGTAGGTGGGCATTGTTGTCTGTTGTCTCTGTGCTGAGGTTGGGGGCATAGCCACAATGAGTCTGTGGAGCCCACCAAGAACTATTTCTTTGTTTGCTGTGGTTTTCTGGATCTTGTGGACACAAGCCCCATTGGCTTTCAGAGCTAGATGTTTTGGTCTGTCCCTGAGTTGGTGGAAGTCTTAAAAGTGACACTAGATGTTGTGTTGAAACCCTTTAGTCTTTCCTTTCCTTTTTTTTTTTTTTTTTTAAGATTTTATGTATTTGAGAGAGAGCATACACAAGTGGGCCCACCAGCAGGGGAGGGAAAGGAGGGGGAGAGGAAAAGAATCTCAGCACAGAACCCCAAGTGGGGCTCCATCTCATGACTCTGAGATCATGACCTGAGCCAAAACCAAGAGTTGGATGCTCAACCAGCTGAGCCACGCAGGCACCCCAGAAAATCTTTACTCTTCAGGGAGAAGTCGGCAGTTGTGAATTCTCTCCCAGTAGTATGTTGCTGTGCTGGGAGTGGGGGTTATGGAAAGAGTCTGGTCTCATAACTGGTCTCATAGTTACACAAAATAGATGGCATGGGGAAGGAGAAAAAAAAAAATTAGAGTTTCTGCAAAATTACCAAAGGAAAGAAGTGCTATATACTTTCTAATGTACTTTTTAATGTTAAAAAATTAAAAATTCCAAAACCCAAGGAAACTGAGAAAGCTTCTTGGACTTATGTAACAATTTTTATCTATTAGTTGCAGAACCAAAACAATAAGAAATTAATTTTATATAAAAAATAGCTTTTAACTATGAAGTCCTCCTGTCATTCTTCAGTTCGTTAAACTTACTTTTGGTTGTTATTATTTTTAAGAAAAATGTAATTAGGCAGTTCCAAGAAAGCTTCGGAACAGCTGTAATTACAGCTGTAGATTTAGTCAAAATAGGGGTTTTTAAAGGCTCCACTCCCCTTTTGCATCTCTTTCCCTCACCCTAAGTAACCCAAATTTAGTTGTAAAAGTTTTGGTGCACTCAGGATTCCTGAAACTGAAGTGCCATATGTTTAACTGCATGCAGATGTGATGATTATACGTGACTCTTCGTTAAGATTTTCTGAAACCTTTTTAGTTTTACTACTCTATGCACAGTTAAGTGATTTTTATCAGCTTGTTTCTGTATTTAATTTTACAGATATACGTGTATTCCAAACATAGTTTATTAATTTTTATCAAGGTTCAGGCATCTGCTAAAACTACTTAGGGGGATAATAGTCTTTAAATTTAAATTTGAGCTAAATGATGCTACTATTATTACAAGCTGACTGGGAATCTGTTACACCTTACGTCTATGTTTTTCTTCAAATTTTACTTCAAATATTTTTTAAAAATATTCCTTCAAATTTTACTCTGTAGTAATTAACTTTAACCTTGTCTAAAAACAAATTTGGTAAATCTTTAATTGGAGAAAGTTCTGTTATGATAAATCAGAAGTTAAATATACATCCTTGTCAGTACTCCCCTCACTCTTCCTTCCTTAGCTTTATGATCTAGGGATGTGGATGTCATTCTGAGGTCTAGTTTGCTGTTAGTCAGGGATTGGCCATAAGGGTTATGAAAAATATGGCTGAGCGAGGTTTGGGGCCAAACTCTCTGTCTCAGTTAATTGCGATCTCCTTTGCAGATGTTAGTTATGCTGAATATCATTCATGGACTACAGTAATTTAACTTGGATTCTAACTGTAATTTGGCAGTGTTATATTCTCAGAAATTGTCTAAAAATTGTAGTTATTTGTGGTTGTATCACACATAGGGAAATTCAAGAAGTCTTCTGCCAAAGTTAACAATTTAACACTTTCAGGCAGGTAAGCAAATGAAACATACCTGTATGTGTATACCACCATGTTCAAAGGGATAAGGTTACAAAGATATATGGCTCTTACCTTCAAGTACAGTGGGTAGAAAAGATACAAATATGTGCATTAGTTTAAGAAATCAACTTCTAGGGATGCCTGGGTGGCTCAGTTAGTTAAACATCTCAGTCAGCTCAGGTCATGATCCCAGGGTCCTGGAATTGAGCCCTGTGTCAGGTTCCTTGCTCAGCAGTGAGTCTGTTTCTCTCTCTCCCGCTGCCCCTCTGTCTGCTTATGCTCTCTCCCTCTCTTCTCTCTCTCAAATAAATAAAGAAAATCTTAAAAAAAAGAAATCAACTTTTAGAGGGTAAATAAACTTGGATTTAAATCTCTAAACCAGGAACTCTTTAGATCATAAAGAAATTCCAAAACTCTAGACCAGCTTTCTTCTACATGAGGAAACAGATTCAAAGAAGTGGAGTGAATTAAGTCATTGATTTAGAAGTAAATAGGACATTTATTGGACATTCTAAATATGAACTCAAGAGTGACAAAGGTAGCAAGTTAACTTTGCTCTTAGAATCTTGGATGTCAGCTAATGTCGATTGATTGCTCATTGTAGGTACTTTTAGCGAGAAACTGCTAGTTCTTTCCTCACAGGAGTCTAAGTGGGAGTATCAGCAGAATGTGGACTTATATAGTAGGTTATTTTTAGAGAGATAAAATTGAACAAAAGCCATTTCAGAGAATACTGCTGAATTCAAATGAATAGTTAAATACATTCATTAAGACAGGATAAAGAACTATATTTACAAAATTATATAACTTAAAAAATAGATTGGCTTATTTGAGATTGAGTATAATTTTGATGATGAAGATACAACTTATTATGGAAAAATAAAGGAAGAAACTTAACGGAAAGAAACTTTTAGGAAGGAAAATAAAACTGAAGCTTTAAAAAGATAGGAAAAATGAAATGCAAAAAGTAATTTAATTTTATTTAGGGACTGGCTACCTATTTATCTCATTACCAGAACTTGATGTTGTCATTGTCTCTTCTTTCGTCTTCTTGCTTTCTCTACTGGTGCTCTCTGAAAAAGGCTCTAGTGTGGTGTGGTGTGTAATACAGGTCAATGCAGTTCTGGGTTTGTCTTGGATTTAAGGTTTGTGTATTTAAGACATACAAAATGAATAATTTTGAATTACTTTAACTTCTGAGCTTCAATTAAGGCACTTCATGAAAAATGAGATTAGGTCTTGGATATGACTATAAGATTGTTAGAATAATCAAATGAAGTCACATGAAATGTTTTAAAAACTGAAGACTTCATGAGGTATATAATATATTTTTTAGAATTACAGATTCAACCCAGCTTGACAAATACTTGAGTATCCAATATGTCAGAGCCAGGATTGTAGACTTTTGAATTCAGGAAGATAGAGTCCTGTGTAATTTGGGGAAGAAACAAAATATATAGTATATATATAATATATGTATAATATATAATGCAAATGTCTATAATGTATGACAGAATATGAAAAGGGTAATAAGAGGTTCAGCTGAACCAGATTGTGGCTTAAGTTAAAGAACTGTCCCCCCAAAATCTGCTCGAAGTCCGTGAGACTTGGTATGCCACAGTGACAAAGTGAGTATTTTGACCTTTTCTTACATATCTTCTGCTTTTTGAACCTTTAAGTAAGAGTGGACAGATTTTTAACTTGCATTGTAATGTGGTGAAATTCTAAACTTGGGCTCTTCTACTGGTTGCAGATGGGCGCTTACTGATTTTTTAGGTGTCCAGACATGAATCAGTAGCTGAGTCAAAGTGCCACAAAGAATGTATAATTTTAGATTTGGTGAGTATTGTCAGTGGGATAGGTTCTAGATTTTAATATCTGGGTTGGATCCCTTGAAAAGGACATAGGTGATTAAAGGGATGCTTGAGGAACATCTGTCCAACCCCCTTGAAGATAACTTTTACAGGGTCCCAGAATTAGCCTGTTTCTCATAGTGAGGAATCTGTTTGTTATGTGATGAAGTATACTTTCTTACAGGCTCTTGTGTTTGGAATTCTTTGTTTTTGTCAGACCAAGTGACCTGCTCCATCTGCTGTCTATATTTTTTACATTTTATTAGATATGCTAAAAGCTTGAATAAGGAGAGAACCTGTTGACAGGGCAACCAGAAATAGAAGAGAATGATCGGTTCAGGAAGCAAGTCAAAAAAGGAAATAATGATAATAGCTAATACTTATGAACATTGAAATTCCAGGTCCTGTTCTAAATGCTTTTCTTTTATTATCTTACAACAACATATGGTATTGATATTTTAATAGTAAATATGAGTTAAATGAAATATTAATTTAATGTTAAATGGTAATAATATTTATCCCTGTTGCAGACAAGGCAGCTGAGCTATAGGGCTTTGCACAACGAGAGACAGGGTTCATGCTAGGATTGTTCGGTTCTATATATCGAATTCTAACACCACCACATACTACTTGTTAGAGATAATCTGGAGGCTCTTTTGGGAAAAATTCTCAGCCTCCTCTTCTCTAAGTACAGTATTCATTAGAGATAAAAGATGAATATATTAAAGCCAGTAACTTGGTTGGCAAAGGTGGGGTAGAGGAGGTGAAATATAGAATTTATTCAATGTTTCAAGACTGAATGAAGGTATCAGAAAGGAAGGAACCTCAATATGCATATAATCTACTTTGCAAATCAGGCAGGAAGGGAATTTTGGTTAGGCTATTGTAATGAGAAGATTTTATGATGCTACATAGTCATGAAAGATTGACATAGAAATAGTTTCATAAGAGTTTATGATTGATCACTAGTTTATAGACCAGCATCATCCAGTAGAAATATAATGTGAACCATGCATGTACTTTTAAATTTTCTGGTAGCCATATTAAATAAGGTAAAAAGAAACTGGTGAAAGTAGTTTTAATAATATATTTTATTAAACCTAATATATTAAAAATACTACCTGAACTGCTAATTAATATAAAAAAATCAATGAAATCTTTTGTATTCTTCCTACTGAGTATGAAATCAGTGTATATTTTACACTTACAGAGTTTCTCACTTCAAATTAACCATATTTCACATGCTGAATGACCGTATTTGGCTACTGACTACCTTACCTGACAGTGCATTGATGTACCATTAAAAGATAAAGGATTGGTTTGTCTTGTTATGTTCTTAAAAAATTTCTGATTAAATTACAGTTAGATGATTTATTCTCCCTGTGTGTATATAGCACACAAAGAATAGAGGTTATGATCTGGGGCCAAAAAGGCGTCACTCACTATTCAGTTGCATCTGGAGAATTTGTTCAGGAGGGGAATATATTTTTAATATTTAGTAAGAAGGGATCAGGAGAGATTTACCAAATGTGTCTGCCTTCAGCTCAGGTCATGATCCCAGGGTTCTGGGATCGAGGCTCCCTACTTGGTGGGAAGCCTGCTTCTCCCTCTCACACTTCTCCTACTTGTGTTCCCTCTCTTACTCTGTCTTTCTCTGTCATATAAATAAAATCTTAAAAACAAAAACAAAAACCCATGATGTTTGTTAGTCAGCAACTTTGTGCCTCTGCCTGGGAACCTTCACAACCTCACTAATTTGCTTTTTGTGGGATTTAATGTTTAAGGTTATGTCCCTCAAACAGGGATTTCTAAATCTGCATTTTCCTACCAAAAAAAAAAAAAAGATATACCTAATTAAACAGATCACTTCAAAATGACAAATCTTTCATAATTGGGGCTCTTGGGTGTTTTGGTCCATTAAATGTCTATCTTTGCCTTAGGTCATGATCCCAGATTCCTGGAATCAAGTCCCACATCACAGGGGCTCGCTTCTTCCTATCCTCCCCCTTGTGCTCTCTTTCACTGTCTCTGTTCTCTCTCAAATAAATAAATAAAATGTTAAAAAAAATGAATCATTCTAATTGTAGAAGTATAATATGCATTCTTTGTAAAAATTTAGATAGTAGAGATACCTACTTTTATGTGTTTAATCAACAGATCTCCAGCAGAAGGAAGTGTTACCACTTTGGCTTCTTTCTGTAGTACTGGGTTCCTTGAGCTCTGTAGCATTCCAGTGAATCAGAACCTCTTTGGTTTGTATGGGAGACGTATTCTCTCCTTAAAGGAGAGGGTGAGCAAATGGGAGATAGGTGTTCTCCCTGGCCGAGTTATATTTGTATATTGTTCTGTATTATGTACCATTTTATATTTAGCTAAGTGCTAAATTTTAATGCAGTTCATTAAAAATCTGTCTAGAGAGTTATCTATAAATTATAACATTTGTAAAACTAAATAGCTTCCACGAGACTTACATTAACTTCTTGAGAGTTATCAGGTTAAAATAAAATAAAATTAAAATTAAAAAATAAAATTTGCTCTTTGCAATTTTAACAGAATAGAATATGCTTTTATCATTAGTAATTTTCATTTTCTGAATTTCTAGTTTTGGTGGTATGTGTATGTTATCAGTATATACATATCTTTTTTTGCATGACTAATTGTGTTTTGTTATGAATGTTGTGGGGAAGGTTTGTGGAAACCAGTGCCTAAAATGCTTACCATTTTAGAGATAGCTGGTTGGAACAGGCAAGCTAGAAATGTACTTGGAAGGAGAAAATGATGGCCATTTGGGAGGCACAGAGATGAGGGTTAAACAGATGCTTTGAGACGAGGTCCAGAATGTTTTAAAAAGTAAATGATTCATACAAAAAACTTAATCATTAGGAACATAAGCAGATTTTATAAAATTTGAGTAGAAAGCATCCTGAAGGAGGACTTTGAATTGCATATTTATTCTGTTCATATTTTGTGATGGGTGAAATATAGAAGTCTCCTTATTGTTTTGAATTCATTGCCTTGTAGCTTCATATACTTTTAACTAAGGATTACAGCCCTTTGATGTGGGAAGTCAAGAGACTTTGAGTTTGTAATGTTTTTGAGTTAAACAGCTTGATGACTTAGACTGGATTTCATTTACCTTTTTATTCATATTGTCTGCTGGACAATATGACTGTATGGCTGTTAACAGTCATACTGGCCCTTATGGAGTTATTGCTAATTCATAATTTTAAAGTGCTGTGAAAATATTAAATACTCCTTAAATATTAAGTATTATATTTATTAGAACATTATTTAATATGAAGTAGTTCACTCATTAACCCGTACTTAATTTTGGTTATTATAATTACCTATTGTTAACCACCCATCATAGTATATGCCTGTCTTTCAGTTCTTAGTCATATAAGAATATTTGTGAGACATGCTTAGGTCATGGTTGACCTGGGGATGATACAGAAAATTTCTTATAAAGTGTAGTTATGACTATAGAATGATTTTGTGCTTACTATTGTTGTCTTGCTATTTCTGGAAGTTAGCCTAGGTTAAAGTAAAGAGTTCAGGTTTTGGAGTCGTAGGTATCACCTTGAATCCTTTCTCTGCTCCCTAACTAGCTCTGGGCAAATTATTTGCCCAGACAATTTATTAAACCTTAGTTCCTACAACTTGGAAATAAGTAACAACCATGTCTTAGAGTCATTATGATGACCCCCACAAAGTTGACTCTTCCTAGGGATAATAGCAGCTTACTGTTTCCTCCTTTTAAAAAATTTATTTATTTATTTTTTTATAAGATATTTTACTTTATTCATCTGAGAAAGAAAGTGCAAGCGAGTGAGAGCATAAGCAGGAAGGAGGGTCAGGGGAGAGGGAGAAGCAGACTCCCCACTGAGCAGGGATTCCCAACACTGGGCTTGTGCTTCCAGGACACTGGGTTCATGACCTGAGCTGAAGGCAGACACTTAACCCACTGAGCCACCCAGGTGCCCCTCTGTGCCCCCTCTTCTTCTTCTTCTTCTTCTTCTTTTTTTTTTTTTTGTTTTGTTATTTAATAAAGACCTTTTTTAGAGCAGTTTTATGTTCACAGAAAAATCATATCCCCTGCCTCTGCACATGCATAGACTCCTCCATTATTAACATTCCCCACCAGAGTGGTGCATTGTTGTAATTGATGAACCTACATTGACATATCATAATCACCCAAATCCATAGTTTACCTTAGGGTTCATTCTTCCTGTTGTACATTCTGTGGGTTTGGACAAATGTATAACATGTATCCATCATTATAATACATAGTATTTTCACAGCCCTAAAAATCCTTTCTCCTTTCTATCTATTCATGTCCATTGCTCTTTCCCTAACTTCTACCTGTGACAGCCCCTGATTTTTTTTTTTAATTTTTTATTTTTTTTACTGTTTGCATAGTTTTGCCTTTTCTAGTATATCAAATAGTTGGAATCAACAGTATGTAGCCTTCTCAGATTGGTTTCTTTTTACTTTAAGTTTCCTCTGTGTCTTTTCATAGCTTCATAGCTTACTCCTTTTTTAGTGCTGAATAATATTTCATATGTATCAAAGCTTACTTTTTCATTTACCTAATGAAGGACATTTTGGTTGCTTCCAAGTTTGGCAGTTATGAATAAAGCTGCTGTAAACATGCATATACAGAGTTTTGTGTATATATTAGTTTAGGTAGCAGCTAGTTTAATGAGCATTTCTTTATCTTAGAAGCTTATAGACTTTACATGCAATATATCCTTTAATTCATTTTTTTAAAGATTTTATTTATTTATTTGACAGAGCTCACAACTAGCCAGAGATGCAGGCAGAGAGAGAGGAGGAAGCAGGCTCCATGCTGAGCAGAGAGCCCGATGTGGGGCTCGATCACAGGACTCTGAGATCATAACCTGAGCCAAAGGCAGAGGCTTTAACCCACTGAGCCACCCAGGGCCCCTCATTTAATTCTTATATCTGTAATAGATTATGTAAAGTTCACGGCCTATCGTAATGTATGTCCAACAACTGGTTGTTCTTATTTTTTCTCTATTTTAATTCCAAGCATGTAGTTTAATCAGAAGTTGAAGCTCTTAAGACGAGGGATAGGGGTGGGTAGTCTGATCAGACCTAAAGGGCTTATAGGGAAGTTCAGAGTGGTTTGAAGGTGCAGTATATATGAAAGTGTAATTTAAAGATAATCTGCGTAATAATTACTTAGGAAGCTTGTTAAAATGTATAATTTTGGGTTCATCCTCGGAAACTCAGACTTTATGATTCAGAATTCCTGGTCATGGGCCCAGAAGTCTATAATTTTATGAGCTTAATATGTAATTCTGATTGACAATGAAGTTGAGAATCATCTTTTTAAGTTTATTCTTCCTGATGAAAATATGATTCAAGTGATTTTTAAATAGTTATTTTTCTTTGCTACAATAAGTTTTTTTATTGATGATGGAGGTAGTAAATTTTTTCATTTAAGTTTTTACACATGATGTATAATAAATACAATTTTTCTGTGTTATGAGGGTAGAAGGAGTAGTGATTACTCATTTGACTCATATTTAGTAAACATAACTTATTTGAGGTATATTTTATTTTGTCATAGTCATATTTTACTTTATTATTCAAATAATATAGTGTTTTAGAATAGGATAGCAAAGGAAGGTAGACTGAGAACACATACTATTATGAAGATAGGAGGACAGATGAAGAGAGTGGTTTTCTGGTTTTAACTAGAAGGAGAAAGTAACTACAAATAGGTTACATAACTAATATGGATAATTAAAACCTGATGGAAATTTTGTTAGTCATATTAGTGAAAAGAGTCATATCAGGAATACTCTACTTCTGTGTTTTTTGACAGTTGTTCTCTATACCCAACATAGGATTCAACTCATTATCTCAAGAGCGAGAGTCGTGCACTCTACTGACTGACTGAGCCATTAGGTGCCCTGTTTTGTTTTGTTTTGTTTGTGTAATGTCTGCACTCCATCTCAGACCAGTTAAATCAGATCTATGTTACTGTGTTCTGAGCGTCATCATCATTATTACTATTTTGTTATTTTTGTCAAAAATTCTCATTCATTCTCATGTGTAAACAGCATTAAGAGCTACTATTTTAGTGATTCAAAGGAGAGTCAGTCAGTAAGCTAAGAAGCCCGGTTTCATGTCTTCCTTTATTTTATCTTCTATCATCTTAAGCATCTGTAGGGTGATGAAGCAGAACTGGTTAGAACTCTTTAACTGGAAGGCAGCTAACATCCTGAAGTTTTCTTTTTTTGGCCTGAGCTAAGAAGTGACTCCTTGAATCTCTCCTCATGCATCCTATTGCCTGTTGCTTTCATCAATTTTTTTGTAATTTCTTTCGCCTCTCTCTAATTTGTCAGTGGCTTCCTGAAAGTAAAACTCAAGTTCAGTATAAAACTACTTTAATAAAACAACAGTGGCAGAGGCAAAAGAGTAAAGTTCCTTCCACTTCTTAAATTCTGTGATTTGTTATGTAAAGTAGACAACTATATTTGTTTTAGACTTTTTATTGGCCTTTTCTTTATTTTTCTGGGGATTAAAATGTGTTTTCTTTCTGTCATGATATTTGTTCAATATATTGCTTTTTTTTTTTTTTTAAAGGGGACTTTATTTATTTATTTGACAGAGAGAGAGTGTGCATGCATAAGCAGTAGGGGTGGTGTGGGGGAGCAGAAGGAGAGGGAGAAGCAGGCTCCCTGCTCATGCTGAACAGGGAGCCCGATGAGGGGCTCTATCCTACCTGAGCTGAAGGCAGACACTTAACCAACTGAACCACCCAGGAGCCCCCAATATATTATTTCCTCAAGTTGTGTTTCCTCATCTTTCTCAACCATACTTCTTGCATCCATTTCCCATCTTGCACCCATTTTGGGGGAGAGACAGTAAATATTTTCTCATAGGCTGTCATGTTTTCAGAAAATAGTTTTTCTAAGCGATCAAGATCATGTTGGATTTTATTCTGTCTAGGCACTATATATCAGTTAGAATCTGGACAGGGAAGCAATCTACACTAGATCTTTTTGTTGAGAAAATTTAATATAGTCAATGGATTATACAGGTGATAGAGTTGAAAGAGCAAAAGGGGAACATTGGAGTAACACAGAGATGATAATTGCAAAAAGCTACAACCATCAATACTGAGGGGAAAAAAAGGGCTTATGAGTAGAGTTGGGGCTCAAAACCTCTGGAGGGAGTACTGTATGGCTTTTGCTGATACTTCTGAGAGTGCTGGAAAAATTGGTGGCTGTCACCAACTGCTGCTGCTGGAGTGGAGGGCCTATGCTGGGGCAGTGCTGACTGGAAAAAGCAAGTTTCTCCTAGTGCTCTTATTAGCAACAGCCAGCCAAGCTGGCTGGCCAAAGAGAAAAGTAGTTTCCAGAGTCTCTTTTCAGCATCACTATGTTGAGTATTAAAGGCTGGATTTGGAGCTAAAAGACAGTAGCTGAATAATGAGCACATACAGCTTTCTCCTCTTCTGGTTACATGACGGCATGGTCCTTTGGTCTCTTGATCTCTTTCTGAGCTATTGGAACTGCTGTATGTTCTTAGAGTCTAGGATTTGGAATGAAAGGGGTTGTTACTAAATTAACTTGTCTAGTTCATGTGATTCAGGGGTAGGAGATGGGACCACCTGCTCCAAGATAACTCTGTCATAGCCTTTCTTGGGATCTGAGATTTAATCATTAGATACTAATTCCTTTGTCTCTCAAGGGGTTTCTATTTTTCAAGATCCCTTATTTAAAATACAAAAATTGGGGCACCTGAGTGACTCAATAGGTTAAGCATCTGAGCCTGACTGGCTCAGTTGAGATCAAGCCCTGTGTTAGGCTCCTTGCTCAGTGGGAAGTCTGCTTGTCCTTCTGACCCTTCCCCTGTTCATACTCTCTCTCTCAAATAAATAAAGAAAATCTTAAATAAAATAAAGTACAAAGATTGTGGGAGGAATAATGATGCTTTTAAACCAAAGGTTAAAAACTGATTGCTTATTAGACAGTGGCCTGAAGTAACAACCAGTCTTCGAACAGATTATAGCTTTTTTCTCATTCTAATCTTCCTGCAGAGATTCTCAAATATTAATATCTATGTGAATTATTTGGGGATTGTTAAAATGCAGAATCTGATTCAGTCTATCCCTGGATAGGGACTGAGACTCTGCATTTCTGACAAGCTCCAAAGGGAGGCTTAAGTGACTGCTCCTAAATTAGACTTTTCATCTCCTTTTGCTGCTTTGAAAACCACTGTTCTGGCTTACATCCCCTACTAGACCTGGGTTTGAGTGGCTGAATGGTGAGTGATCATAAAGGAAAAGTTCTCTTGCAAGCTTAATTTTCTAGGAATATTTTGAGCAATCTTAATAGAGATTTATAGCTGTTTCTTTCCAGGTGGAAAGAAAAGGACATATGCCTCTGAATAGGTTGAATTTTTGTCCATAATTTTGTTTGACTGCATCGTCTGCTCTGGATGCAGAGACATGTCTATCACTTGTAGTTTTCCTGGCTTCTTTTCAGTAATTTCATACATGTTTAAGGGGAACTGACTAATGGGAGATAGGATAGGAGGACAATTAATTCATGCATGAGATATTTTGCCTTCATTAGAGCCGTTATTATTGATTAAATAGAACTCTCTCTGGATTTCAAAAATTGAATTTGGTTTGAATTTCATACTAATTGCATTTCCCCACTTTTGACACTTTCATATACTTGTCTTCAAAGTGTAGAGTCTTGTCTTGAGGGAAATTAGTGGTAGTCTATCTTTTATGTCTTTTATTTTTTAAAAGATTTTATTTACTTATTTGAGAGAGAGAGAAAGAGAGACAGAGTGTGTGTGTGTGCCCAGGGGTGTGGCAGAGAGAGAGGGAGAGAGACACTCCAGCAGATTCTGTGTTAAGTGTGGAGCTGGATCCCACACCCCTGAGATCAGGACCTGAGTCAAAACCAAGAGTCAGAAGCTCAACAAACAGTGCCACCCAGGTGCCCCAGAAAAATGGTGGTCTATCTTAATGGAACTTTGAAGGCAGCCCAAATTTATGAAGTTGTTAAATGCTCTTTACATTTGGATTTTACTTACCAATCCATACCTGGCCACATGAGTAAAACATTAATCTTTTATTCAGTTGCCATCCTTCCAGATTCTCTCTTTGCAGCCACCTCATCCTCATTCCTGGATCTTTCTTTTTTTCTTTACAGACTTCGATTCTCAAAGATTCTAAGTACTTTCTTTTTGTCTGATATGAATATTATCCTTAAATTTTTAATTCAGGCTATGGATGATAATTCAGGCTATGAATAGAGAAATAATTGGCCCCTTTATCAGCTGAGGTGAAAGAGTTAAAATCAAAGTTAAGGACTTAGGGGATTCCTACAGAAAAGAAGGGTGAAAAAAACTCAGTTTTAGGATCCTGAACAAAGCCTTTTGATTGGCATATAGAGACCCTTGCATGTACATAAACGCCCATATTTGAATATTTATAGCAGATAATCTGTCAAAATTACTGTTATTTTAATTTGCCAAGCTTGGCTGATTGCTGCAGTTGGATGTTAGTTGAATTCTAGATGAGGAACTGTAAATATGATCTAGTGTGAAGCATGTTTTTTGTCCTTGAAGCTGTTTGAATATCCCCCCTCCCTTGTGTGTGTGTGTGTGTGTGTGTTTTGTTTTTAATAGTGAGCCTTTTTGTATAGCTGAACTTCCATGCTGTTAAGGAAAAAATAAAGTGGTGTGAGAACAGTAAATATTTAAAAAAATTTTTTAGTTGGAAAAAAATTTATTCACATTTAGTGATCAGGAATTGCTTAAATAGTTTTAACTATGTGTTCAATCTTCAAAGGAGCTCTCTCTAGAGATTTCAAACTAGGGACATGTATCATATTTGAATAGCCTGTGAAATGATATGTGAGATATGTTCACGTTAACAGCAAAGAAAATGCATAATTGTAGGTAATTAATGTTATCCCTTTTTTTTTCTCATTTTGCACAGTGATAATTTTAGTGACCCAGATTCAAGCAATAATATCTTCCTTTGGAAATACCATGTGGTTTTGTCAGTTTACGTTCTAGTGGAAGGAAGGTAAGCCGTTTTTCACAGTTAATATTGAAATAACTTTACTAATAAATCAAATTTTTCTCTTTAAAGGTTAGGAAATCCTTTTTTCTTTAGGTAGGTAGTGTTCCTTCACCCAGAAAGTACTATATTATTTATTGATGCTATATCACTTTTCCTCAAAAGATTCTACTGATACTACATTATTTCAGCTCTGGGGATAATCTGGGACTTCCTTAAAAATCATGTGACTTTTTTGGGAGCAGGAGTACATTCTGAGCTCTGTCTGCTAGATTATCTTGTCGCAGCCATTTTCACCTGGATAGTTTATTTTTACATATATATAACCACTTGACATAATGAGAGAATCTTAATTTTTGTTTTTTGGTTTTTTCTTTTGAGGTTTTCATTTATCTTTTGTGAACTGACATAATTGGCTCCATTTTTATTAGTTATTACTTTAGCTAGAAACTATGCTAATTACTAAGTCTTAGTTTTAGTTTGATTCTGAATTTGTTTTGGGATTGCAGGAATGTGGGGTCTCAATAATATATTTTATGTTAAGCAAATTAAGAATGGAACTTTCAGAGCATTCTTTTCTTTCACAAGCGTCCATCTTCATTCTCATTTGACCTCTTTTGGGGTCAGTTACTCTTTCTTCATATATTACTCTTTCTTCATATATATATATATTTTAGTATATATGTATATATATATATATATTTTTTTTAACTAGTTACTGTAGTCACTTTTCCCAATGTTTTTTGTGACCATCCTCAAATCATTTCCTATGTCTTTCACCCTAATTCCTCATTATCCTCAAAAGAAAAGTATTTATCCAGCTTTGGTGGCTCTCCTCTGGCTGAAGAGCAAGATTATTAATGATTCCTTAAGATGTTACCCTTGTTCCTAATTTTGTAATGGTTCACCATCTGTTCAATATATTAAGGGCTCAGAAATGTGTGTTGTACCTAATACATCACAGATGTGGAAACAATAATAATAAAGTTCTATTTATGTGAAGTGAAGATACTGCTAATATGTTCTCTTGGGTTTCGTTAGTCTGACATTCTTGCTATGTTTGAGCACTTATTTGCAACATGCTTTCAAATTTCTTAGAGTGAATTAGATATTTTCATCTTATTTAACCAGCATGCATTTGATTAAGTATGTTAAAACTCAGTTGAATAAAATTTAAGTCAATAATATAAAGAATAATGAGCTGTTTTACAGTGCAATTTGGGAAAAAATTAGCTGTATTTCTTGTTATAAGAACAGCAGACAGCATCATACAGTGGACTACGATTTTCTAAGTAAATTAATTTTGATAAAGGTTAATTGCACAGCAATAGCAAATGCTAGGAATTGGCATCCAAATGTCAAATTTCACAGGCAAATTTTAGTTTTTTACTGATTTTTTTTCCTCCAGAGGAAGAATATGAAAACACAAGTTTGTTTAGAAGATATTATCATTCTATTTAGGAATTAAGAAATAGGCTTTATTTTTCTGCAAATTGAGCAGCAAAGATACCGGTGAATTACAGTTTTTACGGATTTTTTTTTGAAAAGCCCCTATGGAAATCTAATATTTAGGCTTTATTTAGGACCTGCTTTTAGTTTGTAATCATAATTCAGGATCTAAATGATCCCTATAATTTTTTATTATATATGTGTTTTCATTGCTTCAGAAAGAAAGGATGGAGTGTATTATTTAATAATTTGCATTTTGGTATTACTTATAGGGTGAACTCTATGATCATTTGTATTTTAGGTAATTTATATGCTGTTGAGACAAGTACAGATCTCTATTTTCTCTCTCTCCTTAATAGCATAAGAGTGTTATATATCACTTTATCAGTTAGCAAAATGTGAAGGTAAAAATTGAAAATGGAGACTTTTCAGTGGTTTTTGGCCTGTCATGCAAGTTATCATTCTATTTTAACAGTAAGTAAGAATCCAAACAATTTGAAAACTTTCAACTTTCTTAGAGTTTTCATAGAGGTGAGGTCATAGGGCTAGCTGCTGTTCCCAAATTGGAGAGACAGGCAAATACAGAGAATGACAACTTATTCTAGCAGAGCATAGGAGCAAAGACCTCTAAGGTAACCAGTACTGGGTAGGGAAAAAACCTAAAATGTAATTAATGAATTGCCAGAGGCTCAGTGTGGTAAGTCTGAGGTAGAAACTCTAGGGGGGCCCAAGTATAAGAATCCCACATTTTCCAAGGTTTTACCTCCAGCTCTACCATGACTTCACAGAGAGAATTAGAGAAAAGTGCCCTGGTACTTCCTACATAGGAAGGGGAAGTCAATCATTTTGAAATATGCCAAGGCATTCTGTTTTTCTTGACAAGATTTGCCCTAAAGAAAAGTTATTTTGTCAGTGTCTAATCTTTTATGGTGTTATAAGAGTCTAACTGACCTGGAGGAGGGGGAATGCCCAACTTTAGGCTGTTTCAGCCTTCCGTGGAGGGGAAGAAAATTGTCCAATTCCAGCCATTTTGTTCCTCCTCTAGCCATCCTTTTTGTCCTAAGGGGTGTGTGTGTGTGTGTGTGTGTGTGTGTGTGTGTGTGTGTGGTGGGGATGGTGGTGCCGGAGGATTGGGAGCACAGACTCACTAAAAGACTGAGACCTAATCATAGAACACTTATCTTACCCCACATTACTAATGCCTGTTTGCCACAGTTCCTTTTTTCCAGTGCATCATGTCTGGCTTCCAACAAAAAAATTACAAGGCATGCTAAAAAGCAAAAGTAGAGTTTACAAAGACAGAGCAAGCATTAGAATCAGACTTAAACACAGCAGGGATATTGGAGTGTTCGGACTAGGAATTTAAAACAATTATGACAATATGCCAAAGGCTCTAATGAAGAAAATAGCCAGCATGCAAGAACAGATGGATAATATATGAAATTTTAAGAAAGAACAAAAATGCTAGAAATTAAAAAATACTGTGACAGAAATAAAGAATTCCTTTGATGGGCTTATTAGAAGACCGAACATAGCTGAGGAAAGAATCTCTCTGAGCTTGAAGTTATGTCAGTAGAAACGTCTAAAATTAAAAAACATCGAGGGGCACCTGGATGGCTCAGTTGGTTGAGTATCCAACTCTTGGTTTTGGCTCAGGTCATGATGTTGGGGTTGTGGGATCAGGCACTGTATCTGACTCTGTGTGCAGTGTGGAGTCTGCTTGAGGCCCTTTCTCCCTCAGCACCTTCCCACCACTCTCTCTCTCAAATAAATGGATAAATCTTAATAAAGAAAAAAAAAAAGATTTAAAAAGCAAAGAGAAAAAAGCCTGAAAAAAAATTAAAAAAAAAACAACAACTAAGAACTGTGGGACAATTTCAAAAGGTATAATATATGCATAATGGGAATACCAGAAAGAAAGGAAGGGGTAAAAGGAACAGAGGAAATATCTGAAGCAATATTGACAGTGTTTCATCAAATTAATGTCCGAGTCCAAACCACAGATTCAGGAAGTTTGGAGAACACCAGGCAGGGTAAGAGTCCCCAAAATTTTACCTAGGCATTTCATATTCAAACTTTAAAAAATCAGACAGGAGGTAATCTTGAAAGAAGCCAGAGGGAAAAAACACCTTATCTATAGAGAAGCAAAGGTAAGAATATCTGACTTCTCTTCACAAATCATACAAGCAAGAAAAGAGTGAAGTGGAATAAAGTGTTGGGAGAAAAATCCAACAATTTAGAATTCCGTATCCTGCTAAATTATGCTTTAAAGAAAAGGAGAAAAAAGACTATCTCAGATAACAAAGATGTAAAAAATTTGTTGCTAGTGGGTTTGTCTTATAAGACATATTTAAAGAAATTCTTCAGAGAAGGAAAACTGTATAGGCTAGAAACTTGGATCTACATTAAAAAAGGGGAGAACGTTAGAGAAAGACTAGGTGAAGGGAAATAACTTTAAAATAACTTTTGAATAACTTAACTTTTATTTTTCTTATTCTTAATTGACCTTACAAATAACATAATTTGTTTAAAATAATATTATCAACAATGTATTCAATGAGTGGAGCTTAAATATAAGTGAAATGAATGACAACAATGATACAAGGGTTGGGAAAGAGGAATTAAGAATATTCTGTTAAAAGGTACTTGTACTTCACTACCCATAAAATGGACTTGGATTAGTTGTAAATTTATAATGTGAACTCCAGGGCAAAAATAAAAGAAAGTGAAAAAAGAAGTATAATTGATATGCTAAGAAGGGAGAGAAAATAGAATCTCATAAAAATCCCTAATTAAAGCCACAAAAGAGAAAGAGTAGAAGATATAAATAGGAACAAAAACAAGGGCAATGAACAGAAAACAGTAACAAAAAGAGAGGATATCAATCCAGGTATATCAGTAATTAGTTTACATGCCAGTATTCTAAATATACTCAGTTAAAAGAGACTGTCAGCGTGGAACAAAAGACAAGATTCAACTATATATTGTCAACAGAAACCCACTTTAAATGTGAAGACACATACAGAATAAAAATAAAAGAATAGAGAAGGATATACCATACTAACACTAATCAAAAGAAAGCCAGAATAGCTCTATTAACTTCAGACAGAGCAGACTTCAGAGCAAGGAAAATCTTCAAGTGGAAACCGGGGCATTATATAATGACAGTGGGGTTAATTCTTTAGATAGACATAATCCTTAATATGTATGCATCAAAATGTGTGAGGCAAAAACTGAGAGAATTGCAAAAAGAAAGATGACTCCCCTATTGTTGCTGGGTGTCTCAACACTCTTGTCTTAAAAATGGACAGATCTAGCAGGCAGAAAATTAGTGAGAATATATTTGAACTCAGCAGCACCATCAGTCAACCAGATATGATTGACATTTGTAGATTACTTCATCCAACGATAGCAGAATACACATTCCTCTCAAGAATGAAAATGGTAGGGGTACTTGGGTGGCTCAGTAAGTTAAGTGCCCTCCCCTTCGTTTTGGCACAGGTCATGATCTCAGGGTCTTAAGATCAAGACTTACCTTGGGCTCCTTGCTCAGTGGTGAGTTTGCTTGAGATTCTCTCTGCCACCCCCCTTGTGCCCCCTCTCCCTGGGATCCTCCCCCTGTTCCTACACACACATTCTCTCTCTCAATAAATAAACAAAATCTTTAAAAAAGAAAAAAAGGAATGAAAATGGTATTATTCAGAAACTTCAGAGTTCATTTTAGACTTTAATTTGTTTCCTGTAGGATTGCATCATAAACGAGATCAGAGAAAAGATGAGGACTCATTTTAAAAAATACAACAAATTATTACCTGCCTCCCCTCTACTTCTTACATATTCTAGGGTAAGAATTTTAGAACTTTTTTCTGGCCCCAAGTTTGGCATAATGAATGAGTGTATGTGAGTTAATATACTTTTATAATGAAACCTACCTGGCATTCTCTCTCATTCATTAGCTACTAGGAGTATTTCATACAACTCTTTGGTTCCATGTAGCAAAATTTGAAAATTTGAAAATTATTCCGAAATATGAATCCTTCATGCCTTGGCCAGTATTTGATAATTATTGATTTTGCTCCTGAATAAAAGAGCTCTAGATGTCTGACTGCCTTATTATTATTATTATTATTGTTATTTTGAGTAGATTTTGAGTAATAACAGAAGGAGATGAGAAAAGACAGGTGAGAATTTGTAAAGGAAGGGAATATTCTAACTGGATTTTAGACAGTTTTATAGGTTAATAGAAGACAGATACTTTGAGTGATACATTGCTGAACTTTCTCAAGTAGAGAGGAAAATGACTTAGATTTGATTTTATATTTGAAATGGTGGTGTTTCTTTCCCATTCTGAGACCAGCCTTTTCTCCCTGCTCTTGCTCTCCCATTGAGTTATGCTAGTGAGGAACAGAATCATAGGTTTCAGTTAGTGGAATATAGGAGCATTGGGTAGAATGAGGAGTAGTATTTCACCTTCTTTGTCTAAATTTTAATTCTCATTTTCGTTGCTCAAAGTAGTGTTTCAAGAATTGGTACCTGGTACAAGAGGGTCTTATTCTTAGCAAAGCTATTCTAATGACAAACGACATTCTGTGTTTTCCTATTAGATAATTGGATTAATTATTGGGTTGACATCTATTTGCATGCTAAATGCTGTGTCATTGCTATCTTTTGTTTGCCTGGTAGACTCATGATAGTGACCTTACAGGGATTACCAACAGAATTCCTTTTCTATAAAAAACAAATAAAACTGAAAACAGGGGCGCCTGGGTGGCTCAGTTGGTTAAGCATCTGAGTCTTGATTTTGGTTCAGGTCGTGATCTCAGGGTTGTGAGATCAAGCCCCATGCTGGGCACTGTACTGGGTATGGAGCCTGCTTGAGATGTTCTCCCTTTGCCTCCATACCTTCACCCCCACCCTCCACTCAGATACTCTCTCTTAAAAAAAAAAAAGAAAAAAAGAAAAAAAACCCCTAAAAACAAAAAAATAAAACAACATGTCAAATGAACTTCCCTCCTTGGATCGCAGTTATGGTTTGCGGACAAAAATCTGTCAATGTATATTCCCAGGGTTTCTGTCCTGTCTTAGCTGCCTATTTTCTGAACAAACCTTGATCAAGTCAAATCACTTCTTACCTCATTTTCTTCATCTTCAAAATGGAGACTGTGTCTACCTTACAAAACAGTGGTAAGAACTAAATAACAAAACTTGTGCCAAGTGCCTGGGTCACGTCTGACACAGAACAAGTGTTACTTCTCTTCCTCCTTCCTTTTGACATCAGTAATATCTGGATTCCACCTCTTGAATTCAGTAGTTACTAATTGTGAGATCAAATTATTTTGTTTCTCAGCCTCATTTACCTTTAACATGAGATCATTTTTTTTTAAAGATTTCTTTTTAAGATTTTTTTTTAAAGATTTTTATTTATTTATTTGAGAGAGAGACAGAAAGAGAGAGCATGAGAGGCGAGAAGGTCAGAGGGAGAAGCAGACTCTCCATGGAGCTGGGATACCGATGCGGGACTCGATCCCGAAACTCCGGGACTGTGACCTGAGCCGAAGGCGGTTGCTTAACCAACTGAGCCACCCAGGCACCCCCCATTTTATAAAGTTGTGGTTGGAATTCACTTCCTAGTGTAGTCTAAGAAATTTTTGTTGAATCTGAATGTAAATGTTAAACTGCTAAAAACTTATATAAATATATGAATTTTGCTGGATGGATCTTTTGGACACAAGATCCACAATGTACTTTTAGGAATGTATACTAAGAAGAACATAATAAGGAAAAATACATTTCTAGGTTGTTGTTGTTTTTATGGGAGGACTCTACAATAGTTTACTTAATTTTTGCTTAATGTATTTCATTGGGAAAGTAGGGAAATTGTTGATCAAATGATTTATTGTCACTTGAAATAGCTACCTCTAGAAGGGTTATGCATAGGGCACTAAGGGAGTCAAACACTTGAATATACCTCTTTCTTTGCTTTTATTCTTTTTGTCTTAGGTAACTTCATTTTTAGTGAGACTTCTGCATACAATGATAGTTATGTGGGCAGCTCTTGGAAAATTAATCAGTACTGAAAACTGCCTAGTTTGGTAACTGCCAGAGAAATAATTAATTAACCAATATTAAAGTTTAATTGGTAAATTGAGGTCAAGTCCCATTAATGAATCATGTTAAATGAGTTACACATTAAATCAATATTGTTGAATTTAACTATGTGTTAAATCAATGTTTTCTTTGACATCATAGAATAGAAAAGAAATTGATGTATGTGTGGTATATTGTATTGAATTAAGGAGTTTGTATTTTTAAGAATGTTCTATAGTTCCATGAATTTCAGTTGGATTTGTTTGAATGTGAATCATTTTTGTAATTAGCAAAAATATTATTGCCTTTTTGTCTTGTAGCAGTTGTGCCAGCTTTTGTACATGTGGGGATGAATGTAAATTCTAACTTATTTTCTTACACATTTCCCAAAGGTTAGGAAATAATTTAGCATACAGAATGTTAATCACTTTTAAGAATTCCCAGTTTATCATTTTATTTGACATACTATATTTCTTATTAGATTGCCTGTTATCTGCCTTGAATATGTTACAGAAAGTTGGTAATAGTCTTTGTATGCATAGTTTTTACCCGCAAGGAAAAAGATACAAGAAAATAGAATAAAAACTGAATTGCAAATCATTTAAGTGCAGACAAGTTTCTGCTGAGAAAGTGGAGATGAATTTATGTGTGACTGTTAAAACATATGGATATGTTGATTATCACTATGTTTAAGTATTTTTGTCATAAGGCAAAGGGTTTGCAAAGTAAGAATAATTACATACATTATTGGTATTGCTGAAATAAAAAATAACTTTGTTTCTTCAAGGTTTGGGTTTTCTTCCTTTTGGTACTTGTTTTTTAAAGAAACCAGATGTGTATAGAACTGAATGTTTATTTTTTAACTCCTTTTTAAAAAAATAATTTAATATTAAGAGCTGATAGAATTCTGTGATTGTACATTTATAAAATATTTGGGCAAGTCATTCATAATGTAATATAATATTTTTGTCCTTTTTTATTGTGAAATATATATATAACATAAAATTTACCATTTAACCATTTTAAGTATGTCATTAGGTGTAGGTACTTACACTGTAACTCAGTGTAAGTATGTTTACAATGTTGTGCTGCCATCACCTCTGTCTCCAGAACTTTTTTAGCATCACAAACTATTGTACTCATGGAACATAAACTATGCCTTTTTTCCAGCCCCTGTAACCCCTGTAACCATTGTTTTATTTTTGTCTTTATGGATTTGACTATTCTAGGCTTTTCTTATGAGTTTAATCATGTATTTGTTCTTATGTGACTGTCTTCTTTCTCTTAACATAGTGTCTTTTGGGTTCATCCGTGTTATATCATGTATCAGAATTTCATTCTTTTAAGAATGAATAATATTTTATCTTATGAATGTGCCAAATTTGTTTATCCATTCATCTGTCAGTGGACATTTGGGTTGTTGTGAATAATGCTGCTATGAACATTGGTATCTAAGTTATCTATTCAAGTGTGGTAATGTGTTTTTATATATATTTTAATATTGAAAAATTTTTGTGGTAATGAAATTCTATTTAAATGGACTAGATAAATATCTATATTTTCAGTGCCATCAGTGAATATTAAATACCTTTTGTGTATTCTAAATAGTGGAGATATAAAGAGTCATAAAATCATGATACACTCTTTTGAACTTACAATCAAATAACAATATATAGGGTGTATATTTTAATAATAATAATAGGGTGTGCTTATAAAAATACCCTGATTGGTAGCATATGCTTTTTGGAGTTGAAAAGGTATTTACAATACAAACCTGCATCCTACTTCACTAAATTCTTGCATGTTGTCCTCACCAATTAAGAGGCAAAATACTTGACCTTAATCAACTTGGATATTCCATTCAAGCATATGTATTTAACATTCAAGCATAAATTCTAGAGAGATCATATACTAAAATGGAAGTTGGATCATGACATTCCTCTAAACAGTTTTCTCTAATGAAAACCATTCTTAGAATGACTTAACATTTCTTTTCCCAGACTTCCACCTTAACTCTTTATCACATCCCCTGTCCCCATACTCACTGTGAGCTGGGTAATTCTTTGTTGTGGATACATGGCTTATGTATGTAAACTGGCTTAAGTGTATATGAGTAAAAGGCAGAAGGTTGAATTCTATATGTTTCAAGGTTCTTCCCAGGTTTGTGATTCTAATTTAATCTCTGTGGTACCTGGATTTTCCAAATGAGAGAAAACAGAATAGGCATGTATAACCTCTAAATAAGGCTTCTCAACAGATATATGGTAAATTTACAAGCTGAAATTTGATCAGAATATAAGCATTTTGTTATTTTTTGGTAATTCAGTGGTCTTTTTCTCTCTTTCTCAAAGTATTTTTCTGGAAAAGCAAAATCTTTTATGAATTCATCATAATTTTGTAGTTTAATTGGATTTTTAAGGTTTCTCTGTGTGTGCCAGCTAGACTTTTAGAGAGTGTTACTACTCTTTTTCCATGGAAATGTTAGACCAAAGGAAAACATACAGCTAGCTGTTAGATTCACATTTCCTATGGATGATGTTTTGAAGCTCAAAAGGAATTTTGAACATTTTAAACGCAGCTGAGCAGAGGTTCCAAAAGCTGATGCTATAGTACTGTTTTTTCCTCCATATTCATCTCCTTGACTCCCAGTAGTGAGCCTGAATTGTGAATGATAGACATTTAAAGGCTTATTACTCTGCAGAGTGAAAAAAGAAAGAAAGAAAGAAAGAAAGAAAGAAAGAAAGAAAGAAAGAGAAAGAAAGAAAGAAAGAAAACTGAACTAATTCAAAGTCAACACTTAAAATACTGAAGGGGTGAATGAAGAAGCATAATCATCCATTCATTCAACACATATATGATAGTCTACTATGTATCAGACAATCACTAAACACAGGAAATAAAGCAATGACTAAAACAGAATCAGTCCCTACACTGTTGGAACTTAGACTGCCTAGAACAGTGAGTGGAACATAATAGGCACTTTAAAATATTTGAATAAAATTGTTCTGTTTTCTGGAGAAGATTTTGGAGTAAGCAGCATTGTAGTGAAGAAGTATGGAGTATCCCGATCACTGTATTATAAATATTTCGTTTCAAAGACAAAAAATGGAAATAAACCAAGTATCTATTAATAGGGAAAAAGGTTAAGTAAGTTTATTAGAAATACATAGAATGTAGGATACACTGGGGTCTTGTAATGGCATGTGAAGATATATACTGGCAGACATGTAAGATGTTCTTTACCTAATGAATTAAAGTAGGCTATAGAATAGGATGTGTGCAATGAGTCCTTTAATGTAAGACTGTTTATCTTTAAGTAAAATGTCTTGAGAGATGGTGCAGAAATGGTTATCCATGAATTATTCTTTCAAAAGATAAATTTCCTGTGAACTTTTCTTTATCCTTTATGCATTTCTGTGATTGTTTCTTTTGTTTTACAGTGATCATGTACCATAATTTGAAAATAATTAAGCTAATTAATACGTTTTAGTATAAATTGATTTTTAAACTTAATACCTGTATCAGTAGACATTGTTACTGGTTGATGGTCCATTGTCCTGTAAATATAAAATGTATCAACATTAAGGAATTCCACATTTTCTTTCTGGAGAATGAAAGTTAACCAGAAGGAAATACTTACCTTTAACATTTAATATTTATCTTTAATATTCACAGGGTATATTTTTAAAATGAACAGTAACATTTTGAAATGTGTGTAATAGTAAGAAACTATTTTATAGTAATTTTAGTTTTTATAGATACTTTGAGGAATGTCCGTATAATTGGAAGATGGAGAACTGGGACCATTCCTTAGTTTTTTTCTGTTTGAAAACTTAGTTTGGATATAGATATTAGTAGATGTTAGATTTAGCTGTATTTTTTATCTGAAGATTTATTTTTGCTTTCTTCTTTGCTTAGTATGATTACTGATTTTTTCTTTCTTTCTTTCTTTTTTTAAGGTTTATTTATTTGAGATAAAGCGAACTAGAGAGCATGAGTGGGGGTTGAGGGAGAGGGAGAAGCAGTTTTCTCACTGAGCAGAGAGCCCAAAGCCAGGCTTGATCCCAGGACCCTGGCATCATGACCCGAGCCAAAGTCAGACGTTTAACCGACTAAGCCACCCAGGTCCCCCTGCTTTTCTTAATTAGGGGAGAGAATACATGTGTTTTGGGAGTTCTGGATATAGTTGGTTAATATTCTTAGGTTTTCACATATAATATGGCGGATCATACTAAATTATTTCTTCATGAGTATTTTCTTCCAAATGTCTTGTAATAAGTTGTTTTTTTATCAGGACAAATTAGGGGACTCTTGAAAAATTCCATTGTACACAGATTATTCTAACAAATTCATTTCATTAGAAATACTATACCAACTTTATTTTTTTTTAATCTTCTGGAAGATCATATTGACTGATTATTGGAGTTTCAAATGATAGGTGATTAAATTTGAAAACTGTGTCTCAAGGTCTGTTTATCTTTTTAAAATGATTATTATTAAATACTTGTTTATTTTTTTTAAAGGTTTTATTTATTTATTTATTTGACAGACAGAGATCAGAAGTAGGCAGAGAGGCAGACAAAGAGGGAGAGAGGAGGAAGCAGGCTCCCCACAGAGCAGAGAGCCCGATGTGGGGCTCGATCCCAGGACCCTGAGATCATGACCTGACCTGAAGGCAGAGGCTTTAACCCACTGAGCCACCCAGGCGCCCCTAAATACTTGTGTAAGTGATAGGTTAATATTGTTTAGGTATAAATAAAAGTATCATTCTTCAAAACAAGAGTTTTGTCAGGCTACATAGTCCTATGGACCGTGATACACTAAATTTGAGACAAATTTTTTTCTAGATGTTTAGCTGTAAGTGCCGTAATTGTACAAAGTCTTCACAGACTGAGCATATGAAGCAAAAAAATAAACTATACACTTTGGAAGGTGATTTTTATAGATCCTTTTCTCTCTCTCTCTCTTGATTTTTAGTTTTCCATTTCTGAAAAATAAGATGCTTGTTCTAGTTCAATGAGTATGGTAATATCAAACCCAGGTAGAATTGTACATCTCATGTTGTCATTTTTTAAAGTGAGATAGTTGATAGAATGAAGAATAAGTAATATTGTTAGACATTGACTCCCTTCTAGAATAAAAATGTGAACCTCTTTATCAGTAAATTATTATTATATAGACTTTAACTGTTTAAAAATAGAAGAAAGGAATTACAGAAAAACTGAAACAAAATGCTTAAATTAATACCATATACTTGAATGATAGATAGCACTTATAATTGGTATTTTAATTATTACATGATGACACGTATATAAATAATAACTGTGTATTAGTCTAAATAAAATTAATGGTTTATTCTTTTATACACTGTCACTATTCTTGGACTTTACTTCATTGTACTCATTTATTCATTAGTCAGCAATATAGCAATGTGTGCTATATTATAGGTACTATTCTAGACTGAATGATACTAACCAATATAGACAAAAATTATTGATCTCATGGAGCTTTTATTCTGGTGGGAATACAGATACTAAACAAATAAGTATGTTTAATGTTGATAAGTATTCTAGAGAAAAGTAAGTACATGAGGGAAGATAATAGGGAATGTTGAAGTGGGAAGTATACCATTTTTGTATAGAATGGTCAGGAAAGGTTTTATTGAGAAGGTGGTAGTTGAGTGATGATGACCTGAATTTGCTGAGGAGAGAAGTATGGTGGATATTTGGACAAGGGTATTTCAGACAGTAAGTTCAAAATTCCTGTGTTGGGGATAGGCTCAGCATATTTTAGAAACATAAGAAATGTATAATTATTTGTTTCATTTTTGGTTTCCCAGTAGATTCTGTGATCCACTAAAATGAGTATTATCTCTGTTTTATCATCCTTGACACTTAGTATAGTGTCAGACATATGGTGGGCAGTGGGGCAGTGGATAAATACAGATGAATTCATGAAAGATGAGGGGGAGTTTGGAAGGAATCACCTGCCGCCCACTTTCTCAAGTTCTTATTACAATTCAAGCTGCAAAGGTCTTTATAGATATAAGAAAACAAGGGAGTTCTTTAGGTAGAATGATTCTTCCAAAAATCACTGTTAATTAGTAGTGTTCTTGAGATGGCAAAGATTTTATTTCTTATCCTGACTATTGATAGGGATCCTTTTGTTTCAGATGTCTGGTCTAGACTAGGAAGATACTTGGCTGTGAAAGACATACTTGCAGTAAAATCTGGAACCAGGTTGCTGGGTTCAAATTTCTGTTTGATCCTTGCTAGCTGTGTGACACCATTCTCACCCCCCATTAATTCACCTTTAATGCCTTGGTTTTCTTATCTGTAAGGCAGATATTGTTATCTCTGTTCCAATATTCTATACACCCTAAACATTTTCTTTCGCATAATAGGATTTTCTCATTAATCGTCCAGTATAAAATCATATAGACATTTTCCCCTTTTTTTATTTTTTATTTTTTTAAGGATGTTATTTATTTATTTCTCAAAGAGAGAGTGAGCACAAGCAGGGGGAGTGGCAGAGAGAGGGAGAGGAGTCTCCCTTCTGAGAGAGGAGCCAGATGTGGAATTGCATCTCAGGACCATCAGGACCTGAGGTGAAGGTAGATGCTTAACTGACTGAACCACCCAGGCGTCCCCCTTTTTCCCCTTTTAAAAAGAGAATTATGATTAGGAACAGGGGACTTTGAAATGAAATGTACCTGGGTTCTATAAAAACTTACTACTTAAAGTTACTTGTTAACATGTATCATAGTTTTTATTTAACTAATGAGAGATCAATCAAGAAGAAAGAAGAACTGCTGCCAGGAGTATTTGAGCATTACGGAAAGGGATGCCATGATAAAATGACTAAGCTACATTGAAGTCTGGTAATTTTTTCTTTTTTTAAGATTTATTTATTTTAAAGAGGTGGAGAGGGACTGAGAGAGAATCTCAGGCAGACTATCCGTCAAGTGTGGAGCCTCTTGCGGGGCTCAGTTCCATGAACCTGACATCATGATGGGAGCTGAAACCAAGAGTCAGGCAGTCAACCAACTGAGCCTTCCAGGCACCCCATAAGTCTGGTTAACTTTTAATGGACAAGGAAGCCTTACCTCCTTTCGGATTTAATCTTTAGAAAATTTGGAATGTAAAACACTGAGTTCAATTTAAATATCATCATGGTCTTTATCAACATCTCTAGTATCATCAGACTGGATTTCATCATCATCTCCAGCACCAAATGTATGTCTCATTTATTTTAGCAGGCTTTGGAAGCTTGCCACATGCATTTAGGTTTATATCTTCATCTGCATTGTAGTTTAAAATTTATCAGCTTTGCTATCCTCATAGTCTGGCAGACGAGTATAATGTTAGGTATTTGTTCAAGCCATTTTTCTCAGTTTTCCTTTCATATGACATAATCTCTTCACACTATCAAGACACATTGTTTCTAATTATACATTTCCCAACATTTTGATTACTTGGTTATACTCGTATTCATCCTGTTTACACACCAGCTTTTTTCAGGTTCATTTTCACTCTTACCCCTGCACCTGTTTTTACCTTCTTTACCTTTATCCTTGGTCATGACAATACCTCATGGTACCTCAGTCTCCTTTCCTATGGTGGCAGTGGCAGCTGTTCTTCCAAATGGCACATGGGATGACCCAGCATGTTGTGCAAAGTGGCATTCTGCAGGTGTGGGAGAGTTTTAAGACTGAGCTTTTCTGAGCCAGAGTCAGCAGCAGCAAATTTATTTCCTTCCCTCTTCCCTTTCCATGTGTGTTAATGTGTTTAAGGTTTTCTAAAGCAGGTCTAGAGGTAACCTTTATTCTTGTGCTTTCTTAGCCTCATACTAAGGTGGACCTCTCTTTGGGACTTAACTGAATGTTCCAACGATTCAGAGGACTCTCCTCTGTCTTGTTTGTAAGAAGTCTAATGATTCCTGGCCCTCGGTGAGCTCTAGTATTATCATATAATTTTACTCAGCTTTAGGCACCTGTTAAATTTTCTTTCCCAGAACTTGTTTTTTGCTTAGACTTCTGTGTTTTCACCCTATGCATATATTGATTGTCTTTGCATAGCTCTCTCACTTTGGGGACTTTTCCCCACCAAAATTGTTTTATTTTGTTTTGGTGCTCTGACTTCTGCCTTTTCAACTTAGCAATGCACTAGAAGGGTTTCCGCTTCAACATACTATAATCTCAAAAGTACTTTCAGAAAGAGTTCCAGGTAATTATAGGTCTTCCCTGTTCCGTTTCTTCTTCTCTTCCTTCTTTTCCTCCTCTCCTCCTCCTTGGATTTCTCTTCCTCTTTTTTTTTTTTTTTTTTTTTTAAGGACTCAGTTTTGTTTTGCCTATTGTCCAAAGTCAGATGCATAGTTTACTCACTTTTCTAGTAGTTTACATTTGGAAGTTAATTCTGGATCCTATTGCTCCCTTGTGGTAAAAATAGAGACCTCTTAATACTTTTAAAATGAGGAATGATATTCTTTGCAAGTGATATGTCCTTCCCATTTCAAATTGTGTTCAAATACCATTATGTGTAAAAATTCACTTTTAAATATTGCTTAAATTAAATTGCTTTTAGTAACAACATTTCTGTTATCATTCCACATATCGCTATAAATAAAAGTTGCTTTGGCTGCTTTTCATCTAATAAGAGTTCCCAGTCAAGTGATGCATTAAATTAAAGTTGCTGTAACGCTAATGATTTATAATAGCTGATTCTTTTTGGTACTTTATGCCTCACTGAGGATCACTGGCTCTTTTATGATACTTTCTTCTTTCTTTCTAAACAGGAATCAGTATAACTTTAAAAATCTTAATATAATTCTTACTTAGTATAATAACTTCTTAAAAAAAGATTGTATTTATTTATGAGAGAGAACAAGCACATGAGTGGGAGGGAGGGGAATAGACAGAGGGAAAAGCCAAAGGCAGATGCTTCACCAACTGAGCCACCTAGACAACCCAGTATAGTAACTTTTTACTAACAAAAATATGTTTTATGTTTCATCCCTTGAGGAGCCAGTGAAGTATAGTATAAATTTAGTACTGTTCAATTCTTTAAAATTCCTTTTAAAATTAGTTTAAAAGCATTGGTAGTCGGAAGTAGAGTATAAACATGAACTGGTATGAACTTAACTGAGAATGTCTCATTTAGTCTGGAATTAGGAAAAAAGGATGTGTTTGATGAAGAATGATATACTGAGCCTGATTTTTTTTTAATAGGGTATGAGGTGTTCATGAAAGTGAATGACTCTTATAGTTGATTCGATTGGTGACATGAGCTTCATTCATCACTATTGCTTACAGTGTTTCAGTTACTGTCCTAGGTGCAAGAGACTCCTTCTAATAGTCACTATGTATCTGTGCTGTTGTTGGAAGAGAGACTTAAAATTCTTAGGGGAGTGTTTGAAAATGAAGCAGTAGTAGCATTGTGATTTGTATGTTGTGTGTTCAGGCTTAACATAGGCTTATTTATTTATTTATTTATTTGAGGGGGGGAGATTTTCATTTTATTTATTTTTTAGAGAGGGCGAACACAGGTATTTTTGACTCTGGTATTGGAATTGTACATTTTGGGGTGCCTGGGTGGCTCAATTGGTTAAGCTGCAGCCTTTGGCTCAGATCATGATCGCAGGGTCCTGGGATTGAGCCCCACATCAGCCTCCCTGCTCAACGGAGAGCCTGCTTCTTCTTTTCCCTCTGCCTGCTGCTCCGCCTACTTATGCTCTCTATCTCTGTATCAAATAAATAAAAACCTAAAAAAAAAAAAAGAATTGTACCTTGTTAATCTTAGGAAAAAATATTAAGGAAATTTATAGCAATAATTTACTTTTCTCTCAAATGATGAAAGTTAGGGTTGTAATTATAGGTAAAAGAACTATAAATTTTTTACTTCTGACAGATGGCAACAAAGTATCTGATTCTGTTACTTTTTATTATTTCTTAAAATATTTTTCCTGATGTCTTTAAAATTACTACTTCTAGATATATCCATTGAGTGTGGTGTAGCAAAAAACTGTTTACTCTTTAATTTTTTGACAGCAGTTGTAAAATGCAGACATCTATTTATTCAAGATCTTTTAGATACTATTGATTTCTAATGTATGACAGTCTAATGTATGACTAATGTATGACAGTCACTATATACATTTGCCAAAGCTGCTTTGAGTTTATCTGTTACTAGAAAAGGTGGGTCTACCTGTCGTGGTGTCTAGGCAATATGGATGCACTGCATTTCATCCTCCTCAATTGCTTATCACTGAAATTTATGGGTTATGTTTGTTATTTTGATAGTGTTATTTTCTTGTAATTCTGCCCTTGAAGAGTAATAATCCCTTGGTCAGTCAAACCATATTGCTTTGATTCATTTGGAATCAAGACAGTAGATCTAGCTCTTAGGTGAGTTGCTTAACCCTCTGCTGGCTTATTTTATGATTCTAGTATAGGAGTTAATTGAGTTGACTCTCGAGTGTTTGTGAGGATTTGCATCCCGGCTCTGCTACTTTTTTTTTTTTTTTTTAAAAGGACAGAGATAGCAAGCATGTACATTCATATGTGCACAGGTGGGGGGGTGCAGAGAGCTAGAATCCCAAGCAAACTCCACTCTGGGGGTTGGAGGGGGCCAATCACAGGGGTCATGACCTGAGCTGAAATCAAGAGTTGGATGCTTAACTGACTGGACCACTCAGGTGTGCCATGGTTCTGCTACTTATAAGCTATGTGACTTTGGGCAAGTTACTAACTTTTCTGCCTTTTCATCTGTAAATTAGGGATAATAATAGTACTTATCTATAAAATACTTTGAGTAAGCCTGGCACATACTAAACACTCAATAAACATTTGCTATTTTTATTTTCTATAAAATGAGGACAAAAATAACATAATAGGGTTATTATGAGGTCTGAATGAATAAATAGATCACTTTGCACAGGGACCTACTACATGTTCAGTAAATGAGGTACTATAATGGGATTGATGATAATTGTGATCATGCAGCAGATGTGTCTATGGAATAAGATCCCAGATTTGTAACAAAAGAGACCACACTGGAGCTCCATTGATTTGCTAATTGGTCAAGACACACAGAGTGAGTTGCAGCATTCTATTAGGCCACTTTACAAAACAAATCAACTTTTCTTTCCCAGCTGGTACACAAGATGTGATAGATGAAAAATCCTATCCAATAAGACTTCTGAATTACAATCTTATTGTACCTGTTGTGGTATCAGTACAGTTTAGGATTGGCCATACTCCACAGATAGCCAAGGAAGTAAGAGTATATATTGGGGAAAGCTTTTACATTAGCTGTATTGATTAAAGATATGATATAAAATTTCTCCCACTATCAAGGGTTACCTAGAAGCTGTGAAAAATGAATAGGAACTTGTGATGCAGGCTGCTAGTATTCTACCCAACCTTAAATCTGTTTTTCTGTTCTACGTTAATAGAATCCTCATCTTTTTTTTTTTTTTAAAGATTTTATTTATTTATTTGACAAGTAGGCAGAGAGGCAGGCAGAGAGAGGAGGAAGCAGGCTCCCTGCTGAGCAGAGAGCCTGATGCGGGACTCGATCCCAGAACCCTGGGATCATGACCTGAGCCGAAGGCAGCGGCTTAACCCACTGAGCCACCCAGGTGTCCCCCCCCTTTTTTTTTAAGGTAGGTACATTGAGGGGTGCCTAGGTGGCTAAGGTGTTAAGCATCTGCCTTCAGCTCAGGTCATGATCCCAGGGTCCTGGGATCAGACCCCATGTCGGGCTCCCTGCTTAGTGGGAAAGACTGCTTCTCCCTCTCCCACTCCCCATGCTTGTGTTCCCTCTCTCATTGTCTCTCTCTCTCCGTCAAATAAATAAATAAAATCTTAAGAAAAAGAAAAAGGTAGGTACATTGACACCTTGAAGAAAAGACTCTATTTTGTAGATAAGTGACAGGCAATAAAGATAAAAGCAGAAGTATGTGTGTGTGTGCTTGTAAAGATCAGTGACTCTGCTGGAAGAGATCCCATTTGGCCATTCAGTTTCTCCTTTTTTACCTTAATTGAAGACATGGTAACCAGAGCTTTACCAAACAATTTGAACTATGAGGTGATCTTGACGATGGAAGCCACTTATGGAGAATGGTGAAAGAGAAAGTTAGAAACTTGGGGCCCTGAGAGTCCCTGAGGATACTATGCAACCACCATCTCTACATGGCCTTTCTCTAGATGACTTCTACAAAAGAAGGGAAAAAAAACCTCAGTCTTTTTTAAGCCAAGCTGCTCTTATGAGGGGATCTTCTGTAATGTGCAGAACCATGTCCTTATACGGAGGGGAAGCAGTATAAATAAGCACCATTGAGATTTAATGGTTTGTGTGAGAGGAGTGAAGATATAAGGAGAATTGGAGGCTAATGCTCGATGACTAAGGGAGTGTGGGTCTACTTTGATCATACCGGTGAAATGTTATTAGATTAATAGGAAACAGGAAACATTTTATGGGAAAATATTTAATAATTCAGTGGCATTGATAGTTTATCAAATCACATTTTGATAGATATGGGGGATGGTAAGAAAAACTGGTAAAATTTATAGGTGGGCCATAAGTCATTCTTGTCTTTAGAGTATTAGCAGTTTTTTATAGGTTATTGTTGTTAACTTAGTATACCATTGCCAAATGATGTATTTGTAGTTTTGTAGATTTTTATGGTAATTGCTTACTAATGACACTTCAAATGTCTTCTCTCAAAGTTTTGGATTGACAAATATAAGAAAAATATTAGAAAACATTGGATTAGCCATTTTCTGTGGAAGACATTGAAAAAGTTTATTTTGGAGGCTACGTAGTAAATGGTTGATATCCTTTACTCTTTTACAAACAGATGATTCTAAACATTTATGTACTAAATTCAGGCTCTCATTTTTTAATGGTTTCTGTGACACCAAAATAATTGATTTGACACATTTAATTCAGTAGCTTTGGAACAAAAAATGTTTAGATTTCCTGAGTTAAGAATTTTACAATATCTCTTTTAAGATTTTTATTTATTTATATGAGAGAGAGAGAGCTAGAGAGAGAGAGAGAGAGAGAGAATATGCACACACACAGAGGAAGAGGAAGTGAGAGAAGAAGACTTCCCACCGAGCAGGGAGCCCACCATGGGGCTCAATCCTAGGACCCTGGGATCATGACCTGAGCCAAAGGCAGATGCTTAACTGACTGAGCTCCCCAGGCACCCCTTCAGTCTCTTTAATCATGTTGCCCAATCTGTGTTTTAGTTTTGTTTGGAATAACAGGCCTAGAAAGACTACAGAAGGTGTCATGTTTCATTGTAATTTAATGTGTTATATAGTTTTTTACCTTTGTTTTTTGTGGATCTATTCATTTCTTTCCATATATCTCTGTCCATTTAATTTTTTTAAAGTTTACTAAGTATTAATTACAGTACATACTTTACTCATGTCACTTTTTGTCAGCTTATTTCCTTTTATCTTTATTTTTAGATTTTCCTAGGCAGTACATAGAACTCAGGTGGTGTGGAAAATACTACATACCTTCAAATCTCTAGCTGTCCATTCAATGGGATAGAATATCTTCTTCAATAATAATTCCCTTGGTGGTGGCAATATAATATTCCATTGTATTATCATTAGGCTTTTTAAAAAATTTTTATTTATTTGACAGAGAGATACAGCAAGAGAGGGAACACAAGCAGGGGGAGTGGGAGAGGGAGAAGCAGGCTTTCCCCTGAGCAGGGAGCACTGACATGGTACTTGATCCTAGGACCCCTGGGATCATTACTTGCTGAAGGCAGACACCCAGTGACTGGGCCACCCAGGTGTCCTGTGTTATCATTAGTTTTTTAGGTCATTAGTACATGTTTGCTAATTTGATATATGTAATATTTCTAATTTGATGTGTTTTAACGTATCTTTAATGCTAATGAGCTTATCATCCATCCATTTATATTTTAATCATTTGTATCAATAGTGTAATGTAATCTTAAGCACATAGAGCTTAACGACTTGGTTTTGAATACTGTATCTTCTAGTTACTAACTTTGTGATTTTAAATATGTTTCCATATCTGATTGACAGCATGGTGTTGTGAAAAGGGCATTAAATTTAGAGACAGAAGACCTATATTCTGACTTTATCGTATACTAGCTTTGTAAATGTTTTGAGCAAATTACTTAATACCTGTGGGCTGCAGTTCCTCATCTGTAAAAGGGTAGTAAATCATAGTTAATATTTTTGGGGGGATAAATTGAAAGCACAAGTTATATAGCATTATAGGAATATATAACAATAAAACAGTTTGTCTTTAATTTTAAAAAAATTATGGTTTTTGAGGTTTTTTTGTCTTTTTTTCTTATACTTAGTTATCTTATAACTGGAAGTTTGTATTTTTGACTACCTACACTCAGTGTGCCCACCTCACACGCCCTTGCCTCTCTGGTAACCACCGATTTGTTCTACATATCATCTATGAGTTTTTTTAATTTCCACATTTAAGTGAGATCATACAGTACTTGTCTTTCTCTGTGTGACTTAAATTTCACTTAGGATAATGCCCCCCAAGGTCCATCTATGTTTTCACAAATATTCTAATTAATATATATTTTAAGTATATTAAATATATTTTAAAATCTTTGAATACGTGGACTTGTACGGTTCAAACTAATGTTGTTTAAGAGTCAACTGTATACCACATTTTCTTTATCCCTTCATCTGTCGATAGCACTTAGGTTGTTTATCTGTCTTGGCTATTGTAAATAATATTGCAATGAAAGTGGGGGTGCAGATATATTTTCAAGATGGTGATTTTGTTTCCTCTGGATAAATACCCAGAAGTTGAGTTGCTGATCATATGGTATTTCTATTTTGAATTTTTTGAAAAAAAAAACTTCATACTGTTTTCCATAGTAGTTTCATCCAGTTACCATCCCACCAGCAGGAGACAAGGTTCTCTTTTCTGTATGATCTCACCAGCACTTGTTGTCTTGTCTTTTTCATAAGAGCCATTCTACCAGGTGAGGTGATACCTCATTGTGGTTTTATTTGCATTTTTCTAATGATTCGTAGTGTGGAGTACCTTTTCAGGTTCCTGTTGGCCATTTGTATATCATCTTTGGCAAAATTTATTCAGATCCTCTGTCCGTTTTTTTAAATACATTGTTTGGCTTGTTTCTATTGACTTGCATGAGTTCTTTATATTTTGGATATTAATCCCTTATCTGATATATATCTTACGAATATTTTATCCCATTCCATAGGTTTTCTTTTCATTTTGTTGATGGTTTCCTTTGCTATACAGAAGCTTTTTTAGTTTGATGTAGTCCCATTTGTTTATTTTTATTCTTGTTGCCTTTGCTTTGGTGTCAAATCCAAAAAAATAATTTCTAAGACTGATGTAAAGGAAGTTATACAATCTTTTGGTTCAGAGTCTATGGGAATAAAGAAAGGCTAACCCATGGACATTTATTTACTAATAAATAATCACAGCTTTCATTTATCAAGCCCATACTACATACTAGTCACCATGACTAGCACTTTACCAAATATCTCAGTTCAAGACTACGATAAATATTCATAAAAAATAAAAAATTAAAAAAAAAATCAAAAAATAAACTAGCAAAGTAAATAAGGGTTAATAGTCTGAATCAAAATATTAAAATAACAGCCTTAATAGTTATAGCCAATATGTTCTAGCTCTAATTGGTTTGAAATGAATGTTATTAACTAATTTACAAAGGTGTTAAATACTATGGTTGCAGTCACAGCTAGAAAGTAGATGAAATGGGCAAACACAGTTGACTATAAACCTTCCTCTCTATTAAATTTCTAATGATTATATTGCTAAATGTTACTGAATGCATATCTTTGTATAGGTTTTTTTTTAAAGATTTATTTATTTATTTGACAGAGGGATCACAAGTGGGCAGACAGGCAGGCAGAGAGAGAGAGAGGAGGAAGCAGACTCCCCGCCAAGCAGAGAGTCCAATGTGGGACTCGATCCCAGGACCCTGAGATCATGACCCGAGCTGAAGGCAGAGGCTTATTAACCCACTGAGCCACCCAGGTGCCCCTGTATTGATTTTTTTTAGTAGTTGCTTTAAGTGTTATCTGAAAGATACATAACTTATCAAAGTGTACTCACGTTGATATTTTACCAGTTTGAATGAAATATAGAAACTTTGCCTCTCTGAAGTACCATTACTCTCTCTCACTTACAATATAATTGTCTTTTTTTTTTTTAAAGATTTTATTTATTTATTTGACAGAGAGAGATCACAAGTAGGCAGAGAGGCAGGCAGAGAGAGAGAGGAGGAAGCAGGCTCCCTGCTGAGCAGAGAGCCCGATGTGGGACTCGATCCCAGCACCCTGAGATCATGACCTGAGCCGAAGGCAGCGGCTCAACCCACTGAGCCACCCAGGCACCCCTAATTGTCTTAAATTTCCTCTACATGTGCTTAAAATCATAACATACATTATCAAAACATAATGTAGAAAGTCAAGAAAAGAAAGGAAACTCTTTTATATTTACCCATTCTTTTGCTATTTCTGTTGTTCTTTTTACCTTTTGGGATATATGAGGCAAAAAGAAAACTCAAAAATCACTGCTATGTTATTGCTTTAGTCCCTAGATTATTAGCAGCTATGCCTTTTCTGTCTTTCACAGTCTTCTTGTACTTGTTTTATATAGAGTGTCCAGGGTTTTTAACTGTTCTTAGCTGGAGTGATAGAAGTCTGTCTTTACCATCTTGGAATGGAACCAAAAGTCACTTCAGTATACTTTAAATGTAAAAAAAAAAAAAAATGAAGTCAAGTGGAATTGTTTGATCTAGTTTTCCTAACAGTGTGCTGTTTGGGAGGAAAAGTTAGAGGTCTTTCAATCTCTGAATTGAATTATACTTGAAATAATCAAGTGACGTAGTTGCTTTAGGTGGAAGGAGATTTTCTAGCGTCCCTTGTAATTCTTAAAGTCAGCAAGCTATTCTTAACAGTAACCAAAAATAGCTATCATTGGTTTTGGTTCTGCCACTTACTGACTTTACAATCTTGGAAAAGTTATTTAATCTCAATGTGCCTTAATTTCCTCCATTGTGAAATAGGGATAATAGTACTTACATCAGGAGGTTGTTGAGAAGATTAAATAGTATTATAATTGTGAAGTGTTGAGAAAAGTACCTTGCACTCAGGAAGCACTATATAGATATAGCTGTTATCATCATTACACTTTAGAATGATGGGCCCCCTATGATAGCAATTATTACATTCATTTCAAAGATAAAAATTTCAGGCTCAATCTGCTGTCAGCTCAGGTCATGATCAGGGAGTCCTGGGATTGAGCCCCACATCAGGCTCCCTGCTCAGTGGAGAGTCTGCTTTTCCCTCTGCCCATCACCCTGCTTGTGCTTTCTCTCAAATAAATAAATAAAATCTTAAAAAAAAAAAAATCAGGCTCAGAGAAAGTAAGATGCCATGCTTAATTCCTTGCTGGCCCAATTCTGTATTGGTATGGACAGGATTTAGACCCAGTTCTGTCTGACCTCAGAGCTTAGGGTTTCCAAGGCATCATACTACATACCTATCAACATTAAATCCTTCTGCATCCTGCATTCAATAAATATAATAGTATTATATTGTGTGTATTTGTCTTCACTAAACTGAGCAATAGTATCTCACCAGTGGTTGTCCCATAACTTATTTAAACTTCTCCTTTTAGGATATGTAAATTTTCTCTCTGCCACCTATCTGGCTCACATATTAGTGAATTAGTAGCCAATAATATCATCATCATATTCTCCATACATGCAGTAGCAAAGATTAGCCTCTAAAGGGCTTTTATTCCTCTGATATGAAGATTAAAATGTGTGTTTATTTTTTAAATATATCCCACTAGAGTTTTCTGTAACGTAAAATGTTCATTACACTTTTGAATCTCTCTTGTTCTTTAGAAAATTTAAATCTGTTTGAATCTGAACTTTTAATCTGTTTTTTTATAGAGAGTTCTCTAGAAAGATTGTGAATCTCTCTTCATCACTTGTATGACTTGGAATTTTTCAATACATGTCTGCCCTTCTTAGCTATTAAATGTAATTTTTTTAAGTTTTTAACTTTAATTCTAGTACAGTTAAGATACAATGTTATGATTAGTTTCAGGTGTACAATATAGTGAGTCAACAGTTCTATAGCACTGTATATATTCATCATTACTCAGTCCTCTATCATGAGAAGTGTACACTTAATCCCCTTTACCTGTTTTACCGATTCCCCTCCAACCAACTCCCCCTCTGATATGCTCTATTTTTTAAAGTTACTACTTTTTTTTCAACAAGAACATTTTCTACCTGCAGTGTATTTCAGAGTACATGGTTCTAAAAGACACACATACACATATATATACATAGAAGACATTCCATCCAAGAAAAATAAAATACATATTTTCTTCAAATACACACAGAAGACTCTCCTGGTTAAATCACATAAAAAGATGCATAACATGGGGACCTGGGTGGCTCAGTGCGTTAAGCCTCTGCCTTCAGGTCAGGTCATGATCTCAGGGTTCTGGGATCGAGTCCCACATTGGACTCTCTGCTCTGCAGGGAGCCTGCTTCCTCCCCTCTCTCTTTCTCTCTGCTTGCCTCTCTGCCCACTAAGAAAAAAAAAAAAAAGAGAGACATTAAAAAAAAAAAGGATACATAACAAATACTACAAATATAAGAAGACTGGAATCATACCAAATAGATTTTCCCACCACAATGATACAAAACTAAAGATCAACAACAAAATAAAGCTGGAAAATCTATAATAGAAATAGTAAATATTTCTACAAGCAGTAGGCCAAATAAGAAATCAAACAGCAAATATATATTTTAAACAAAAGAAGAAGATAACACTATTCCAAAACCTATGGGCTGCAGCACAAGCAGATATTAGAGTGAAATTTATGCTATAAATGCTCGTATTAAGAAAGTTTAAATAAATATTATACCACAAGGAACCAGGAAAAGGAGAAACTTATCTATAATTTAGAGGAAGGAAATAACAAAGAAAAATCAGAAATAAATAAAATAGAGACCAGAATAAAAAAATAACGTAACAGTGAAAGGAAATCATTTAAGAAAAAGAAAAAGAAAAAAACAAACACAAAATTGACAATGTTTCAAGTACATTAAGAAAAAACAAAGAGGAGATTGAAAAACCAACATGAGAAATGGAAAAAAAATACAACAAGTAACCACAGAAATACATAGTGTGATAACAGATTATTATCAACAATAATATACTAACAAATCAGATAACTTAGGGGGGAAAAAAACAAATAATTTCTAAAAATGCATGATACCACAATCTAATCATCAGTCTTGAATCCAAGAAATGGGAAATCTTGGAAATTTCAGACCGTAATAAGAATGAAAGTTGAATTAGGAATCACAAAATTCCAGCACATGGTTTCACATTGGTGAATTTTACCAAACATTTAAAGATACAATGATGATCTTTATCAAAATCTTATAAATAAGGGAATATACGGAACACATTCAGAATCATTCCATGAGGCCGGTACTACCCTGATATCAAAGCAGGATAAAAATAATATAAGAACATAAAAGTCTAGTTTTGCTACTCTACTACTCTAGTATTGCTACTCCAACTTTTTTTTGACATCCATTTGTGTGATAAATGTTTCTCCACCATCTTGCTTTCAATCTGTAGGTGTCTTAAGGTCTAAAATGGGTCTCTTGTAGGCAGCATATAGATGGGTCTTGTTTGTTTGTTTGCTTTTATCCATTCTGACACTCAGTCTTTTGATTGGAGCATTTAGTCCATTTACATTCAAAGTAATTATAATTTTTTTTGAAGATATTTATTCAGAGAGTGTGAGTGGGGGAAGGGGTAAGGCTTAAGAGAGAATCTCAAGTAGATTCAGCTGTAAGCATGGAGCCCAACATGGGGCTTGATCTCACAACCCTGAAATCATGACCTAAGCCACAATCAAGAGTTGGATGCTTAACTGACTGAACCACCCAGGTGCCCCCAAAGTAATTATTCATAGATGTGTATATATTGCCGTTTTGTTATTTGTTGTTATTTTTGGAGATTTTCTCTGATCCTTTGTTGTCTTTGTATTTTTAGTCTCTCCTATACACTCAGAGTCCACTTTATTTCTTGTAGAGGTGGTTTAGTGGTCATTAACTCCTTTATTTATTGTTTGTGTGGCAAACTCTTGTCCTCTCCTATTCTGAATGATAACCTTGCTGGATAGAGTATTCTTGGCTACAGATTTTTCCTATTCAGCACTTTGAATATATCCTGCCAGTTCTTTCTGGCTTGTTAGGATTCTAATGAAAAGTCTCCAGTTAGCCTTATGGGTTTTCCTTTGTATGTTATGAATTTCTCTCTTGCTGCTGATTTTTTTCTTTGTCACTATATTTTGCAAGTTTAATTACAATATGTTTTGGTGTTGGCCTGCTTTTGTTGATTTTGATGGAAATTCTCTGTGCCTTCCGGATCAGTATGTCTGTTTCCTTCCCCAGATCAGGGAAGTTTTCTGCTATTTTTTGAAATGTATTTTCAGTCCCCTTCTCTCTCTCTCCTTTTGGGACTCCTATAATACAAATGTTACTGCGTTTGATGTAGTTACTGAGTTCTCTATTTTCATGTTACATAATTCTCTTGTTCAGCTTCATTATTTTCCATTATTTGGTCTTCTGGACTCTACAGCTTTATCATGAATTGGCTTGAATGGAAGTCTTTGGCTTGAAATTATTTTTGGATATATTGCTTTCTGAGCATCTAGTTTTGACATTTCCTGTATATAAAAAGAAATGAATAAACATATGAAAATGATTTTGAATCTTAGTTTTAATTCTTCTGAGGCTTGATTTTAATTTTATTTTGCCTAGGATTTTAACTATAGGTATTAAATAAATATATGTACACGGGTAATATTCATGCATTCAGTTTTTATTTCAATAAATACTAATAAAGGGCATGCTCTGTTTTAGGCATTGTATTCTAAGTCCTTGTTCTACTAGTGTATACCTTTTAGTATTGGAAATTAATAAGCCAGTGAGTTGTGATAGTGAATAATAGAGGATGGTGAATGCTTTTTTAAAAAGATAAGGTGTTGTAGCATTCTTGTAGGGTATTGTAGCCATTCTTCTTTCTTGCTTTTAGGGTCCCAGTTTTGTTCTGGAACCTACCCTTAGGGATAAATCCTGATTAGTCAAAGCTATAATGGTAATCCCATCCCACTTTTCAGTGACTGATTTTGTGAGGCACAGGTGAGTCAGTCTTGGATAATAAAATGTGCAGATCTTCTAGGGGAGACGTCTGTCAGTAGTTTCCTCTTCCTTAAGATGAGATGGACTAAAGGAGATTACCAACTGTTCCTTGGTAATATATGTACCATAATTACATGTAGCTGGGATTGAGGCAGCCAACTTGTTCATCAAGAATGCTAGCCTTAGCCTTTCAGAAGGATGAAAATAGATTTTTGGAGTGATTAAATAATAACTTTTTGTCTACTGAGAAATTAAAATTTCCTTTTTTTTTTTTTATGCCAGGCTTTATGCTAAGCACTTTTTTTTTTTTTTTAAGATTTTATTTATTTATTTGTCAGAGAGAGAGCAAGCGAGAGCGAGCACAGGCAGACAGAGTGGAAGGCAGAGTCAGAGGGAGAAGCAGGCTCCCTGAGGAGCAAGGAGCCTGATGTGGGACTCGATCCCAGGACGCTGGGATCATGACCTGAGCCGAAGGCAGCCGCTTAACCAACTGAGCCACCCAGGCGTCCCTAAAATTTCCTTATTTTTAAAGTTATTTTGAGTTAGATTTTCTCTAACTTGTATCCTAACATGTCATAATTGATAGATACAGTTTATCAGGGCCTGTCTCTGAAAAGAAGCGACATTTATTTAAGTAGAGATATGAATTATAATGGTGAGCCAAAAGAATTATAGTACAGGTGGAAGGAACAGGAAGAATGAGGGTGCCATCATAGGTAAGAACTAAACAGAAGGCTAGTATACCTACTTTCTAATGACCAAGGGAAAAATAGTAGTAACTAATGCAAATCACCATTACATATATATTATTTTATGTAACCTTTACAATTATGTGAGGAGATACTGTTATTCCAATTTTATAGTTGGGTAAACTGACCATATATTTCTAGCCAGTCATTAATTTGAAATGGTTGCTGTTTCTACTCTATCATACTGCCAATCAAGTATGTATTATGTAATACTGGATAATCATATAAAATAGTAAGGGTATACATTTTATTTGAATTTTTTAGTATTACTACTTTTTGGCAGTTTTAATCTATTCAGGCCAGAGGTACAGATGCCAAGGCCAGATTTTTTGACCCATTTGAATAGTACAAATTAATTGCATCAGTAAACACAGCCTGGTGTGTTATCTTGAATTACGGAGAGTGAGATACTCCTGATAGAAACCTCATAAATGTGATTATTTGTTTGCAGTTCATAATGAGGAAGATTAATTTCTAAGATATTGGCTGGTTTGAGTGAATTTAAATAGAGTATTTTGTGCTTATGTATTCAGGATGCCTAGCATTTTAAATTCATATGTGTGTATACTGTGACCTTACCAATAAGCAGTGTGAAAGTATGATAGATGAGTCTGTCAGTAATGAATGAAAATTAAATTTATAGACTTGGTAGGGGCTATTTGAAAATTTCCTTTTCTGACTTCTCCTATCCTCCCTTTTCCCCTCCACTGGCTTCTTGTCTCCCCTTCTACTTTCTTCCTCTCTACCTTTATTCTACATTTCAGTTTTCATTCAATAAATACTAATAAAGGGCTTACTCTGTTTTAGGCACTGTGTTCTAAGTCCTTGTTCTACTAGTGCATACCTTTTAGTATTGGAAATAAATAAGCCAGTGAGTTGTGATAACGAATGATAGAGGATGGTGAGTGCTTTAAAAAAAAAAATTACATTTTTTAAAAATTTCAACTAGCATTAAAGGGCCATTTTAATTTATGATACTCTTCTTACTTGTTTTTTTCCACTTTCTTAGATTAATAAACACAAAACTTCCCTTTTTCCATATGGAGGCTGGACAGTAAGTAGTAGTTTAAATAAATGATATATAACAGTACTTAATTTAAAAATGAATTTAGATCAAATGGGAAGATATTTAAAGTCTTGGGTACATGTTAATCTAGAATTGGATTCTATATGTACAGGGCTTTTAAAATATTTGTACTTCTCTCTTATTTTTTTCCCTCTAAGATTTTATTTGTTTATTTGAGAGAGAGTACACAAGAGAGTGAGAGAGAGCATGAGTGGGGTTGGGGGGGTAGAGGCAGAAGGAGAGGGAGAAGCAAAATTCCCATTGAGCAGGGAGCCTGACTTGGGGCTCAATCCCAACTTGAACTGAAGGAAGACACTTAGCCAACTGAGCAACTCAGTGCCCTCTCACCCAAATTTTTGTACATTATAATTGATAACTAGCTTTCTCTAAAAGTTTTATTTATGTTTCCCTTTATCAACCTGGTACCTTTAAAATGTAATAGTTACACTTACCTTCTACATTATAGTAATCACTAATTAAATTTGTTGAATAGATTATTTTCTTTTCTGTTGAAATTTTCCATTTCATTTCATTATAGTGAATTACTTCAAGAAGTAGTCTGTAATAGTGATTTGGTTTTCCCTCTTTCCAGTGAAGAAAATAAATTCTTCTAAAGACAACTCTCTGAACTATATATTTTATAATAATAATAACTAGTGTGTAATTTAGGGACTCATCATTTGAGTATTTGTGATTATTTATTTTGTTTGGAGGAGGTTAGGCTACTAAGAAGACTGAACACAGTTTATGATTTATTAATTATATTACTAGTTATTTGAGTTGATTCTTAACTATTTTGAAATGATACAAAATACAATTTTTGCATTAACATTTGGATTGAAGTTTATTATATCTAATAAATTATGGAATTTTTTCATAAAACAATGTGCAGTGATTTGGTGAAAAAACTCATTGAAACTCAAGATGCAAACACATAATTTAGTCATTTAATGAATTAGCAGCACTCAATTATTGACATTCTCAATTACATTAAAAAATGGAGATAGTTTTAAACTTTCTCTTAAAATGTTTTTCAACTATATTGAAGCATAATTTATATCAATAAAATGTACCCATATTGAGTGTACAGTTAGATGATTTTTCTCAAATACATACCTTCATGTAGCTGTCATTCCTCTTTTTAGTCAATCCCTGGCCCTTTGTAGTAATTACTTTGGTCTATAATTTCATATCAATGTGTATGTTTTTTATCCTTGGTGTCATTAGCCTGGCATGTTATTGAGATTGATCTATATTGTATATATTAGTAGTTTGTTCCTTTTTACTTTTGAATAATGTCCTATTATATGAATAAGTCACAATTTGTTTATCCATTCATGTGTTGGTAGATACTTGAGTTTTTTCAAAATTTTGGCTCTTATAAATAAAGCAGCTGTGGATGTTCTTGTACAAGTCCTTGTATGAACATATGTTTTCATTTCCCTTATAAATACTTAAGAGTGGAATTGTTGAGTTATATGGCAAATATATATTTAGCTTTTATGAGACTGTCAAACTTTTTTTCCCCTTTTTTCTTTTCTAGAAAAATTTATGAAAAATTACTGTTATGTCTTCTATAAATATGTTTGGTAGAATTCACACATAAAGCCATATGAGCCTGGAGTTTTCTTTTGGCAAGATTTATAAATACAGATTCAACATCTTTAATGTTTATGAGCCTATAGCCTATAGCTATAAATGCTATAGCTATTTAGATTGTCTGTTTCTTTTTGATTGAGCTTTGGTTATTTCTTTTAAAAAATTTGCCAGTTTCAGGTCTGGCTTTGTATTTGTTGACAATATTCCCTTATCATCTTTTTGTAGCATCTATAGTGATTCTCCCTCTTTCCTTCCTAATTTGGCAATTTGTGTCTTATTTTCCCCCATTGATTAGGTCTGCTGAAATCTCAATTTTATAGGTCTATTCTAGGGGGTTGTTTTTGGTTTTATTGTGTTTATTTCTATTGCTTATCTGTTTTATATTTCATTGGTATTTTGCCTATTTTGAATTTTTACCTATTTCACCAAACTTTCAAATGCTGTCATACCTCTTGAAGGATAATGTAGGAACTTTAAAGTAATATCTTTCCTTTTTCTGCCTGTCATCTTTTATTATTGTCATATGTTTCATAACATTGTTACATGTCCCATAATACCTTGTCATTACTTTAGTTTTAAAGATTAAAATTTATTTTAGAAGACATTAAAATGAGGTTTCATTTATATTTACCATATATTTAATATGTCTGTTTGAATCCATTGTTTATATTCACATTTCCATCTATAATCAGCCTGATAAGCATCCTTTTACATGTGTCTTTGGTGGTATCTGCTGCCAACAAGTTCTTTCAGCTTTTGTTTTCTGAAAATGTATTTGTTTTGCCTTTATCTTAAAAAAAAAAACAAAAAACTTTTTATTTTGGAGGGACTTTAGAATTACAGAAAATTTGCAAAGAAAGTATGGAGAATTTCCATATACACTATTCCAGGTTTCCCATCTTACATAGCCATGGTAATTTTTCAAAACAAATAAATTAACAGTGGCACAATATTATTAACTAAACTACAGATCATATTAGATTTCACCAGTTTTTCCATAGCTTCCCTTTCTCTTCTGAGATCTAATCCAGGATATCATGTTGCATATAGTCATTATATCTCCTTGGTCTTCTCAGATCTTTGATAGTTTCTTGTTTGTTTCATGTTTTTTAATGATCTTGTTAGTTTTGAAGAGTACATCCCGATCAGTTTGGGTTTGTCTAGTATCTTTCTCATTATTAGAATGGAGTTAGGGGTTTGCAGATGAATATCATAAAGATGATATACCCTTCTTCAGTACCTTTTTGAATTGTTCCATCATTGTAAAAATTTCCCCTGTAGCCTCTTTCTAATCCACCTTTCCTTGCATCTTTAAGCCTTGGCTACCAATGATCCCTTTTTCTTTTTTTTTTTTTTTTTTAAGATTTTATTTATTTATTTGACAGACAGAGATCACATATAGGCAGAGAGGCAGTCAGAGAGAAGGAAACAGGCCCCCCCACTGAACAGAGAGCCCCATGCGGGGCTTGATCCCAGGACCCTAGGATCATGACTTGAGCTGAAGGCAGAGGCTTTAACCCACCAAGCCACGCAGGTGCCCCCACTGATCCCTTTTTCATCCTAGTTTTCCATCTTTCATTATGTTAAATAAATGAATCACATGATATTCAGCTTTTGATTCTGGCTTCTTTCACTTAGCAAAATATATTAAAGATTCATCCATTTTGATGAATCAGTGGGTCAATAGCTCATACCTTTTTTTTTTTTTAAGTGATTTTATTTATTTATTTGACAAAGAGGGAGAGAAATCACAAGTAGGCAGAGAGGCAGGAGAGAGAGAGAGGGGGGAAGCAGGTTGCCTGCTGAGCAGAGAGCCTAATATGGGGCTTGATCCCAGGACCCTGGGATCATGACCTGAGCCAAAGGCAGATGCTTAACCCACTGAGCCATCCAGGTGCCCCTAGCTCATTCCTTTTTACTGCTGAGCAATATTCCATTGTTTTTGACATATCAGAGTTAAATTAAAGGCCATCTCAATTTATTCCCCCCATTTTTGCCTATTATATGTAAAACTGCTATAAACATGTAAGTATCCGTTTTATTGAGAACATAAGCTTTCACTTCTCTTGGGTTGATACCTAGGAGTGGCAGTACTGGGTAAATGTAGTTTTAACTTTGAATCCTAAAACTAAAACTTATTTAAGAAAACATAGGAGAAAATGTGACCATGGATTTGGGATTTATATTTTAGCTATAACACCAAAACTGCAATTATGGAAAAAAAGAATAAATCACATTTCATCAAAAAATTTAAAATCTTCTTAGGTGCAAGACACTGTTAAGAGAATGAAAAGAAAGGTAAGTCACAGATTGGGAGAAAATATTTGAAAAATAACTTATCTGATAAAATATTTGTATTTAGATAGGGAAAGAATTCTTAAATCTCAACAATAAACAAATACTCTAGTATAAAAATGGCAAAAGATCACAATAGACACTTCACCAAAGATGATATATGGATGGCAAATAAGTACAAGAAAAGATAATCACTTGCTTAATATCAGTTTGTTATTAGGGAAATTGAATGCATATTGAAACTGCATCAAGATACCACTCTATAGCTATTTTAATTGCTTTAAAAAATTAGCAATATCGAGTCCTGGAGAGATTGTGGAGTAACAAGAATTCACATTCATTGCCGGTGATAACTCAGGATGAGCAGCCATTTTGGAGTATAGTGTCACCTTTTTTTATTTTAAATAAACATACATTTTCCTTAGGACACAACAGTCCCACTTCTAGGTATTTACCCAAGTTAAGTGAAAACTTAAGTTCACAGAAAACTGCTTTTTTTAAAAAAAATATTTTTACTGGATAGCAAAGTGTAGTTTGGCCCTTCTTTTTTTTTTTTAAATTTCAGCAACTTTAAAAGATATTGTTTCATTATCCACTAGCTTGTACTTTTTCTAAGAAGCCCCCTGAAATTATTTTTACCATATATGTACTTTTTCCATGACTATTTTTCCCCTTTAAATTATGACTTTATTTGTATTTTAAAATACTTTGGAAATTCTGCATGTGCCTAAAACTAAGCATATTTTCAGTATACATTACTTTAAGTTTAATGTCAGATTTTGTTCTGAGAAGTCCTTTTTCAAGCTGAATGTCAAAATGGGGAAATGCCCATAGATTTTTCCCTGGCCCTGAAGCTAATGATGTAAATTGCTCTTGCTAATGATGTTGGATGACATTTATTTGAGTTTTTCACCTAAACAAATTTTTAGTTCATGATGATGGCTACTGTATGATGATACAGCTGTGGGGAAAGCTATAAAATACCATAATATCTAAAGATAAGTGCTATAAAATGGCTACTTTAAAATTTTCTTTTTTATCAAATCTCCTTCAGATTTTTTTCCTAGATAATTTTATCTTTGGTTAATTTTAAAAAATTATTATATACAACTAATGAATCACTGAATACTACATCAAAAACTAATGACATACTATATGTTGGCTAACCAAACATGCTAAAAATGAATAAATAAATAGATAAATAAATAAAATTGATATGTAATGTATTAGTTTTAGGCATATAACATTATGATTTGATATTTGTGCATATTGTGAAATGACTACCACAATAAGTCTAGTTACCATTTGTCACTTTATGGGTTACAAATTTTCTTTTCCTTGTGTTGAGGATTTTTTTATTGCTCTGTCCTCATGTCCATTGACCTTTTCCTCTATAGTATTTAATCTGTTCTTTAATCCTTTCCAGAAAATTTTTAAACTTTCAGCCTTTTTTTTTTTTTTTACTTACAGAAGTTGCACTTTTGTTGTAGCTTTTATTTGTTTTATTTCAGTATATTGATTTTTTAATCTAAATCTTAGTATATATTTTTTGTAATTGTTTTAGTTTCCTTGTCTACCTTCATCACCTCTGTCTTAGGGGTTTGTTTTAAATTGACTGATTTTTCTTATTGGCTCTGAGTCACCTTTTCCTCCTTTTTGACATCATGGTAAAAACAGTTTTGGGGGTAAAAGTAATTCACAGTTTATTAAACCATATTTCTGTTGATGTGCAATTATTTTTTTTTCTACTTTGGAGCTATTGCATAAAGTGTTGTGATGAGTAGCTTTGTAAAATGCATTTTGTTCATATGTTAAAACACATCTTGGTATAAATTTCTGCTTGTGGAATTCTCATCAAAAGGGATGTTTTTACAGAAATACTTGATGTATAATGCCATATTTCCCTTTGCATAGTGTATAAGCGTATACATACTTATATTAAATGAGTGCTGAATTATTTTTGAGATTAGAAGACCATCTTCTTATGAACATCGTTCATAGCAGAACAAGTCTTTGTTCTGACTCGTAGTCAGTTCTGTAGAATATTGTTATATCCTCGTCTTTTGCCCTTTGCATTAAAGTGAAGCCACTTGAATGTGATTCTTGGAAACATCATTTCCACATAGTCAGATGCTAAAGGAAGTAGCTTTGGTCATTTTCTTGATATAAGAACAGTCAATTTGACAGTTATAAGTGGTACTGCATTTGTTGTTTTTCACAGAATGATTAATTGTGTTTTTGAAATCAGTTGATATAGTTTATATTCAGTTTCTCACTGTATCACTCAGTATGTTAGTTTCTGCAAGAAGAGGCTTTTTTGAGGTTGTATCTGTGGAATTACTTCCCTTTGCAATTAGAATCCTCTAGAATATCACCTCTTGAGGGCAGAGATTCTCATTTGTCTTATTCACTGGTACAACTCCAGTGCCTAGGACAGAGTCTTTTATAGGATAGGAACTTACTAAGTATTTTTCGAATGAATGAGTGAGTGAATCATGGTGCTGTATAAAATTAGGTGAAGTACATGGTAAATTTGTTCCACATGTTGTCCATTACAAATGTTGATTAAAACCACACATATATTTTAAAATAAATAGAGCGTAATGTATAAATGGCTACACAAAGTGAAGTAGCTTATTTAGAAGGTAAACTACTCATGCCGTCTCTCAGATGTGCTCCCTTCTTTACTGCAGCTATGAAACTTTCCCCTGTCTTCTCAAGATACTAAATTCTCTCCTTTCAGAAATCCTAGAGTGGTGATCTATATCATATATCTTATGTATATCCTTTCTGTTTTGTATTTTGAATTATGATTTAATTTTTATCATGTTTTTGAATTTTTTATACTTATTTTTATTTTCTAAATATTATAAATTTCTATAATTATTTTCTATAGTTGTTTTCTATTTTCTATAATTTTCTAAATTTTATACTTATTTTTATTTTCTAAATTGTTGCTCTGGGGAAATGTTATACTTAATGAGATGATGGAAATGTTCTATATCTGCACCATTCATAATGGTAGCCATAGGCACAAGTGGCTATTGAACATTTGAAATGTGGCTACTGTGACTGAGAATAAATATTTAATGTTAATTCTAGTTTAAGTGGTTCCATGTGGCAAGTAACTATTGAAGCAGACAGCACAGCTCTAGGACTTATGATATACATTTTTAACTTATCAATCTAATGTGCAGTGAGAACTTTACTACAGTGTACTGCATTTAACTATTTCTTTTTAATAGTGCAGTTTTGCTAACACAGAGTATTTTTCAGCATTTGTTTTTTCCTGGAAATGACTGTTTTTAAAAGATATTTTTGTGGCACCTGGGTGGTTCAGTGGGTTAATCCTCTGCCTTCGGCTCAGGTCATGATCCCAGGGTCCTGGGATGGAGTCCCACATCAGGCTCCCTGCTCAGCAGGAAACCTGCTTCCCACCCCCTCTCTGCCTGCCTCTCTGTCAGCTTGTGACATCTCTCTCTCTCTGTCAAATAAATTAAAAAATATATATATTTTCACATTATAATTTGACACTATCCCCACTCCCTTCCCCTCTACTCAGTATTTTTAAAGCTGTTGCTTCATTGTCTTCTGGCTAACGTTGTTTCTGACAAGAGATGTGTTCTCATTCTCTGTTTATCTGTATGTAATTTTTCCCCCAGCTGCCTATAAGATTTTCTATCTTTGTTTTCAGCAGCTTTCCCTACATTCTAAATTTATCCTACTAGTAGTTCTCTGCATTTCTTGGATTTGTGGTTTATCATCCATTGATTGTAGAAAATATATTTTCTGCCTCATTTTCTCTCCTCTCTTTCTGGAACTCTTGTTATATATGTGTTAGATCATTTGATAATCAGTACTCCCACAGATTTTGAATTCCTTCTTTTTTTTTTTGCAGTCTTTTTTTTTTTTCCTTTTCGAGCTTTATTTTGGAGAGTATCTAATGTCCTCTTGTCATGTTTGTTGATTAGTTTTAACTTTTGTCCAGTTTTCTGATAAGCCTGTTGGAGGTCCTCTGATATTTTATTTTTGTTAATTTGGCAGTTTATCTGCTGAATCCTCCATCTGTTCATGTATGTTGTCCATACTTTAGACTTTTTAATATATTGGTTATAATTATTCTGAATTTTCTGTCTGATAGTTCTAACATCTAGTTCATTATGGGTCTGGTTCTGGTGTGCTTGCTTTATCTCTTAAAAATGGTTTGTTATTTCTTGTTTTTTTTTTTTTTTTTTTTATGTGTCTCGTGATTTTTTATTGCATGCCAGACATTATAAGTACAGAGCTGTAAAGACTGAGGTCAATAGTATTTATGCCCAGAAAAGGGTATTTTTCTTTTTGAGAAATTGTTTATGATCTGATTGTTTATATATGGATGGGGATGGAGTCATTCTAGTCAGTGATTTTCATTGTTGTTGTTGTTTTTGCAATTGTTACCTTCACTGAGTCAGAGACTTAAAATTCTTGGAGTAGTGGAATGCTGTTACCTCATTCTTAGCATGAGGTCCCGACTGCTAAGTTTGCTCAGTATTCTAGTCCATCCTTAGCCTTTACTATGTCTTGGATGGCTGCCTCACAAGATAATCTCTTTCAGTGTTCTTTCTAATTTTTGATTAGTAGCTGGAGAGTGTGAAGTTTATTTTGTCTTTCTTTTTTTTTTTTTTTTTTTAAGATTTTATTGATCAGAGAGAGAGAGGGGGAGAGAGCAAGCACAAGCAGACAGAATGGCAGGCAGAGGCAGAGGGAGAAGCAGGCTCCCTGCCGAGCAAGGAGCCCGATGTGGGACTTGATCCCAGGACGCTGGGATCATGACCTGAGCCGAAGGCAGCTGCTTAACCAACTGTGCCACCCAGGCGTCCCTATTTTGTCTTTCTTGAAAGAATATTGAATTTTGTTTTGCTAGGCATTTAATTTACTTTTAGATCACCTTGATCCTTTTGTAGCTTGTTTTTAAGTTTTGTTCTAGCTTTCCTTAGCTTCTTCTTAATTCTATGGCTAGAGTCATTAAACTCTGGCTTATGAGCTAAATATGGTCCATAGCCTGTTTTTGTATGGCTTTTGAGGTAAGAATGGATTTTACATTCTTAAAGGGCTGTAAAGAAACAAAAATAAAAGTGAAAAATATGTGATAAAGACTGTATGTATCTCACGTAGCTTATGATATTTATTATCCTGCTCTTTAGAGAAAAGTTTCTGATCCCTGCTCTAGGGCTTACTTAACCCTAACTTCTTTTTTTAAAAATTTATTTACTTTTTATTTTCTTTTTAAAAGTTATTAATATATAATGTATTATTTGTTTCAGGCATACAGGTCTGTGATTCATCAGTCTTACACAACACACACCTTCCCCAATGTCTGTCACCCAGGCACCCCAACCCCTCAGTGTCCTCCCCTCCAGCAACTCTGTTTGTTTCCTAAGATTAAGTCTCTTAAGGTTTGTCTGCCTCTCTGGTTTTGTCTTGTTTCATTTTTTTCCTCTTTTCTCCTTTAATCCTCTGCCTTGTTTCTTAAATTCTGCATATCAGAGAGATCATATGATAATTGTATTTCTCTGATTGACTTATTTATGTGTTAGCATAATACCTTCTACTTCCATCCATGTTGTTGCAAATGGCAAGATATCAATATTTGATGGCTACCTAATATTCCATTGTATTTATATGCCAACCCTAACTTCTAAGATGTTTTATTTCTTGGCTTTCTGCTGAATGCACCAGGTTTTCTATGTGGCATTTTCATTGTTTTTGGTTGGAACGCACAGGTTTTCCCCTTTATACAATTCTGAGACATATTCACTTTTCAGTTACCAAGTATTTATTTTTTCTTGATAATTTTTCTTTGCGAGCCTCATAAAGTCTTCTGCATGCAGAGCTTAGTATCCTATATACATTTTTGGGTCCTTTTCTCTAGGCAGCTCCCTCCTCTTCAATATATTGACTTGTAGATGTTCTTCTCCTTAAACGTCTTAACTTTAGTGTCTAACATCACTTCGGGAAGACAGCTTTGCTTTGCCTGGGTTCTCCACTTTTGTGTTGGTGTTCAGTAAATTTTAGGCAGAAAGCTGGAGTGATTATAGGATTTACCTTTGATTGTTAACCTTATCTCAAATGTCACAGTGTTGTCTAGCTATTGCCCAATCTTGAAAACAGATTTTCTAACTACTTAATATTTTTAGTGAGCGCAAGTCTAGTACCAGTTACTCTTTCATGGTTAAAAGTATAATGCTGGTTGGCAAACAATAAAAATGCCTTTAGTCTTCCAATATAGCGTTTAACTAATAATTACAATTTTACTTATTGAACTATTTATTTGTTCTAAATTGAGTTTAGTTTTTATAGTATTTGTAAGATGTGTGAGCAGGATATATAAGAAAATGTGATTGATTAAGTTCTGTCTGGCATCTTGAACGCCCACTCTGTGCCTTAGATTTTGTACAGCTTGCTGGAGACAGAAAGAATAACACATGAACTGATGACCAGGCACTCAGCGCCAGTAGGAAGTAGGCACATATACTATTTATCTATTGTTACGTAACAAATCACCCTAAGACTAAGTCATTTAAAAACAATTGTTATTTGTTGCTTAAGAATCTGGGCATGGCTTAGCTAGATCTTCTGGCTATGGTCTTTCAAAAGCCTGAAATCAAAATGTGGGCCAAGTTTCAGTCACATCAAGACTTGACTGGTGCAGATTCCATTTTCAAGCTTACTCATATGGTCGTCGGCAGATTCTGTTCCATTCCACATGGGCCTTTTCCTATGGCAGCTTCAGAGTAACGAGAGAATAAGCAAGATAGAAGTGTCAGTCTTCTATAACCTTATCTCAGAAGTGAAATCATATCACTTTTGCTGTATTCTATTCAAGAAGGGAATCACTAGGTCCAACCCACACTCAGGAGGAGGAGATTACACAAGGCTGGAGCACAGGACACGGGGATTCTTGGCAGCCATTTTAGGAACTGCCTATAATAATACGTGATATATAAATTATGTAAAATCTTAAAAATGGGTCTATAAAATAACAGCATTAATATATGTAGTATAATAATAATTTTCTACTAGTATGCTAACTGCTTCCTATGGATTGTTTTATCTAAGCTTTTTCTAGTAGTCTATGGGAAAGGTAGTATGTATTATATCCATTTTACAGATAAAGAAATTGAACTTGAGTATGGTTAGCTTGCTGTGATGTAGCAGAGCAAAGATTCTAGTCCAGGATTTGCCTATTCTATATTTATATTTTAAATCTCCATATCTTATTAACATTAAAATACTATGACCTTTTATTGAGCACCTCTTACGTGCCAAGCAATATAAGTACATTATATATTAACACCATTTAAGCCTCACAGTAACTTTATTAAAGCTCTCAGTTTTAGATGAGGAAAGCTCTCATCTTTTAGATGAGGAAAATAAGACAAAGAGAAATTATTTTCTTATGGTTGAAGTGTACCATAAGTTGGTATTATGGTCTTTTAGACCAGTTTATTTTAATTATTTGAGAGTATATTGTAAGGTATGTGTTGACAATAGTAAATCCTAAAGCTTATGGATGACTTTATTTTTTAACCATTTCCTTATAGTAATAGTACTCTCTTACTTTCTGCATTCAGATTTGCTTTCTTAAGTGGGGCATAAAATGCAGTTGAAGCTGATGTACATGAATTATGTACATCATTATGTTCTCTTATTTATTTATTTATTCAAAAATGTTTCTAGTACCTACTAAGCACCAAGCACTACTCTAAATGTTGGGATACATCAGTGAACAAAATGGATAAAAGTCATAGAGTTTACATTTTGACAGGCATGGTTCAAATAATGGGCTGCTGCTGTTAATTAAGAAAATGACAAGGTTTTGCTCCTATAATAATTTTCAGTGTGTTTTTACAACTCCCGTAATATGTAGTAATTTAATATTTTCGTTATTTCTGATGGTAGTTTATAACAATTTAAAGTATTTTGTATAACAGCTTTATGTTTCTTTAGACTTTTGTTTCTGTTTGAGTTGAGTTATATTTTTGCTGGCTTTGAGTATTATAATTTTAATAAAATGTTGCAGTAAATCTTTTTTTTATTTAAATGATTCTTTTTTAGAACGCTGTCTTTTGTTTATCACAGTTATCTTTCTAAGTTAACTGTTACTATGAAGGCAAAGATTAAAAAATTTAAAATCTTGGGGCACCTGGGTGACTTAGTCATTTGAGCATCCAGCTCTTGGTTTCAGCTCCGATCATGATCTCAGGGTCCTGAGATCAAGCCCTGCATGAGTCTGTACTCAGCATGGAGTCTGCACTTAGCATGGAGTCTGCTTGGGATTTTCTCCCTTTCCCTTCTCCTCCCACCCTCCACTCCCATGTGTGTGCACGCTCTCTCTCAAATAAATAAATAAAATCTTTTTTAAAAAATTTAATATCTTACTGGTATAGCTTAGAATTAACTAGACTATTTTATAGTTTTTTTTTTTTTTTGCATATGTTATAACAGCAATTTACAATGTTATATATATTGTCACAGACGGTATTAACGTAAATGTTAATAGCTAAGCTTCTTTTGTTGAGTTACTGAATTAAGTCCACCCCTTAGGCCGTTAGACTGGATTTATGTATTTATTTATTTATTTAATTTGCTTTTTTAACCAGGAAGCCCTGAATCTCTGCTTTTTCCATATATGACATCTTATGACTGGTCTTTGACCCTGAAATGTTGAATATTCCTTAATTCTTATGTTTTATTGAATAGAGGAGGTTACCTGAGATTAGAGGAACAGGGTTTTGGGCAAGGATTTTGAGAGGGACAAGAATGAGCAGTGGAGTCACTAACAAGAATGTTCTCAATAGGCTTAAGCATAGTTATTAAAACAACAGACAAAATGCCAAGTTTTCTTTTGGATTATTGCCTTTTTAGTTGGTTTTCAAACAATTCTCAGTGAATGCAGTTCTTTTCATTGTGTGTTTTAACTAGTGTAAACCAATAACAATGAAGAAAATAGCATAGGAATAGGAAGAAAAGAGAACACTTGTTTGAAGAGATTTCCTTTTCTTTGAATACTTGGGCACTTAAAAACAGGTGAGATCTGAGGTTCAAAAATAGGAAAATAACAGCTCTGTACTAATTTTTGAGGCCTTTTCTCCAACTTTTCTGTCTAATCTTTAATAACTGCTTAATTAATGGTCAAATGCTCATCACATTCAGTCTTCCATATAGAAACTATTTCTTATCTTTTCTCTTTTTTGCAAGGAACTCTGTGCCTGGAGATACAACTTCTCTTACATAGTTCCGGAACTATCAAATGGCATTAAAATTATATCTTTGCCTACAATTTTTTTCTTTGCAGAAAAAACTGTTTTGTTTCTAAAGGGAATTTTAAGCCTGATGCTGAGGTGACAAATGAAACCCACAGCCTAGCCTGAGAAAACATTTGCATGTGTAACTTAAGATGCACAGTGACTAAGATATAACTGGTATAGACTTATGTTGCAGTTATTGGTATTTTTTAAATAAATTCAAGGAAGGGATAATCTAGCCTAATCTATAAGAACCTTTGCTTGTGATATTTGGAGTAGTTACCAGCTGCTTAATGGATGCCGTAACCTTTGCTTAGCTAATACACATGTCACTTTTAGAATTTTATCAGTGACAATTTGCCTGTCACCTACAGAGTTAAGTAGTAGTATCATGGCAGCTGAGCAGTGAGATGGAGGGAGATAGAACTGAGATCTTATGAGAATGAGAACATGTTCTGCTTGAGATAATGGAAACATTGGATCAAATATGTATATAGTTTGTTTGGTTTTGATTGCTTATTCAAAGATACAATCTTTTAATCTCCATGTATTATCTTTTGCACAATGATGTAAGAAGGAAAAGTGATGATGGCACTTAGAGGACTTCCAAGCTTAGAGCTAATTAATTTGTCTGGTGGAACCCTGGTATACATGGGTGATTTAACATGCAAATGTAAAAGCTTTTGCTTTTTTACTTATTATTAGGTTGTTAGGTTATTTGCCAGCCTATTGACCAGTCAAAACCAATGTTTCCTTTAACTCCATGAATCTCAGCATATGCTACTTTGCGTATCCTAAATAATTTAAATACATTTCTTACTCTTTCCACAGCATGTAGAGTCCATGAAGCACAGGACAATAAAGCTTCCTACTCATAGCACCAGGAAGATCTCTTTGAAAGATTCACTACAGGACTGCCAGAGACAACGAGTTTGTCTGAAGCATCATGTGTTGAAACAACAGAAGGCAACCATTTTTGCACTAGCTAGAAACAGAGTTATGATGTTTTCAATTCTTTGAGCTCCAGGAAGCCAGGGGAGTGAGTTGAAAATCTGAAAATGCGGCCATGGACTGGTTCCTGGCGTTGGATTATGCTCATTCTTTTTGCCTGGGGGACCTTGCTATTTTATATAGGTGGTCACTTGGTACGAGATAATGACCACCCTGATCACTCTAGCCGAGAACTGTCCAAGATTCTGGCAAAGCTTGAACGCTTAAAACAGCAAAATGAAGACTTGAGGCGAATGGCTGAATCTCTCCGGTAGGTTCTAAAAATTGAAGGAAGAGACCTGTAACTTTGTTTTTAGTTGCAGGCCTTCATGCATCTAATAAAAAATACTTAATGATTTCTTTAAACTGCTATTTTTGCAGACATTTAAATATTTTAGTGACATACTTCTTATACCAATGATATCTCTGTATATTTAACATAGAGAATTTTTCGAGGGTCAAATCTTATTTTACATATGAATTTTAGTATAGAAAAGCCATGCCATTTAATTTGTTTTTATATTTCATTTATAGTTATCTTCAGCGTTTTGATAATTTTGATACATTAAATATAAATTCTTTATGATTTAAATTAGCAGATATTAAAATTTTTATTGTATGGACAATAACAAAGACATTTATAATACTTGAGAGGCTGAGTTAGTCTATAACTTACTGAAATGGAGAAACAAAAATTCATTGCTAAAACAGCGGGATCTGGAATCTAGGAAATTGTTGCTGTTGCTACTTCTAATCTGTTAAAAAATGTGACGTATATGTTAGAAGGCATCAACTGATTTGAAAAATAAAATCTTATATTTTCAGGGAAAAAATAATTCTTGAATTCTAATTTCTCTGCTTTATATATGAGGGTAATTATACTATTTAGCGCTTGCTGTTTCTCAAGCTAGAGTTTGAAGATTTGAGGTAAAGAGTTGTCATTACTCTAGAGGTAGTAATTGACCCTAAGGGAAGTAGTATAGAGAAAAAGAGCACAGAGTTCATTTCTTTTTGAGTAACAAATGAAGGAGTGGAAATAAAACATCCTGTTGTGCTTTGGGCATTTGGAATAGATGGGAAAGGAGAGAGGGACAGTGCTTGATTGTGGAAGCTGAGGAGCATTCTCTGAAGGAAGAATATAGTTGACAGTGTCACATACTCTTGAGGCTTTAGAGAAGACTTCTCTGCTTCTCTCATTCCCTCACCTCCCTGCCACCACTGCCCTTGCACTCTTTCTTTAGAACTTCTTTCTCTCAACTTCTTTCTTCACCAAAATATTATTTTGGCCCTTTTATGTCCTATGAAAGACAAAGCTAGGTGTTAAGAATTTTATACAATGAATCAAAAATTATTCCTGTCATTTGTAGTAGTACGATGTGATAAAATATAAGGTAACCAGGGATTAGAAAGTGGACAGATAATTTCTTAAATTTATATATCATGTTATTTCCTTTTGGGTGGGAGCTTGGGAGTATCATGGAGAAAGTTGGTCTTTCATTTAAGTCTCACTTGATGATTTGTTATGAGATTCAAAGATTGATAGTTTAGAGGTAGTGTAATAGCTGTCACTGATGGAGAGTTTATCATATGCCAGGTACTGTGCCAAGGGCTTTGCATGGATTATCTCATTGAATTTCATAAATTTCCTTATGAGTTGCTGGTACTGTTTTCCTAAATGATTTTACAGATGAGGAATCAAAGGAATATTAAGAAATTTAATTTTTCCCAAGGTTATACTTTTACAAGTGGTGGAGCTTACTTTGTATCCTGGCAATATGACTCAAAAGCCCAGACTTTGATGAGGTGCATTGCCTCTGTGAAGAGAAACGAGAGAGAAGTCAATGATTCAGAAATATCAACTATAAGTCTCCTGTAAGAGATCATCAAGAGTGGCTGCTGTGCTAGTTGTTTTTGGAGTGTGCTTTAATTATAGTAAAATCTTGTTCTACATCCTGGGATTTTTGCTCCTTGGGAAAGATTTTGCTTTTTAACAATTCAGGCTCATAAATTATTTATTATTTTCTCCTCATTCCAACTTCAATACTGAGACTTCATTCGACTTATTTCTGACTGCCAAGTGTCTTGTTTTTATTGTATCAAAGAAAGCATGCCTTTAATAATAGTTGTTTATTCTGCAGAATAATCTTTGGGTCTCTTAAGTCACTTTCTTTGTATTCTTTTGTGTTGAAATTAAATTCTGAACTACTGCATTCAAATGTAAAGACAACTTTAAGAGCTGAGACAGTATGTCATGCTGAAATACTGTAAATACAATCTGAAAACAGACTTGAGTCCATTTTTGTACATAGATAATTTTAGGAAAATAAATAAGTAATTCTTTTCCCTCATTAGGAAAGAAAACCTCCTCAGGCCGTTCCATCAACTTTACCGGTAGGGCTATTTGTGTTTCAGCCAAAGGGATTACATTTAGATCCCCCAGCATAAAAGGAAGAATAGTAGAGGTGCTAAGGCATTGGTGATTTTTCCCTCTCACTGTAACATTTTGTACCCAATTTGCTAAGTCTTTTTCTCAGAAGAAAATGTGTTCATAAGCTAGACTAAAAGGGAGTAATTCATATGTCTGTAAAATTAGGCCATTTCTTTGAGATGAGGCATATGGATTGAATTTGGAAAGAAGCTTGAAATTACAGTGTTTAAGAGTTAGGACAATAGTTTTAAAAGCCACCAATCCTCCAGTTAGAATTTGCTAATTTTATTGATTATACTACACATTTAGAAAAATAATCATTATTCTGAGGGATACAAATATTTAAGTACAATGAATATTTGGGAGGTTCTGTGTGTGTGTTTAATTCCGATTATTGATGAATAATTGCTATACAGTAAAATTCACTTTTTCAGCATATAGGTCTGTGAATTTTGGCAGATGCTTACAGTCATGTAACTACCACCACAGTCAAATTATATAAGAATTTTACCTCCCACCAGAATTCTTTTGTGCCCTTTTGTAGTGAGATTTTGTCCTTATCTTCTGTCCCTGGTACTGATTTGTTTTCTGTCCTGTATTTTATTCTGTTATAAAATGTCATATAAGTAGAATAATGTGGCATATAGCCTCTTGAATCTGGCTTTTTTCATTTATAATGTACTTGAGATTCATTAACACTGTTGTATGGGTTGGTAGCTTTTTTTTCTTTTTCCTTTTCTCATTAATTCTTTTTTAATACTTAGTAGTGTTTCATAGTATGGTCATATCACAGTGTTAGTAGTGTTTCATAGTATGGTCATATCACAGTGTTGTCTTTTTTTTTTTTTTTCTTAAACATATTGACCAGTTGAAACACATTAGGGTTGTTTCTGGTTTTTGGCAATTATGAACAAAGCCATTATAGCATTTGCTTTGTAGGTTTTTGTGCGATTTAAGTTTTTATTTCTCTTGGGTAAATATCTAAGAGGGGGATTGCTAGGTCGTTTTAGTGTATGTTTAATTTTTAAAGAAGTTGCAGTTGCTCCAATGTTTTCCAATGTTCCTATATCATTTTGCATTTCCACCAGCAAAGTTTGAGAGTTCCAGTTGCTCTCACTCTTGCTAGTATTTGCTATTATAAGTTATTTTTATTTTAGCTGTTTTAACAGATAGATAGTCTTATCTCGCTGTAGTTTCAGTTTGCGTTTCCATAATGATTAATGATGTTGAACACTTCTTTTCATGTCCTTATTTGCCATTCTTTAGTGAGGTGTCTGTACACATTTGTTACCTATTTTATTTTATTTTTTTTTATTTATTTAAGAGAGAGTGTCAGAGAGAGAACATGAGCATGAGCAAGGGGAGGGACAGAGGGAGAAAGAGAAAGCAGCTCCCTGCAGAGCAGGAAGCCCAATGCAGAGCTCGATTCCAGGACCCCAGGATCATGACCTGAACTGAAGGCAGACACTTAACCAGCTAAGCCACCCAGTCGCCCTGTCACCTATTTTTAAAAATTGAATTTGCTTTTTTTTTTTTAAGATTTTATTTATTTATTTGACAGAGAGATCATAAGTAGGCAGAGACTGGGGCGGGGGAGGGGGGGAAGCAAACTCCCCGCTGAGCAGAGAGCCCAATGCGGGGCTCGATCCCAGGACCCTGGGATCATGATCTGAGTTGAAGGCAGAGGCTTAACCCACTGAGCCACCCAGGCACCCCAAAATTGAGTTTTCTTATTAAAATTTGTTTTCTTGTTACTGCACTCTTTTTAAAAATTGGGTTTAGCTATAAAATTTTAAATATATATGCCTATATGATAAAGTAAAAACTCTGTGGCTTAAAACAAAAAAATTTTTTTTTCTTGATTATTTAATTTATATTGTCCTCAACTGGATTGTTTTTCTAGTTTGGGGTCACTTTTGTGGCTGCTGTAAGATAGTAAGGCAGTCCGTATGACCTCACTCACATGTTTGATGATTAGCTGGGACCATCATTTATTTCCCTTTCATGTGTTTTCTCCAGCAGGACAACCCAGGTTTCTTACATAGTAGTGTTTCAAGAGGGCAAGAGCAGAAACTGCAAGTCCTTTTGAGGCCAAGTATGAAAAGTCACACAGTGCCATTTCTGCCACATTCTGTTAGTGTATGCGTGTGAAAGGGGCACTCTGTATTTAGGGAATAGAGGGAAGAACTGCATAGAATTTTGTAGCCATATTTAACCACGATTCTCATCTCCAGAAGCAATTGATTAGGTCAAATCATTGTGGTCCTGACAGCTGGAGTTTAGATTAAATTTTTGTTGATAGGTAATAGGGAACTATGGTTGGGTTTATAGCAGAGGAATGACACACTGAAAATGGCTGAGTAAGATTTAGATTTTCAGATGGATTTGGGGCATGTGCCTCACTGGAATGAAATCAACTAGAAAACATAGTATTAATCTAGATATGAGGTGATGAGACCTTATTTGGTGTTCCCCAGGCATCTCTTCCTTACTTTTAATTGCCAGCACATTAGGTAAACATGTGGTAGGCTTTCTTTTAAAAACTTGGAGATAATCACTGCCTGCCACCCTATAGGAATGCCTTTCCATGCTTCATGTTTGTTTTATTTCAGCCTCTGATAATGTGAAGTTACTGTCAGTTCACAGACTCTTTGCTTCTTGGAATTTGAATCTGCCACTTTGCCTCTCAGTCAGGGCTGACATTTAGCAGAAAATTACTGAAACTTGTTTGGAAATCCCTTGAGCAGTGAACCCTTAAGTGGACCAGATGTCGGAACTGGATAAAACTTGTAAAATTTAAAGAGTACTTAATTGTCAGTCTTCCTTTTAACTTAAATCCTTTTTGTTCTAGGTCCATTTATTTTTGAGAGTACAGCTTAAAAAAATTCAAACGTGACTTTGTGACCAATTAATAAGGTTGTTTGAACAACGAAAAAAAACCAGGAAAACCAAAGAAATGTCTTCTGGAATTTAGATGCTAGCTATAAACTGTAAATTTACAAACCACAAAGAATGTATAATTAATTTATGGCTTATCTGTTTTTCTGAGTTATGTAGTAATTTTCCCAGATGGATTAGAGCCAAAGCGTGACTCTTCTGGTGGAAAAATTTGACTGAGGCAGCCAAAGCATGGAATACTGACATGGGTAGAAAGGAAACTGATGTAATGTTTCACAGGTCATATTTTACTTCTGTTTGAGAAGCTGGTGTTAGAAAGTGGGGGATGCCTTTGTTCCTATTGGTTAATTGGAAAATTTGCTCTAGGCTCTCTTCTCTGTAACTCCTCATCACTCATGTAAAGAGTGTACTTATATTCCTGGAGCAAGTGAATGGATTGGAATGTATAGAGTGCCTGCCATCTGCCTGTAACCTTCCCTTACATATATGGCTTTTATTTTTGCAGCCCTGCTCCCCTTATTCCTTAATGCTATTAAGGGTATCTAATTTTTCCTTAAGGACAATACTGCTTTTCTATGTGAGAATATCTTAGTGAGATTTGTAGTCAAGATTCCTAGTCTTCCCAGTCTGACAAACAGATGCTATCTCCCTGAAATTTTCACTAGCTTTTTTATATATTGCTGGATTAAATTTGTCAGTGTTTTGTTTGGGATTTTTTTTTTTTATGTTAACAAAGACATGTTTGCCTATAATTTTCCTTCTTATGTCTTTTGGGTTTTGGAGCAAGGTTATGCAAGCCAATTCTATTCTCTAGAAGGGTTTGTATAAAATTGGTACCCATTCTATCTTAAATCTTTGTTAGAATTCTACCAGTGAAGCCATTTGGGTCTAGAGTCTTTTGGGGATGGTGCAGGGTTTGAGTTGGGGAATGAACGGTGGCAGGTTTTAAATTCTGGATTTGAGCTTTTTAATAGAAATTGGCCCATTGAGATTTTTTGTTTTTTCTTATATCCGTTTCGGTAAAATGTGTTTTTCAAGGAGTGTGTCCATTTTATCAACATTTTCAAATGTATAAATAAAAAGTTGTTCATAATGCCTTTCTGATTTTCTTCTCCATACTTGTAATACCTGTAGTAATGTTCCTTTTTTCATTCCTGATACTGATTATTTGTGTTTTCTCCTTTTATCTTGAAAAAAGTTTATCAATTTCATTTATCTTCCCAAAGAACTAGTCTGGTTGTTTTTTTGTTTTATTTGTTTTTCTCTTAATCATGTGTCTATTTCTATTTTATTGATTTCTGTTCTTAGTTTGATAATTTCTATAGTCTTTTTTTCGTGTGTGGGTTTTTGGTTTTGGTTTTGCTGTGGTTTTTAAAGCTTTTCCAAAATGAATTTTGTATCACTGATTTTAAACCTTGCTTCTTTTCTAATATACACCTGGTGAACTTTGAATTTCTCTCTAAGTGCAGTTTTAAGTTGTGTCCCTCAAGTTTTGACAATGGCCTATTTTAATTGTAATTGAAATAATTAAAATTTTAAAAATATTTTCAAATTTCTATTGTTATTTTTTTCTTTAACCCACAGGTTATTTAGGAGTGTGTTGCTTAGTTTCTAAGTGGGACACTTTCTTCCTTCTGTGTACCTGGGAGTGATTGAATATGGCAAGAGTAAGGTGATAAAACTTACTTTACATTACTGTACTCAGGGATTATTTTGAACTTGCCTTTATTTTAGGTAGTGTTGTGTTTTTCCCATAATTATATGTATACATATGTAATCTTTCAAACATGGGCATTTACTTTTGTAAGTGTAAATGTAGAAAGTTCCCATTGTAGATGGTTTATCCTTTTGTTCATGTAATGACGTTATTCCTGGAAGCAGGAATTTTTGATGAATACTTTTTAATTGAATTTTCAAAATATATATATAAAAGTATACTCAGAATTAATCAACAGTTGAACACAAACAAGTATAGCTTTCATATGAATAATCACAGACTCTTCAAGTGTTAATTAAATTTGGCTGCCTTTTTACTGGGAATCTTTATAATATCTCACTTGCTGAAGATGGTTGGATCTCTGGGGGTTTTTTGGTGTGTGCTTGGCTTTAAATGGCAAACTATGGCTGATAGAACAAATCCAGCCCTCTCTTATTTCTTTGGTTTTGGGTTTTTGGATTTTGGTTTTTGTTTTTAATGGCTCCCAAATGAAGAATGGTTTTACATTTTTTAAAAAATTTTTATTTATTTATTTATTTTTTAGAGTACAACTACAAGTAGGGAGAGTGGGAGAGGGAGAAGAAGCAGGTCTCCCAATGAGCAGGGAGCCCAATGTGGAGCTCTATCCCAGGATCCTGGGATCATTATCTGAGCCAAAGGCAGATGCTTAGCAACTGAGCCATCCAGGTGCCCCGGTTTTACATTTTTAAATGGTTGGAGAAAAAATAAATTCCAAAGAGAACATGCAACAGAGGCTATGTAGAGTCACAAAGCCTGAACAGTTTTTTTTCTGGCCCTTTAAACAAAGTTTGTTGACCAAAAGTTTGTATGAATCAGGATGTACTCATTTTTAGCTCTTGTTTCTCTTAATCTCTAAATGGTTATGCATATTGCATGTGAGAATTGACATGCTCTGAAAGTAAGTCAAAGTCCAATTACTGGGGCGCCTGGGTGGCTCAGTGGGTTAAAGCCTCTGCCTTCGGCTCAGGTCATGATCCCAGGGTCCTGGGAGCGAGCCCCACATTGGGCTCTCTGCTCAGCAGGGAGCCTGCTTCCTCCTCTCTCTCTACCTGCTTCTCTACCTACTTGTGATCTCTCTCTGTCAAATAAATAAATAAAATTAAAAAAAAAATAAAAATTAAAAAAAAAAAGTCCAATTACTGATATTATTATGTTTTTGTTTACTTTACTCTAAATCTTTATATACTTTTGGTTTCTTCTTGTTTTATGCTTTTACTCTATGTTGAACTATTCCATGTTTTCATCCGTCTGCCTCCTTGAAGCAGCTTATATTTAGAGCTGAAATGGGACTTATGGGTAAGAGATTGGGTATGTTTAGAAAGTAACAATCTGGTGAAATGAAAGGAGTGTGAGTTTCTCAAATTTGGATTTGGTTCCCAAGTATACTACTTACTATATGATCCTAAAAAAGATTTATAACCTTTTTGAACTTCAGGTTTTTCACTTGTAAAATGGCAGTAATAGTCTCTATTTTGCAATATTGTTAAGTTTTAACATAAGATTTGAAAGCTTATTGAGAAGACATCCTTTGTATTTGTAGTTCATCAATAAATAGTCATTTTAGCTAATGGTAGTTGATAATCTTATTTTACCTAATGGTAGGTAGTTAGTAATCTAAAAAGTACATGGCCTTATATACTTTTCATAGAATTCAGAATACTTGTTTCCTTTGTTTCTAACAGAAAGAATTCTCTTATGTCAGATGTTTAGCACAATGGATTAAAATTCAAAAACCTATGTATTCTTTAGAGTAACTCTTTACCTTGAGAAAATTACTTAAGCTCTATAGGCCTAGAATCAAAACTATGAGAAAGTTGATTGAGATAGGTGATCACATTTGATAGATCTGTATATTTTTGCAGACAAAATAGTTAATACAGTAGTTTGAATTGGAACATAGAATTGGGTTTATTCATTATAATTTGGCTCTCATGACTAAGTTTTATATATATATAAATATATATATATAATTGATGGATGCTTTTAGTTATAGGAATTATAATTCCCTATCCTGTGCTTTATTTAAAATACAGAAATTTTAATTATTAATTATCACCACCCAGGAAGGTCTCTAGGGAAGAACAGATTATTCTTTGAGAGAAGTGTCACACCATAATTTGCAGAAAATCTTAAATAACTTATTTAAAAAAAATGTAAACGTTGTGTTTTAATTATTTTCCATATATAAATGCCATAGAGACAAAGTGAATTTGCATTAAATATTTTTAAATGTATGAATATTTGAGTTTAGGAGCTGGATTAAACATTTTTTATGTAATAGCCTTTATACTTTTATCCTGGTATTATGGAGCTGATAATAGCTCTAAGCACGTCTTGTTAATTGAAGATAATTACAGCAGGAAATATGGCTATAGTCATCATTTTCAGTGTTACCTGATTTATAGATGGTACATAATTTAGTAGTTGTTTAGAAAACAACTTTTCTGACTATTTCTCATATTTCTTTTAGGCAGACTTTTATTTCACTATGGTTTGTTTTGTTTTTATAGTTGTCACATTGATAGTTTATAATTTATTCAGTTAAAATGATGAAAGAAAATGGTGGTTTAGTTTCAGAGATCAGTATTCTAGACAAAGCTGTCTGAAGGAGAATAAATATAAAAGGATTTCAAAATATTATAGTTAGCCTGTGAATTACACTGGCTAGAAGGAAATACAGTATAAAATAGCACACTGCTTTTCTTGTTGTTGTTGCTGGTTCAAATAATAAAGCTTGATTTTAATCCAGTCTTTGTTCTTTTAAACTGTATGCAAAAGGTGTTGCTTGGCAGAGATATTTCACATCTGAAATGTGTAAGAGATCCTAGTAAGGTTTGGAGAGAAATTGAGGTTCTCCTAATAAATGCAGAATGCTAAATCTGCTAAATGCTAAATGCTAAATGCTTTAAGGGACATTCAGAAGTATCATATTAATTCTCATTTGTATTCAGTAGCACTTCAAAAATATTATCTCTTACCATGATATGTACAGAAGCTAAGTGACTTTGTCATTTTTCTGCAAGTCGGTGGCAGAAACAGAAATAGAATCTTCGAAGGAATTAAAAAGTTGTATCTAATTTTCAATACACTGCCAACACTGTCATTTTTTATACCTTTTCAAGTTCCTCTTCCTTTAAGTATTTACTCAGGACAGTATGTTTTACTAGCCAACCAATAATGACCAGAGTATCCTGTAATTAGTTCTGTAATTGTTACATATGATCAGAGGTTCCTGTATACCAATATTAGAAGTAGCCATTTGAATCATTACATCTTTAAATTTATAGATACACCTGTATAAGCATAGAGGGGCTATTTTAATATAGTTTGTTGAACTTAATTAACTATAGTAACAGTTTATAATCTGTATAAATAAATTCAAGTGGCACATTTGACACAGAAGTTTGCTATGATCAGTACTTGTAGCATTTCATGTGGGTCATGAATCTGTAGGAAAAAACCATAGGCTATAAGATCAGATTAAGTTATTTGGTCAATCATACATAAGCTTATTAGAAGTGGTATGGCCATGTGGAGAAAAAAGATATGTAATATGTCCAAATGTAGCTTCCATTGGCTCTTTAGAGCCCCATAAACTGCCTGTGTAGTTGTCCACAGAAGGTATTGTCTTGTCAGCTGTAAGGTCATTTGCGATTATATTGTAATCTTTTTAATACCTGGAACTAATGTCACCTTTTTGGAAGAATGTACGCAAACAGTTTATGCATTTCCATTTATGGGAATGTATACCGGCTTTGGGGTCTATAAGTTCTTGAGCCAGTAAAGCCCTATTCTGATCCTTAAGAAGAAAGCAAAATTCATTTCAAGGCATCTCAGTAATAAATATGCCTCTGGCTTCCCAGAATTTTAGAGAGTATATCTCTCCACAATACTATTAGTGTTATATACTAGACACACACACACACACACACACACACACACACACACACACACAGAGGCACAGAAGATTGGTTGCAAACTAACCCGGTGTAGGTAATAATCATTATTATTTGATTACTTTTGATAGCCATTGGTAGCTTCCCCTAACTAGAGGTCAGTGAGGAAGACAGGCCTACTCCCTCATTTTTTTTGCCAACATTTAATATGTTACAGTGAAGGCAAGACATGGATTGAATTCTGCCACATATAGACACATAATAAGCAGGTGCAAAAATATTCACATAATCTATTCTGTAATTCTGAAATCCACACCCTCTATCCCTTTAGGTATTCTTACAATACCTTCTGTAAAAGGTTCTCTTAAGGCAGTTGTAGCATTATTCTAACTATTGAATTTGGTCAGTCTTCTTTTCAAGTATCTGAGAATATTTGAATCAGTCCCTGGACATTATGGTTTTGGAACCTAAGCCTAATACACGATCCCAAAGATTATAGACTATGGGTTTTACTAGATTCTTACATGTTGTTCGTAAACTGCTTCTGAAACATTTCTAGATACTTCACATTTTCATGTATATTGAATTAACTATAACAATGAAATTATATTTCTAGAGTCTTCTTAGCTAATAAACTGCCTTTTATTGAAAATAAAGCTGGCTGAAGAGCTTAATAATACTGTTTCCTTTGGCATATTGTCTTTTCCCCCCAGATTTATTGGGATATAATTGACTCATAACACTATGTAAGTTTAAGTTGTGAAGTGTGATGATTTGGTATATGTGTATATTATGAAATTTTTACCACAGTAAAGTTAGTTACTTAATTGTGTGTGTGTGTGTGTTTGTGTGTGTGTTGAGAACTTTCAAGATCTACTGTATTAGGGGCGCCTGGGTGGCTCAGTGGGTTAGGCCTCTGCCTTCGGCTCAGGTCATGGTCTCAGGGTCCTGGGATTGAGCCCCGCATCTGGCTCTCTGCTAAGCAAGGAGCCTGTTCCCCGCCCCACCTGCCTCTCTGCCTACTTGGGATCTTGGATCTTTCTTTGTCAAATAAATAAATAAAATCTTAAAAAAAAAAGATCTACTGTATTAGCAACTTCCAAATATATAATACAGTATTATTAACCGTAGTACACCATGCTGTACATTAGATCCACACAACTTATAACTGGAAGTTTGTGTGCTTTGACCACTGTCCCCCATTTCCCCCATCCCTCCATCCCTCCACCCCCTAGCTGCAGCCAATCTATTCTTTGTTACTTGGAGTTTGACTTTTTTAGATTCTAACTATTAGTGAGATTATGTAATATTTGTCATACTCTTAATTTACTTTGCTTAGCAAAATATCCTCAGGGTTCATTCCTCTTTGAAATACTGATTTTATTTCCTTTGGATATTTATCTCCAAAAGTGAGATTGCTAAATCATATGATTGTTCTAGTTTTAATTTATTTGGCAACCTCCATACTGTTTTCCATAGTGGCTGTACTAATTCACATTCCCTCCAACTATGCACAAAGGTTCCCTATTCTCCAAAAACCTTTCCAGCATTTCTTATATCTTCTGTTAATAGCCACTCTAACATAAATGATATTTTATTGTGATTTAGATATGCATTTCCATAATAGTGATGGCAGGAAACTTTTCATGTGCCTGCTGGCAATTTGTGTGTATTCTTTCAAAAAATGTCTATTTAGTTCTACCCATTTTAAAACCAGCTCTCCTTCCTGTGCAGTTTTTTTTTTTTCTAAGTTAGATGTAGTCCCAATTATTAATTTTCCTTCTATTGCTTATGCTTTTGGTATTATATCCAAAAATTATTGCCAATACTGACATAAATGAGCTTTTTCCCCTGTATTTTCTCCCAGGAGTTGTATGGTTTCAGTTAAGTCCTCAGTCCATTTTGAGTTAATTTTGTTAGTGATGTAAGATAAGAGTCCAATTTCATTCTTCTGCATATTATTATCCAATTTTCCCAGCACCATTAGTTGAAGAGACTATCCTTTTCCCTTTCAGTATTCTTGGCTCCCTTATCAAATATCAGTTGACTAAATATGTGAGGGTTTATTTCTAGCCTCTTGGTTCTTTTCCATTGGTCTATGTGTCTTTTATGCAATACTATCCTGTTTTGATTACTATAGTTTTGCAGTATAGTTTGAAATCAGGAAGTGTGATACCTCCAATTTTGCTTTTCCTTCTTGAGATAGTTTTGGCTATTCAGCATCTTGTGGTTCCATACTAACTTTAGGGTTGTTTTTTCTATTTTTGTGAAAAACGCCATTAAGATTTTGGTGGGGGTTGCATTCTATAGATGGCTTTGGGAGTGTGGACATTTTAATAATATTAATTCTCCTCATCTTTGAACATGGGATATTGTTCCATTTGTGTTTTCTTTGGTGTACAGATCTTTCACTTATTTTATTGTTTTGGTGCTATTGTGAATAGAATTTTTAAAAATTTCTTTTTCAGATGTTTTGTTATTAGTGTATAGAAACAACTGATTATTGTATGTTGATTTTGTATCTTGCTACTTTACTGAATTTGTTGATTAGTTTTGACGGCTTTTTTTGGTGGAGTCTAGGATTTTCTATATGAAAGATCATATCATCACTACTTCTTTTCTGATTTGGATGCATTTGTTTATTTTTCTTACCTAATTGCTTTGGCTAAGACTTCCCCTACTATGTAGGAGTGATGAGAGTGGGCAGCCATTTCTTCTCTCTTATCTTAGAGGAAAAGCTTTCAACCTTTAACCATTGAGTATGATATTTGCTGTCAGTTTTTCATATGTAGCTTTTAATATGTTGAGATATGTTTCTTATGCACCAAATTTGTTGAGTTTTTTATATGAAAGGATGTTATACTTTATCAAATGCTTCTCTGCATTTATTGAGATAATCATATGATTTTTATCTTCCATTCTATTGATGTGGTATATCACACTTAATAATTTGCAGACATTGAAGTATCTTTGCATCCCAGGATATCCTACTTGGTCATGGTTGTGATCCTTTTAATGTACACTTGGATTAGATTTGCTCATATTTTGCTCAGAAATTTTTCATCCATATTAATTGGAGGTCTGTAGTTTTCTTCTTGTAGATTCCTTTTCTGGCTTTGGTCCTCATAAAATGAGTTTGGGAGTATTCTCTCCTCTCGTTTTTGAAAGAGTTTTTGAAGGACTGGTATTCTTCTTTAAATGTTTGGTCGAATTCATCAGCGAAAAAGTCTGGTCCTGGGCTTTTTTTTTCATTGCAAGGTTTTTGATTATCGATCCTGTCTCCTCGTTACTAGTCTGTTCAGATTTTCTGTTTCTTCATTATTAAGTCTTGGTAGGTTGTATGTTTTTAGGAATTTATCTATTCTAGGTTATTCCATTTGTTAGCATTTTATTGTTAATAGTAGTCTTAAGCTACTTTGAGTTTCTTGGGTACCAGCTGTCATTTCTTTTTTTTTTTTTTTCATTTATGATTTAATTTATTTGATCCTCTCTTTATCTTAGTCTAGCTAAAGATTTATTAACTTTATCTTCTCAAAATACAAGCTTTCATTAATATTTTCTGTAGTTTTTCTGATCTCTATTACATTGATTTCTGCTCTATTTCCTTTCTTATGCTAACTTTGTTCTTAGTTTATTCTCTTTTTCCTTGAGGTGTAAAGTTAGGTTGTTTATATGAGGTGTTTCTTTCATCTTGATGTAGGTGTCTACTGCTGTAAAGTTCCCTCTTGGGTTTTAATAAGTTATATTTCCATTTTCATTTGTTTCAAGCTATTTTTAAATTTCCCTTTTTGATATCTTTATGACCCATTGTTTGTTTGGGAGTGTGTTGTTTACTTTTTACATATTTGTTATTTTTCTAGCTTTTCTCCTGTTAGTGATTTTTAGTTTCATATCATTGTGGTCAGAAAAGACACTTAGTGTGATTTCAGGGTTTTTGTGACCTCTCATGGTGATTTACTCTGGAGAACATTTCATATGCACTTGAAAAAAAGTGTATTCTGCTGCTGTTGGATGTAATATTCTGTATATGTCTGTTTGGTCCTTTTTGTGTAAAATGTGGTTCAAGTCCAGTGTTTATTCCTTACTGAGTTTCTGAAGGAATGCTTTGCTCATTGTTCAAATTAAGGTATTAAAGCATTCTACTGTTATCCTATTGTTGCTTGTTTCTTCTTCATATTTGTTAGTATTTGCTTAATGTATTTTGGTGCTCTGAGGTTGGGTGCCTGTATGTTTATAGTTATCATATCTTGTTAATGGATTGATCCCTTTATCATTTGTAATTACCTTGTTTGGCTCTTTTTAAAGTCTTTGGATTATAATCTATTTTATCTAATATAAATATAGCTATCCTTGGTCTCTTTTGGTTTCCATTTGTATGGAATTTCTTTTTCCATCCCTTCACTTTGAGCCTCTATTGCATCCTTGAAGCTGAAATGAGCCTCTTCCAGACTAGGTATCTAACTGGATTTTGGTTTTTTATCCATGTGGTCATTCTTTGTTGTTTGATTAGAGAATTTAGTACATTTACAACGAGAGTGATTATTGATATTTGGAAAGTTACTGATGCCATCTTACTAATTGTATGGACCAAAACATTAAAGAGGAGGGAACACTCTCAGACTTAATGAGGCTAGCACTACACTGATACCAAAACCAGGGAAGGACTTTATAAAAAAGAAAACTAGAGAATATCCCTGATGAATATGCAAAATATCTCAACAGCAAAATATAAGCGATTTTAAAGGGCTTATTCCTTAATTATTTTATTATTCCTTGAGTGTGGATTTAGAACACATATACACCAATACACACAAATGCATTCACCACATATACCATTTCCTCGGTATTTTAAAGTTAATTACTAAAGTTGTGGTATAGTTATAAAGAGACTGACTAATCTATTATTTATTATCCTTTAAGGGAAGTTACATTTAGTTTTCATCTTATTTTTGGTTTCTGTTGTATTTCCAGTAACATTTGTATATGGAGAACCACTGCCTCAGAGCAGATGTCATGCCTGGTCTACTTCATTTAAAGTGGAAATAATAAATTATGTAAATGGTTCTTTTGATGACCATTTGTCTTAACTGGTATACAGTATTCTATCAGTAGGACAGTTATGGACTTTGGGGAGGGTATATGCTATAATGAGCACTGTGATTCGTTAAACAGACCTGTACCCCTGAAACAAATAATACATTATATGTTAATATATACATTATATGTTAATAAATAAAAAAGCAAAAACAATATATCAGTAGAACAGCTATCTTTAAAATGATAATCTGTACTCAGGTAAGAAATCTTAAATTAGTTAAGCAATTAGTACTAGTCTAGTAAGTGAAAATGAACATACATGTGCTACCTGAATTGTATTAATGTGCAAAGATATAAACAGACAATTTAAATATTTGCAACTTTTGTGTTTAGAGAATGAAGCAAATAAAAAATTAATTCGTGCTTTCAAAGCATAAACCCTGAGAGAATGCTGTTTCTGGTATATGCCTCTCTGCATGTATAAATGTCTGTATATTCATACTCCTCTCTTCCCCTGAGTTCTCTCTGTCTGTTGAGGTTCTGTCCATTTTTCAGGCCTTTGTCCATAAGCTTCTTCCTAAAGACTTTCCTCAGTTTCCTTTCTGCATAAAATTATTTCTTGTAGTACTTGTTTTTAACTAGACATTGTATTAAAAACATTTATGGACTTGGGATGCCTGGGTGTTTAGTCATTTGGGCATCTGACTCCTGATTTCAGCTCAGGTCATTATCTCAGGGTCCTGAGATTGAGCCCCACACTGGGCTCTGCACTCAGCCTGGAGTCTGCTTATCATCTCCCTCTGTTCCTCCTTCTCCTCCTCTTCTCTTTCTCTCTCTCTCTCTCAAATAAATGTTAAAAAATTTATGGACTTGTTTTATCTTAACCTCCTTAGTGCTAACTACCTTGAAAGTAGAGGGGCTATTCCATTCGTCATTGTATCCTCCATAATATTAAATATAGTGCCTTCTACAGAGTAAGTTTTGAGTATGTTTTTAGGAATGTGTTTATTTAGAGTTTTAATACTAAAATATTCCAGAGAAATTCATTGTAAGGACGTTTCTTTTTTCATCTTAACTGATCAGTCTGATTAGTTTTTATTTACTTGCTTTTTTTTTCTTTCTTTCTTTCTTTTTTTGTTATTGAATCCTGCTGTTTCAAGTAAAGGTTCTTGGAATTAATTTGGGAAGCACCCTGACTTATTTGAACTTTAAGGAAAGAAAACTAGATCCTTATCTTTACATCAAGGTGTAAAAATTGGCAAGAACCAGTGGTTAGTATAGGAGGATAGCTGTTTAAAGGGCATGCCATATGGGTTGGTTTTGTGCCTCTCTTCTCTTTACTGAATTCCATTTCTCCCTCCACAAATATCCAATCACTAGGAAAGAAGCAGGCTAGGAGACGTTTCTTTGACTTTAACTGCTAAGGTTATTAATGATGCTTGAAACTTTGTAAGGCCATGATTTGCTCCTGTAGTTGATGAGTTTTTTGTAACTTTATAAATGAGGAACAGGATGGTTTATGTGTTATATTTAGTGTAAAGGAAAACTTGAAAATAGTTTTATAGACTTTATTTGTATTCTTTATCTGACCAAATTTTTTTTCTTCTTGATGTAAAAAAATTGGGAGAGTGATGCTGTAATGTTTTATAACTACACTTCTGTTTTCATGGAACCACCCCAAGGCAGTGGTTTTCAAAATGTGGCCATCTTTTTTATTTATTTTTTTAATTCAAGCATAATTAAAATGCAATGTTATTTTAATTGTATAATATAGTTATTCAGCAATTCTGTACATTATTCAGTCCCCTTAACCTATTTCACCCATTCCTTCCTCCCACTAACTCCCTGACCAATTTCTGGCAAAATGTGGTCATTTGAATGTAGCATAAATATCATTCTTACAAATCCAGGTGCTCAGGCCCCACTCCTAGGCCTATTGAATCATAAACTCTGGAGATGTGGCTCAGTAATTTATTTTAGCAGACTCAAAATGGATCTGATGTGTACTTTTAATACGTAGAGTTAATAAGATGGCTTTTAGTAAGTCCTGCTTACTAATAATTACTCTCAGTTTAAATGTATTGAATTCTCTAATCAAAAGATGGAGTGACTAGATGGATAAAAAAGCAAAACCCAACTATATACAAGAGAACACTTCAGCTTTACGGATACATATAGGCTCAAAGTAAGGCATGAAAAAAGATTAAGAATCTCTACGCTAATAGATATAAAAATTTGATATTGAAAGTCCTGACAGAGAAAATTCATAACAGAAAAAGAAATAGTTAACTACCAGCAAATCGTCTTTGCGAGTTTATCATGACCAGTTAGTCTCAGATACCCGGCAGTGTTTACTAATGAAATAAGTATTCACATCTTATTTCCTCAAGTGTAGAACTTCATACAATACGGTGGAAGTGAAGTTTATATTAATTCAAAAGCACTTATTAGGAGCCTTCCATTTTAGGAAGATTGCTGCTTTTGCAAGAATTTACATTGACTCACTTATGCAGCCAAAGATTTTATTAACAGCAAAAGCCTTGAAAGGAGAATGTGAATAAAATATTGCCATACTTGTCTGTGTCAAAGAATATAAACCAGCATGTGCAAATTTCAGTTTATCTGTCCTGGCCTTGTTTTCCAGTTAAAACCTACCAGGATTGTTTTTCATAATTCATCTATGTGTGATATATGAGTTGGTATGTTTTATTATTGATAGATGTCAAACCTTTTTATCTTTTTTGTTCTACCTATTTTCCTTCCTTGAATGATTTCATTATTGCCAAATCAACAATGAGATATTTATTTATGAGTTCTTTGTTTTCTAACAGGACTTTTGCATATTTACAGAAAAATTTGGTTACAGAAAGGAAGGTACTGACATTTGGACAGATTTTTATTTTCTCAATCTTGGGAGGAAACGGTTTATTTTGTCCATTACAACTGACTGAGACCATTAGAATCTTGTTGTGATAACTAAAAGTCATGGTATTGAATTTGCCTTTGAGGTGTAGAAAATAGAATGATGTACTTGAGTGCACTTTGCTCCACAGAGCAATAGCTTAAAAGGAGCATAATATCAGAATGATGAGTTTAACCAGAATTTCTTTCTTCCATCCAATTAAAGTAATATTTAAAGTCATGAGTATCCATTTTGGTTCTGTATCCATATTTTATTCATGATGAATGCCTATGATTTCTTTCATTTTAAACTTATGTGTCCCCCTCCCCCAGAAATTTTATGCTATTCTGAAATATTTTGATATAAAATGTACTTCATTATTTTTAGATGGATTTATAGTGATGTTGGTATTTCATGGTCTCTGCTTACTTCACTAACCTTTATTCTCAATATTCCTAGTTTGCATTCTAAACGTCTGCTTTATTGAGCATTTTATAGTTCTTAAAAAACGCTATGCTTCCTGCCTCTGTTCCCTTTGCATATTTTACTATTTTGCTGATCCAGCCCCCATGCCCATCTCTCCTAAGCATTTTTAGTGGGTCCTACTGGTGTTCTCTCAGAATCCTTTCCTGATCCCACTCACCTGGATTCAGTGCCCTTTCTGTGTTTCAGTGTGTTCTCCTAGCACCTGTGGCTAACAACAGTCATTTTACTTTACCATGGTGTAATAACTTCTTATACAGTTGTCTCTCTGACTGAGTCTTAAGTATCTTGAGGGAATGAACCATATCTTATTCATCTTTACATTACAATGCCTTGCTCAGAGGCTGGTATCTTTAATAAAATGTCCAACAAATGAATAAATGAATGAACAACTGAATGAACCTGATCAATTTGGGGAGCATTTGTGTCTGACTGGAAATCAAAATCATTCCTGTATTTTCAGCTGATAACTGTCATCTTAGACATGCTGATGCATGCCTATTATATCTTTGATTCCCTATATTACTTAGCATGATATTTTCTATAAATCATACAATAGACCTATTTATTTTCAGATTTAGTAATTTTATGATTGAAGGTTAGATGCCACCCCCCCCTTTTTTTTTTAAAGGTTTAGTTGATCTACCTTTTACCCCATTGGTCAAAGTATTCCTTTTGCATATTTGGACCTCATTTTGGGTTTTGAGTTCCATTGTATTGTGGATTTTTGTGTGTGTGTGCGCGCGTGCGTGTGATCTAGATTTAGAATTCTTGTCAGCAATTATATAGTCATTGTTCTGAAATTTAGTATTCTTGTCATTGTGGAAGATACTAGCCATAGTATTTTTTGTAGGTCAAGTAACTATGATAGTCATCACTGTGATAAAATATAAAAACCACACTGCTATTTATAACCATCCAAAAGACCTAATAAACCTCTGGTAAATGAATTATAGGCTCTAGACAATGTAAGTGATATTAAATTTATTTGGATTACTGAACATCATAAGCAAAAAGAGAAAGAACTCTGAGTCAAATCTACATAACTTCTGTTTTTAGTGATTAATCAGCATATAGAGATCATTGGTGCTTTCCAACCCCTTGTTTAGAGACCTAGGACCTCATCTTTGTTGTATAGAGTAGGCAGATTTTTAAGAAAACAGTGTTTTACATTTATTTTCTTTAAACTTTTTGAATTAGATCTGAATTAGGCAGCCAAGAATCTTTATTTCTTAATACCAAACCTTAAAGAAAGTAAATTGCTATCTATTGTAGTTGCTGTTTGCTATTAAAAACTGGAATAAAGATGGAAAGATGGTCGGTTGAGGTGGTAACAATTAATGAAGCAGAGAAAGTAAGTCAAGATATTGAAGACCTGTAAATTGATCTAATGCTAATATCTTAATGGGTCCTGTGCCTAGTTTCTAGGTTCTTTCACATATATTACCTTTAATTTCAGATGAAAATTATAGTTTATTTTTTTTTTTAGGATCTTCGTTTACATCTTCTCAACACTTAATTCTTCAGTTTGTGTGTGTCTGCATTTGGCATACTGGTTTGTCAAACTTTATTCAGTGATTCATTCATGCATTCAGTCAGGCTTTGTAGTCTGAGAAATCTGAAATCCTGTTCCATCTCTGTTGTTTAGTTATTAGCTAGGTGAGTTACTTATCCTTTTTGACCCTTAGTTTCTTCATTTATAAACCAAGAAATTAAACTTGTTGGTCAAGAGTTTTTTGTTTGTTTTGCATTATTTCGGTTCATTGAAATAAACTTAACCATCAGATAGAATTATTTTATAAGAATACATGGACAGGATGAAAATCAAGACCTTGTAAGAGTCTAGAAACAGAATTAAAAAGCTGGTAGAAACCAGCTTTTAACGGTAGACCGTTAATTTCTGTTTCTCTCTTACTCTTAGCTTTTATCTCTCTGTCTCATCTGTCTGTGTCCTCTCTGTCTTCCTTTTTTATTCTTTCTTTCTCTCTCATCTCATTTCTGATTCGCTTTGTAGATCTACCTCATTCTTTTCTCTCCCTCTTTCTGCAGATCACTTTTCACTGCTTTAGTGTGCACATGGCCAAACACGGGAGCCCCACAGCTCCTCAATTTACATAACTTCAGTTTGAGTGACAAGCTGAAACTCCGTAGTAGATCTCAGTTTATATTCTAAATTTCCAGAAGAAAGAAACCAATTGGCCCAGTTGTTTCAGCATCCTGCCCATCAACTGTGGGGCGATGGATGAGGGAGGGTCACGTATACAAACATGGCTACTCTTTAGGTAGTGGCAGGGGTTAGTGCTGAAAGAAGGTTGCTGGTGGCCGTCCATTTACTACCTTTCTCGTTAGGTCTGCTGTGATTTTTATATTAAATAACACATGGGTATCTATGAGCTGAATTGGTAGAGAAAACTTGTACTACCATAATGCGGATGCCTCTCAAATGTTAATTGCTTCATTTAATATTCCTGGGCAAAAGGAGCAGTTATCACTCACATTTTATAGGTGGTCACAGAAATGGTAAGCAGGCTGCTTACTGTCACAGAGTGAAGTAGTTTTAGACTTAAAATCTAAGTATGTAAGTTATTGCTTTCTCTTTATCAAAATGCACTTATTAAATTCTTAATAGCATATGAGGCTATGCCAAGAAAATTAATTTGGCCTTCCCGTGATCATGAGATGCATATAATTAAGACATGCATTAGACATTGCAGATAGCCAATAAGAGAGATTAGTCAGTTATGAAAGGGCTAGTGATGCCTTTAATGCAATTTTAGGGTGCATACGTATAGGCTAGAATACAGTAGTCACATTATAGACAATATTAGAATAGATACTGAATTGAAGTATGACCATGAGAATTACACATGTCACCTGAGTAAGGTAAGGCGTGTCATTGATACAGTATACCTTGGGCTGTAGTGCAAAACCTTCTTTAATACTGTTACTAAATACATATATGTATATATTTTTGTAGATACGTATGAGATTCAAAACTTGAATGATCGTTCACAATTGTAAAAACTGATGTTCATTAGTAACAAAGGAATGTAGAGTTTCTGAACTTTCTCATTGTCAGGCAGTGTTTGAGAAAAGAAGGATTCAAGATCAAGAGATGGGCCCGCAGGGATATAACTTACATTGGCACATGCTGTCCTTGTCTGCTTTATCTGTATGTAAGTGGAATAGTAAATTCATTGAGTTAATTATAGGTCACATGTAGGCACTACCATTAATTCTTGTTGGTCATGAAGACAGTTGTTGGTTACGTTGTATACGTTCATTGCATAAGTTAATGAATAAACTAGTAGAGGCCTACTTTTGAAGGTCTTTTCTCTTGGCATTTGCGATCATAGAGAATAAACTATCAGTTACTGTCAAACGTGCATGCCCCACTGGAATAAAATTCCTTTAAGGACTTTCCAAGCACACTAAAAAAAGATTGATTAGAGACTATTTTTAAGATGTAAGGAGGAGTTAAATAAAATCTTTAAAAAAAAAAAAAGATGTAAGGAGGAGTATTATCCTTTGTTCAGAAATATTGAGAAAATTAGAGTAAATGGTGATTTCTTTAATAAGATGGCAAGTTGAAAAGAGTCCTTAATGACTGATTTCCTTAAAATGGTGTGCTATGGTTAAGTATTAAGAAACAGTTTTCAGGGGCACCTGGGTGGCTCAGTGGGTTAAAGCCTCTGCCTTCAGCTCAGGTCATGATCCCAGGGTCCTGGGATCGAGCCCTGCATCCGGATCTCTGCACAGCGGGGAGCCTGCTTCCTCCTCTCTCTCTCTCTCTGCCTGCCTCTTTGCCTACTTATGATCTCTGTCAAATAAATAAATAAAATCTTAAAAAAAAAACACCAGTTTTCAGATTTTGCTATAGTGGGTCTGAAAGTAACGAAATTACAGAACAAGGAGGAAATTATTTCATTAGCTTATACATTGCTATTGATTGTATGTACAATGGATCTAAGGAAAATTTGCAGAAAGACATGTGGCTCCTGTTCCTGGAAGGAATAAAGCCTAGAGTAAGTAAAGTTTTCTAGTGGAGATCGATCATTTTATATGACTTTAAAAGAGAGCCTGTAGGTCAGAATAAAAGAAAGCAATGTCTAAGTTTTAGGTCTGTTTAAATAGAAGATAAGTAGCGTGTTAAGGCAGTGGAAAAAGAGATAATGGTTCATTATCCAAAGTTTACATTTAAAGTTTTAGAAATGTTTTCCTTATATTTTTGAATAGATTATCAATCATAGATATTTTTTCTTTCAGTTAGATGTTATTTTGGGACCCTTGGGATATTACATACCTTTAAAATATTGGTATACTAATACATACATATGTGTATGTGACCATACTCAAGTTTATTGAGGAAAAAATTAGCATCAAAATGGCTGTTAAATAAAAGATTTATTAATTAGAAATTTGTATAAAGGAAATCAGAATACATAAAATGGGAATATGGAGGTTGGAATAAAAATGCTGTTATAGCACTTTTTCTTCTCTATTGAATCTCAAAAATTTAGTTGGTTTGTGAATGACATGCATTTACCTTCTGCATGAAGAGCCAGTATAATCCCACCAAACCTGCCTAAAGTTAAAGGCAGAGTTGTGGTTTTAGGGATCATGCGGTTAACTACAGATCAGTCAACTGCAATAGTATGAGCAAAGTGACTATGTGACTATTCATCTGGCTGGTAAAGACATTAGTGTTTACAAAAGTGTAGCAGCAGCATCAATTAGTTGAAGCTTATGGTACAAATACAGTATATCACTTTATAGGGAATATAAACCTTTTTTAAAAAATTCTTTTAAGATTTTATTTATTTATTTGAGAGAGAGAGAGAACAAGCAGGGGGAGCAGCAGAAGGAGAAAGGGAGAAGCTGGCTCTACACAGAGCAGAGAGCCAGATGTGGGACTCGATCCCACAACCCTGGGATCATGACCTGAGCCAAACGCAGATGCTTAACTGACTGAGCCACCCAGATGCCCCCTACCCCAAACCTTTTTGGACAAATCTCCTTAGCTTTGAAAGTCAGCTGATCTTTAGAATTCATTAAATCACAGATCTCTGTCCCAAATGATTTCCATCATTTGAGGTGTTAAGTGTCTTTCTTGACGGGTTTTTGTTTTTGTTTTTTAAGTAAGGTGTGCAGGGCTTGAACTCCCAACCCTGAGATCGAGACCTGAACTCAAATCAAGAGCTGGACACTTAACCAGCTGAGACACTCAGGCCTCCCTTTCTTGACAGATTCTGTAAACCACATTCAGGTATTTTGTTCAGTCTCATATAAATACATTATAACTTTCAGAATATAAAACAACCTAATACCATTTTCTACATAAAATACTATTCAAGTTTACCCCTCAAGCAACTGTTAGAATGACACATTAAACTTTTAATTCAGTCCATCTGTAATACTAGAGTTTGAGTTGATTGGCTTAGATGATGTCAGAGGGCATGATGTTAAGGAAAAGGTCATAAATTGGTTCACACCCCAAACTGTTATATTTTTATGGAGAAAAAATTCTATTTTGTAGTTAGAGATATGCATTCTTAGGTATTCTTTATGTTATATACATATAAGTACATGCCTTACTGACTCCTTACTCCCTCTTTGAACCATGCCCATTCAAGAAGGGAGCTAAATTTTGTAGGAAATAAAAGAAGTTAATCAAAACAGATTGTCCCATTGTCTTAGTTTATTAGTTATCTGTTTCTGTGTAGCAGATTACTGCCTTAGAATTAGTCTGGGGTGTTTAATGACATGCCACATGGCTGCTGCCAGAGCAAGTGATTCATGAAACCCAGAAGCTGCAACGTCTTACAGAACCTAGCATCCAAAGTCATACTTCGTCATTGGCAACATGGTATTAGTTACTACGTCAGTCATCTCTAGTCACTGTGGGAGATGACTACACAAGAGAGTGCATAATAGGAGGTGAGAATTTTTCTGGGCCATTTTGTAGGCTTGCTCCTCTACCTAGTATAATAAATTACTCACATGTTCATACAGTTTGAAAACTGTAAAGGATTTTAAGGGTAATCTGTATTAACTCTCTCATTTTTATGGCTGAAGGAATGGAATATTAGATGGCTTATTGAGTATTTCCCCCAAGGTGACTTGGCTAGCTCATGGCAGAGCCCAAACTAAAACCTTAGCCTCTGAACTTCAGGACAACTTTTAGACCTTCTAATGTCACCATTGGCTCTACTAGCATATTACAATTTGGGAATACATGTAAACTAAATACTTAATTGTTCTCATAGATACTCTGAATTGTTTATTTATTTCTTTGTTAATTCATTTATAAAACTTTGCCTCCCAACTCATCTCTTAGGATGTTCTCTCTCTCTCTCACTCCTCCCCCCAACTCCCTCTCTCCTGTCTCTCAATTTTATGGTTCTCAATCTTGAATAATGATTGATTTGAAATGATAGCCAGAGTAAAATTCTGGCCATATGTAATATGAAGTAATAGAAAATAACATTAACTGTACTTGTAAAAATATGGATATTTTAAGCTGCTCCTCTTTTGACACATGTATAGATTACATGTATTTTTATTAAAATTTTAGACAAGGAGCAAAAAAGAAAGTATAAAATAGTGAAGATTAAGGAGTGGCATGTCTAGTTACTGTTGTTTTCTTCAGAGATAATGGCCTTAGATTTCCTCAAAGCTGGCAGAACTCAGCATAGGGAAGTCGGGTTGCCTTGCCTTAGAAACGTACTTTCTGTGTAGTACCTGGAAGCGTAATTACTTGAAAACAAAGTAGAAATAGCAAGGAATAGAAATAATAGGTAAAAATTAAATTACTAACATTAAAGAAAGGCATGACATAATCACAGAGAATGCAGGTGGAAAAGTGGTAAAGAAAAGCACAGAGACTATATTAGATACAGAGAACCAGCGGAGATACAACATGATACAGGCAGTGGAAGATGTGGAAGAGAGAAATTATTCAAAAATATAATGAAGAAATTTTCTCTGAAAAGAATAAACATTCATCAAGTCAAAATAATATTTTGGGTCCTAGGGATTTTGACTGCTTGGTGTATCTAGTTTAAATGATAGAATTAGAATTTTGCTTTTTCTCCAGGTATCCAGAAAGAAGCTTCTATCATTTCAAAGAGAAGAAAATCAAGCTCTTAGTAAGTGTCTCCCTAGGAGCAGTCAGTGCTTAAGACCACTTTAGCAATCTCTGTACACTCCTGAAATAAAGAAAATATTATTCAGGAATGTTATTCCTAGCTAAGATACCACTTAAGTGTAAATTCAGTGGTCAGATATTCCCAAATGCCCATGGGTACTCTTTTTCTTTTTTTCTTTCTTTCTTTTCTTTTCTTTTTTTTTTTTTTTAAATATTTCATTTATTGGTTTGTTAGAGAGAAAGACAGCAAGAGCAGGATCACAAGCAAGAGGAATGGGAGAGGGAGAAGCAAGCTTCCCACTGAGCAGGGAGCCCATGCAGGACTCGATCTCAGGACCCTGGGATCATGACCTGAGCCGAAGGCAGATGCTTAATGACTGAGCCACCCAGGCGCCCTGTCCATGGGTACTCTTGAGATAATATCACTTAATTATGAAATCCAGCCAATTAAAAGATGAAAACAAATTGGTAACAAAATTGGTAGTGACTCCATTTAAATGCATTACTAGACATCTACTCAATTTATGATTATGGAATTTAATATATTTGTTATAAAGTTGGACAGTGTGATTAATAGCATGCCCACAAAATTTGGAGTTGGAAATGTGAGTATTCTTATGTTTCAGTTAATAGCATCTGAAATTAAAAATATAAAGACATGACTATTGCAGTCTGTTAATATATTTTCACAATTTTTTAACCTTAATCTTTCAGAAAATATCAATTTGAATTTGAGAAGTTTGTGTATTTTCATTGAGGTTATGCTTCCATTAAATTAAAATTAAGTTTATTATATTTAAAAAGCACAAATAAGGGGCACCTGGGTGGCTCAGTTGTTAAGAGTCTGCCTTCGACTCTGGTCATGATCCCAGGACCCTGCATCAGACTCCCTGCTCAGCGGGAAGCCTGCTTCTCCCTCTCCCACTCTCCCTGATTGTATTCCCTCTCTCGCTGTCTTTCTCTGTCAAAAAAATGAAGAAAATCTTTTAAAAAAAGAGGACAAACAATATCAATTGGATGCAATTTATATAAAAACTACTTCTGCATATGCATTGAAGTGGCTAGAATTATGTTAATATAAATGATAACTATTTGTGTGTGGTGATATTTGAGGGTTTTTTCCCTGCACTTAAAAATACCTTTAATCCTTTGAAATAATAAGTCCTAACTTATACAGAAATCAGTAAAATATACATTTTGGGATCACTTACTTACTATAAAATAAAATTTTTATATATTTAGGAAAAAGTTATGACTCTTACACATGGAAAAAGTGTGAAATGAATGTTCTTTGTCTACTGCTCTTTTAACTCTCTTACATGAGTAATAACAAATGAAATTACGATGCTTCCAGGGTAGTGGTAGAGAGAGCCACAGTGTGTTAACAAAGAAAACAAGTAGTAGGCTCCGTGTGTGTGTGTGTGTATGCACATATAAAATAAGTTGAAAAATTTTAGTAAACTTACCTACTTAGTACATGTAATATTAATATTTTGTGAATAAAATTATACTGTTTAGGTAACATTGAGAAAACTTTACAAAATAGGCTTAAAAGATGTCAGCATAATCTTAACACTGAGCCTCATGGATTCCTGGACTTCAAATACTGTTAAATATGAATGTTACTGGGGCTTGGATTTGCACAACTAGTTTGTACGTATGCATGCCTGATTTTATAAAAGCATAGGTGCCCATGTATTAGTTGTGTCATTATATGGTACAAATTTGCTTGTTGAGGGGGAAGATAACAATCTGAATTAATGACAACTGCGAATCATACAGCATTTGATGATAAAAATACAGCCATTCTGCTTTGAAGTTCATGTAAACCAGAGTAAGTTCAACAAACTCTGCAAGGAGAGAGTCCACACCTGATATAATCAATAGGTAATAGTAATTAGTTAATAGTACTATTTATACACCAGTAATTAGTATACTTGTGTTCTGAAAAAATTGTTTTGTAAGTGAAAATACTGCTACCAAATCTCACCCTGTGTATTTACACAATAAATTATTTTTAAAACAAATATTCTTCAACAGTTTAAGAAACTGTTCATTTGCACTGTTTTAGCTTATTCTCCTCCTACTCCTCTCCTCACCTTAACCTCCCTTTTCACTTTTACTTCCTAGTCTCCTGTATACCATATGCTCCAGCCACATACACTCATACTCGTGTTTCCTGGATGCCGTGTGCTCTTTCATACCGTTGCTCCTTTGCTCATGCTCTTCCTTCTTGAGATGCTCTTCCCTTTCTCCGTCACCCAACAAATTCTTCCTTAATTTTTGGTATAGCATAGATGTAACTGCCTTTTTATAGTTCTTCAGCTATACCAGACATTATTTGTCTCTTCTTAGTCTAGTTGAAACCCTCATACCAAATCATGACTCTTAGTGTAATTCATATTTCATAATTTGTGTCTAACCTTTTCTACCAGGTTGTGAATTCCTTAGGATAATAACTGTTTCTGATTCATGTTTGTGTCCAACAGGCACCTGGCAAATTTTTTGGTTTTGTTTTTGTTTTTTTGTGTGTGTGGTTTTTTGTTTTTTGTTTTTTAGTGAATTGTGATTCTTAGTCCTACAGAGATCTTTTTATCATTGTTTTTCTTTCTCCTTCCTTCCCGCCTCATTCTTCCTGTATGTCTCCAACCCTTTTTTCACTCCCTGCCTTCTTCCCCTCCTCCCTCCCTCTAAGTTTTTTTCTTTTCTTCAGATTCCTTCTTAAATATCAAAGTTTATTAATAGTTTTATTTAACTGTGTGCACATAACAAAAAAGGAATCATGGGCCTATGCAAACTTAAAGATAAAAATTTAGCAAGGACTTACAATTCTACAGAGAACGCCATGGTACCTCCCGGGATATTTGCTTTGACATTCACCTCTGCTTGTCAAGGGCCTTCCTTACCTTAAAGGTGTTGACTCCAAGTTGTTCACCTTCACTCAGGCGCCTAGGTGGCTCAGTCAGTTAAACCTCTCCCTTCTGCTCAGGTCATGATCCCAGGGTTCTGGGATCAAGCCCTGATTCTGGCTCCCCACACAGCGGAGCATCTGCTTTTCCACACCTCCCCTGGCTCATGCTCGCGCTTGCGCTCTCTCACTTTCTCTCAAATAAATAAATAAAATATATTTTTAAAAAAGTTTTTCCCCTTTGCTCACTCAGTATGAAGACCTCTTTTCTCATTTTCTTTCCCTTCCTCTCACAGTAATAAAGATATATGTAATTTACTTTAATAATTTTTTGAAACAACAGGCAATTCTAATTTTTTTAAAAGGTGGTCCACAGACATGGGAAAACATTCAAATGGTACAAAAGGGTATACAGAAGCAAATAATTTTCCCCACTAACCCATTCTTCAACCCTTCATTTCCTCTTCCCATAAGCAGTTGCCTAAATCACAATCTTATGCATCCTTTCAAAGATATCCTCCCTATCCCTGAGGGAAAGAGACAAATATACAGCATATCAATGGATCACTTCACCTGTTCGAATAGTCTCCTAGCTATGTGTTCAGAGCTCTGCCTCCTTGATTTTGTTCTTATAAATTCAAATTTTTGTGTTTATAACTGTACAAAAATAAGAATCACTTATTGATCATGAGTATATGGGCAGAAAATTTAATATTTTAATATCCACTTAAAAAGAAAAACACTGGAACACCTGGGTAGCTCACTCGGTTAAGCGTCTTACTTCACTCAGGTCATGATTTCAGGGTCCTGGGATTGAGCTTTGCAGGAGACTCCACTCTGAGTGTGGAGTTTGCTTCTCCCTATCCCTCTGCCCCTCCCCTGCTCATGCTCTCTCTTTGTCTCTCTTCATCCTCCTCCCTCTTTGTTTTTCTTTCTCAAATAAATAAATAAAATCTTTCTAAAAAGACATGAAAAACATTAATTCTAAGTTTTTGTAATTAGAAGTGACTTTGCAGTGAATCTGTTTTCAAACCAGAATAACCAGTTCATTTGTCATATGGGATTTAAAAAAAAAAATAAAAAAAAGACAGGAAAGGAGTAGAACATCTCCACTTAACCTGCAGAATTATTTTTACATCTTTGCATCATGGGGCCAAAGAATAGATACTACAGGGAAAATCCTTTGAGAGGCTTCTTTCTCTTTCTGCCTTTAGCCAACAGTGAGGAATAATAATAACTGAAAAGGGTTGATTGCCTGGATGGCAGCATGATGGAACCTACTGTGTCATTCATGCATTTCCTGCAAGCGGATTAGTGTCTAAAAGACATTTAGGTATGTGGAAGAGCTGCAGTTCTTTTGTGAAGTAGGAACACAGTAAAAACCTGTGATTCTTAACTCCAGACAAAAGGTTTCAAGACACTCCCAGGGTTCAGTACCTCAGTAAAATCCTACTTAAAACAATGTTTTATGAGGCTACTGGGATTTGTTAGAAATAGCTTTCATACTTCAGGCTGGAATGACATGCCTGAGGGCAAAGGATAGTAATGTTCTTTCACCTCCTTCTGTCACTCCATCTGTCTTGATAAAAATCTCCGTGGGGAAAAGTGGTGTTAGTGCTATATTTTGGGTAATTTTACACATTCGTCATTTCATTGTAGGGGAAAAACAAACAGAAGCATTTCAGTATTTACTTGGGTAAATGTGATATCCTTAAGTTTGGGTTTTTTTTTATATACATTTTGTTAAAACACACACGTACATATATAACATAGAGTGCTGTGCAATGATGGAAGAAAACAAAGTATTTTGTTGATACTTTGGGGAAAATGTTTCTTCATAAGAATTGTTATAAAAATACATTTGTTAAGTAAATATGGAGTTAGTAGTTTTATAAGTTCCCATTTCAGTATAAAGAAACTCAAATTTACCTAGGAACTTGCTATTAATAGTCTATGTGGCTTTCTCTTGGCCCATCATTCGTTAGCTGTTTTCAATGAAAAGCAAAAAAAAAAAAAAAAGTATTTAGTTCAGGTTTAGATTTAAGTATTTAAGAACATGAAAGGGACGTAAAATTCTACTTCTGAGAGCTTATAATACATTCTTTATTTGAACTTGAACTTCCTTGTTCTGACAACTGTATTATGCCTTGGCCAGGCAGCAAGATTATATATAAGTAAAACCCAAGTCTTTCTTGGAAAGGATTAACCTTCAGTTGTTTAATGCTTACCTTACTGGGGTTTTGTATAGCTTAATTAGCATTGGCAAAGCAGCTTGATATGTTTGGATTAAATGAAGTTAAGTTATTAAAGGTTATGATTTATTATGATTGTGGTTTTATAAACCAATGATCAGTTTTTTCATTTGTGACTTGAGGGGAGGCTGAGGAGAATCTTTATCTTGGTCTTAATCCCTACGATAGTGTAGTTTGAGGCTAGAGGCTTTATGAAGTGGGTCCTGTCTTTAATATCTTGGCTGAAAATTGATTGTTGTTTTTCCCTTAAACAATTCTGATACATTAACCAAGGGAAATGTACACTGTGAAAGTAGGCTTCCCTGTGTGGGGGTGTGTGTGTGAGAGACAGAGAGACAGAGAGAGACAGAGACATAGAGATGTATAATCTAGTAGCAGTTTACTGATATGGTTAACACTGTAGGCAAGTCACAGATGGATTTTAACAATTCCTTGCATGATTTGGTTGTGACTAAAAGGGTGTAAAATTTATTACAAGGTAATATAAGTTTTTAAACTAGAAATAAACAAAAGGTCATTGCTTCTAGATCTCACCTCCTAGTTCTTCAGGAAGTTTCTAGTTGCTTGTTAACACAGGGATTAATTATGAAGGCTTTTCTGCATCTTTGTGCATTTGCAGCCGTATGTGCAGTTGGCTTTTTGCCAGCTCCATTTTTAAAACAGGCACCGAATGCCTATGGTTATATATGAGAATATTTTACTTGGATTTTGTATCATAATATTTTCTCTGCTAGAAAGTAGTTCACAAAAAAATGATTGTGAGTGTGACTTGAAATACAAGAATACATTTGTAATTCATGCACAAAAGCATGGGCATGTGTGGTGCAAGGAGAGGGAATGACCTATGACCTATTCTTTTCCTTTATTCAAGCATTGGCTTTTTATAGGAGATGTAATTGTGTTCTCTTAAAGAATGAAAATTCATAAGTGGTGAAGTGTTCCTTCACTATAAAAGATATAAAATATTGTTCAAACCTCAGCCTTTGGTGGAAAGCAAAAGAGGATTTTCTCAGAAGATGGGCTTCCATTTAAGGAATGTCATTCTTTCATGCAAATAGTCTAATTCTATCTAATAATGATACTAGTGGACATTTCAGTTTGTCATAGGGCAGTTTATCTTCCAGGATATAACCTTTTAAAGTTTTTAGTCTTACTCAGTCACCTTTTCCCCTAAAATAATCTGTATGGGTCTGCTATCAGTTGGTTTATTGCAACTTTGTTTGAAACCAAATGGGTTGTCAGCATAGGGAACAATGCATTTCATCTATTTCTTTTATGGAAAATATTACTCTCTTCTTTACATGTTAGGAAACTATCTCTGGTCATTCTTTAATGCATCAGTCATTTGATAGGTATTACCTGAGCACTTACTATGTGCCAGCACTTGGGCTGGGACATGCCATGTTCATAGCATTGAGTAAGACAAGGTAGCTGCTCTCCAAGTGGAGAATTATTTTTTGTGGATATATTGGGTCTTTTGCCTTCCCTCTCTTCTTCTTCTCCCTTCTTCTCTCCTGGCCTTCCTTCCTTTATTTTCAAGTAACAAATAAAATTTACAGTTATATTACCTTGCACATGATGCTGTAGTGTATCTTCACTGAGTCTTCCAGAATTCCTTAGGAGTGATAAGATGGTTATTGTTTATCAAGTGCTTTTCGTTGTTCAAATGCAAGTCAGTCATGTTCCACAAATTGTTTTCCTTTTTAACTGAATAGGAATAATGAGAAATAAAAAAACATAAAATTTCCATTGAGTAGTTTTAGGATACCTTTTATTGCTCTTAAAAATATTATTCGGGGGTACCTGGGTGACTCAATCATTAAACCTCTGCCTTCAGCTCAGGTCATGATCCCAAGGTCCTGGGATTGAGCCCCGCATCCGGCTTCCTGGCTTCCTGCTCAGCAGGGGAAACTGCTTCTCCCTCTTCCACTCCCACTGCTTGTGTTCCCTCTCTCACTGTGTCTCTCTCTGTTAAATACATAAATAAAATCTTAAAAAAAAAAAAGTAATATTCACTGTTACAACTAGTGGTTGGATCCATTCTACCAACACCTTTTTTTCCCTTCTAGTGAATAGGTTGCCCTTTTGTCTGTTTTCCCTATCTTGTTGGTAGTTACTGAATAGGTTCCAGTGCTAAGACTTGATATCCACCTTACTACTCAGAAGATTGTTTGGCTCACTTCATTACTCTCCGCCAAGTTCAAAATAGGTCATGCATTATGAACTACCAATAAATGGTATAGTTAATGTAGAAGTATGATATTAACCTATACCTTTCTTTTTTAGCGTTCTTTCATGTTAGATTCAGAATCGATTTAAAATATGGCTGATTATCAGAATTATTAGAAGTGGTATTATTATTATTATTATATTTCTGTACCATTTTAAAGGATTAATATTGTTTATGAAGAGAAAAAAACTGCCCTCTTCTTTCCTTTTTTTTTTTTTTAAAGATTTTTGTTTATTTATTTGACAGACCGAGATCACAAGTAGGCAGAGAGGCAGGCGGGTTGGGGGGGCAGCCACCCAGCCACCCCGCTGAGCAGAGAGCCCAATGTGGCCTGATCTCAGGACCCTGGGATCGTGACCTGAGCCGAAGGCAGAGGCTTTAACCCACTGAGCCACCAGGTGCCCCATCTTCTTTCCTTTTTTTTTTTTGGTATAAGATTCCATCAACTGTTATTTAAAGGTAGTATCTTTGATTCATTTAGGAGTACAAATCTCTAAATTGATCAGAGAGGGAATCCCCTGATCTCAGCTCTTTCCTTTTATTTCTTGAGCATTATTTCTCTTCACTTCTATTATTTTTGATAATTTTACTCTGGATTTGTTATGGAAGTTGAGCAGAAAGGGACTCTTTTCCCAGATTCTTCCTGTCTAGTAGTATACCATGAAACTTCTCAACATCTCTTGCCATAATTACTGTTCCTCAGTTCTAACTCTATAGTGGCTGATTGTCTCCCTTGCTGTCTTCTGTTCTCTGTAATTCAGCTGACTTGAATGCTCCTGACAATATTATTTTGCCACAATTTGTTTGAAATCGTTCAGTGGCTCTCCATTACATAAAGTCAGAAACATTTAACCGTCTTTGAATGGAATAAGAGGTCTTTATGATCTGGCTCTTACTAATCTCTTTGCTTTCATTTTCCACCACTTATACTATAAAATCAGTAGCACTGAATTTCTCTGCCATTCCATTTTACACCACCAATCCTTTGCACATGTTGTTCTTTCTGACTGTAGAATGGTTTCCATTACCTTTGGCCTAGGTTCAGTTTATCCTTTAATACAAAGCTCATGCATTTTCCTTTCTGTATAGCCACCTTTGCCTCTCTTCAGTCTGTCTAGTTGCTCCACAGTCTTAATCACTTTCTCCTCTTTGCTACCTAGACACAAATTTGCTATCGCGCTTTTCCCCCGGCCCTTCCCTACTAAACTGGGAGCTTTTTTAAACATAGGGTAAGGGTTGGATACGTGTTTTACCTATCGTGTATCCCCCAGTAATTGTCCCAGTGTCAGGTACAATTAAAGGCCACAGTATATATTTATTCAGTAAAATTGAGTTGGGTTGAAGACCAAATACATAAAGTGATTAAAGTTGTGTGAAGCATTCTGAGCCAATATTAAGGCTATTAGTCAATGGAGACCACCTATAGGTTATATCACAAAGCAGAGGAATTGGCTTAAACAAACGGGGTGTTCAGTCTGGGATTCCAGAATCTTGGCAGTCCCAAATATAATATAAATTATCCCCATTTTAGGAAAGTGTACATCCCTATAAATGCTAGCATTGATTAAATCAGTACTACAAAGGGCTGTGAGACTATAGTCTCCAAAGAGTAAGTTCTGTACATGGTATTTTGGTAGTTTCTTAACTATTTTATTCACATATGATGGATCCAGTATAGTTTCTTGCAATTAGTTCAGGCAATTGATCAGTCCTTCCAGGCTTAAGTAGTGTTTATAATCCCCACCATAATTCCATAGGCTTTCCAACCTAATCCTGCATTGCTTGTTGATCTTTACCATGTATTTTTCTTGAATCACTGTAAAACAGTCACCTGCATTCCACTCCTTTTGTATGTGCCAATGCTATAGACCTTATATTTACCTTTTTTAAGTGAAAAAGTAGAGTAAGGAAAATATCCAATATTTTATTTTATTACTTTTTTTTTTTAACACATAATGTGTTATTTGCTTTAAGGGTACAGGTCTGTGAATCATTAGTCTTACACAACTCACAGCAGTCACCATAGCACATACCTTCCCCAGTGTCCAAAACCCAGCCACCCTATCCCTCTCCCTAACCCCCCCCCCCAACCCCCCAGCAACCTTCAGTTTGTTTCCCGAGATTAAGTCTCTTATGGTTTGTCTCCCTCCCCGGTCCCATCTTGTTTCATTTTTTCATTCCCTACCCACCATGACCCCTCACCATGCTGGGGATGAAACTAGAGGGTATTATGCTAAGCAAAATAAGTCAATCAGAGAAAGACAATTATCATAAAATGTCCACTATTTTAAATAAAGAATGATAAAACTTAACTAAAATGAATCTTGAACTTAAGTGGGGAATCTACTGCTACCTTTATTTTGAAAGAGAGATAATTGTTCTTTTAGCAAACAAACAAGACTTTGTTTTGTTTTGTTTTTGAAATGTTCAGATTTTTATCATGAACACTATAGATTATGTATTTCACAGAGTAAAGATACAGACTAAACGTGGCTGCCTAATATCTATATAAAGGAATGTTATATTAAAACAAAATAGTTGTGAGATGATGAGCTTTTCTAAAACACACTTTTATAATGAATTTTACAGTGCCAGTTTGACTTCTAAGAAACCTTGAGGGGCATCTGGGTGTCTCAGTCTGTTAAGCGTCTGTCTTCGGCTCAGGTCATGATCTCAGGGTCCTGGGATTGAGCCCCACGTTGGGCCCCTTGCTCAGCAGAGAGCCTGCTTCTTCCTCTCCCTCTGACCCTCCCCTGCTTTTGTTCCCTCTCTGTCAAATAAGTAAATAAAATCTTTTAAAAAAATAATAAAAGTAATTAGAGGGGTGCCTGGGTGGCTCAGTTGGTTAAGTGTCTGACTTTGTTTCAGGTCATGATCTCAGTGTCCTGGGATTCACCTGTGTTGCCCCACCCCCATTCAGGCTCTGCATTCAGTGGGGAGTCTACTTCTCCCTCTGCCCCTGCCCCCCGCTCATGTTTTTTTTCCTCTCTCTCTCTCTCAAATAAAATCTTTTTTAAAAAAATAATTAGAAAATAAAATGAAAAATTGCTTTTAAATGTGAATTCTTAAAATATAAATTAGACGAATCTTTGTTAATGACATTTATCTAGCATGTTATATTTACTATGTTTGTTAATTAATAATAATCCTTAAATCTCTCATTAAGTGTCAGGGTATATTAACATGAATGGATTTAATAAACTGCAGTTTCACTAACCACATTTCAAAAATATTTAGGTAAGGACTTATTTTGAACTTGCCTATGTCTATTTGACTATTATAATACGAACTGAAAATATTAGAATTTCTTTTCTAAGGCGGAATGATAAGGGAAATTTGTTTGCAGCATTCAGTTCTTCCTGAAAATAAAGTATCATTTTTTTTCTCACTTCCATGATACTCTTCTACCAGTTACCTGATTTTAAGAGAGGTCACTTTGAATTAAGTTGAATTTGACATTTATTCTTTATCAGAGAATTTGGTGAGAGTCATCTGTTTATCCTCCACAGCATTTTCTTCTGTCATTTCTACTCTACAACATTACTGTGGGGTTGATAGTTATTCTGTGTTTCTTAAAGTGTGAGCATAAATCATATTATCTGGGCTAGAAAATGCAAACTTATAACAATGGAAATGAAGCTTATAAATGACCTGACAAACTGGTCAGTTCAATTGAAATTACTTTTTGACCCCTTTAGATTCCGTTAATTTTTTGGATTTTTTTAAAATTTTAGGAATGATTATTTTTCTTAACTGGGTTAAATAAATGTACACAGAGGTGATCACATGCACATATATATGAAAATGGGAATTTTGATGTGTTATGATTTTAAATGTAGATCTATAATAAAAGCCACATTTTTTTTACTTGGATGTAAGTATGCACAGTTTGAAGATTAAATATACTTATTAATCATTGCTTTGACAGCAGCAGTGTTCAGTTAAAACTCTTGATATTATCATATAATTTATATAATATTCTTTCCAAAGCTGTTAATTCACTTATGGCAGTTATCATGACTATTATTCTGGAAAGGGATTATTTTTCTTTCTTATATGATAAGCTATTTTAATGTTACTGAAATTTTTTAAAGTCATAATTCTTTTATGTTCCTTCAAATTTTCCTAGCAGACTATGGTGTGGGTCTGCAGAATAGCTACAAAAGTTACTAAATTATTTATTCTTTTGATAGTTTTCAGTTAACATCTCCAAGATGCCATAGTAAGAAACCAGATAAGAACCTGCTTAATTCTTTGATGACCCAAGAAATTCTCTGGTTAAAAAAAATAAAATTGTAGGGTGTCTTTGTGAGACTGTCTCAGTCAGGCTGCCTTGAGCTCAGGTCACGAACTCTGAGGGTCCTGGAGTTGAGCCCCGCGTCAGGCTCCCTGCTTGGTGGGGAACCTGCTTCTCCCTCTCTCTCAAATTAATAACTAAATAAAATGTTTTAAAAATAAATAAATAAATAATTGTAGCTTAGTATTTGTGATTATTTTCTCTCAAAGGACTTACTATATTATAGTATATTGAGTTTTCCAAGCACGGTCCTGTGTAAACACTTACTTTGATATGTAGTATTTTATTAAATTTTTTGTAGACCAGTTGTAATTAGCTCAGCAACATACTTCATAAAAAAGAAGGTTAATCATAATATTTATAAAATTTTAGGGTTGTATCATAAAGATGTTCCACAGTGTTTGTGCTGCTCTACAGTAGAACACAGTAGAAATATTAATAGGTAACATTTATTGAGCCTCTACTATTTTGGAGCATTTAGTCCTGAAAATGAATCTTTGTGGTAGTATTGTTTTGTTTTGTTTTGTTTCTCTCTTAAAGGCTTTACTTTGAATGTGGTAAATTACTTTGAATATGGAAGAATCTTACAGGTATACATGGAAAAGTAAGACATGATCACAGTTTGTGGTACTGTTATTTTCATGGTACAGGTAAAGAAAGTGGGCTTAGGTTAAACACCTCCAGAGTCAAACAGCTAGCAGGACCCTGATCAAGGTTTGTCTTACTCTAAAACCACCATAATACACCTAACCATATGTAGAACTTAAGAAACAGGGCAGAGGACGTTAGGGGAAAGGAGGGAGAACAGAATGGGAAGTCATCAGAGAGGTAGAAAAGACTCTTAATAGGAAACAAACTGAGGGTTGTTGGAGGGGAAGAGAGTGGGGTGGATGGGGTAACTGGGAGATGACCATTAAGGAAGGCACATGATGTAATGAGCACTGGATGTTATACAAAACCAATTTAAAAAAAGGTTACTGTGATATAAAAATAAATAAAACCACCATAGTGCACCTAACCAGCAGTTGAAAAGGCACTGATTTAAATGATTTTTACAGTGATGGTAATGATTAATTCATCTCATTTATCCATCCTTACTAGAATGATCTATATCCCAGAGTAGTTTGGCTTGGGATAAAGGGCATAATAATGTAACAGGTTTTCTTTGGAGGCCTGGAAACTCTTTATACTTAACTTAAAACAGCTGAGGATATTTGGCTCTAGATCACTGACCAATATGGATAACTAAATCAGGGTAACATTGAGTCAGATATTTACAACTCAGGCCACCTCATAGTAAATTTGTTCCTAACAGGTTTTATTTTATTCTGTTAACTAAGAGAAAGGAAGAATAATAAAAGCCTGGGCTCCCAGTTCTGGCTACACTGCTTATTAGCTTTGGAACTTCGAACAAAGTGCTTAACCTCTCTGCACTTCCATTTCCTTGTCTATAAGAATACCTCCTTTTTCATGATTATTGTGAGTTGTAAATGAAATAGTTCTGTTAAATGGTAAACACAGTGCCTTGAAGATAATGGGAGTAACGTATATGATAATAGCTATTATAACTATATTGTCATTTGCATTATTTATGTTAGAACAAACAAGAGTAGGGAATACATTTTTTTAGAAACTTGTTTTGCAAATTTGAGTCCTTTAGAAATAAGCAGTTTGGTGATGAGCATTCAGACAGACTAATGTGCCCTACTCTTACATGGGAAACATTATAGTCATAGCAATCTGCCAGTTTGTTTAGTTTCAAAGCATTCTATTATGAATATACAAGTACATGTTTCTACTTTCAGATATGTTTGTGTCTGTGCATATATGTGTGTGTGTGTGTGTGTGTATCACTATACTTTTTGGGGAGAAGAGAGTATATGCATGCATCTATTAAATCTAGTCTAATTTAGCTTTTAGTGTTTTTGTTTGGTAGAAGTCTTATCTTCATTTCTTAGTTTATTGTCATCATTGAATTGTGAAAGAAAATAATTTTATGTTTCCATAATAATACATTTATTTATTTCAAAGACTAAACTGTTGTTTGCATTTTTTTACAAACCCCTGAACATAAAACTAAATTTTTGCTTGAGCTGTTTTTCACCTTGTAAATGAGAAATAACCAAAAACACAATCAGTCATCAGCACTAGTAAACAGAAAACATGATTTCAGAATATGCTGCCCACTCTAATATCAGGCATATAAATAAGAAAATCATCTTTATAAAAAGAAATTGGAGGAAGAGAGGAAAAAAGAAAAGCTAAACTCATTGCAAAAACGCTGTTTCCTCCTTTCCATGCATGCTCTCAACAGCATTTCTTTTAAGCATTTTTTAAAAATTGAGGGTATGCCTAAAAGGAGACAAAAAGTGCCCTTTTAGAAATTTATTTTCCAAATGTAATTTTATTTACTTTCTTATTTTTATTTTAAGATTTTATTTATTTATTTGACAGCACAAGCAGAGAAAGTGGCAGACAGAGGGAGAATGGAACTTTAGGCTCTCCATTGAGCAGACAGCCAGACAAAATGGGTCTCCATCCAGGACCCTGGGATCATGACCTGAGCTGAAGGCAGATGCTTAGCTGATTGAGCCACCCAAGCTCTCCTAATTTTATTTACTTTAGTATATTCTTAGTTTGGTATGAGTATTTTCTGAAATGTTCTAAATTCTTACTTCTACTAGGGAATGGCTGGGGCGGGGTTGTAAGCAAGGGGCTCAAGTTTGGGCCCATGTGATAAGAAGGCCTGACCCACTACCTTGTAGGAAATCTATGTTTAGAAGAATTTGAGGATATATTTCTGGGCCAGACATCCACAGATACTCTGTGGTTTGCAAGGTTTGCAAGTCTTTTTTCAACATTTGTTCTAGGGGTTCCGCTTCACTTAGAAAACTAGTAATTGGTATGGTGCTAACCATTTTATTCTACCTTCAAACTTTGCATCTAAAAGATCTGTAATAGCATGATTTGGCAGGCAACCAAGGTCTTGCCATTTCTTAATAAAGCCATTCACTACTTTCTTAATTTGTATCTAGAAGAGATTTCTAATAATAGTTTTACAGGCCAACTTAGTACATAAGCTTTGACAAAAATTCAGTAGTCTGTAAATCCTCTGCCCAGAAGATATTCTCACCAAAGATTCTTGCCCTTTGAGTATATGAAGAAAATTAGCTGCTGTTTTTGAAAATGTTGGAATGTAGGAATTTCTCAGAAAACAATAGATGTTAACAGTAGAATAACTTGATAATAAGGCCAGGATTTGGACACTTATTTTAACCAAAAAAAAACCCTAAAATAAAATATGCAAATTTTTTTTTACAACAACCTATATTTTGAGCATTTTCTTACATTAAAAATATTCATTCTTAATGAAAAACGTGAATTTGGAAAAACAAAGAAACATAGCAAATGCAGCAATTGCATATTTGAAAAAGGAGTCGGATTTTCCATTTACTCATATTTCAGTTTCACAAGTGCTCTATTTTCACTTCTCACTGATCTTTCACTTCTCACTATAGCTCGGTACAAACAGAGCTTTGTTGTTTCCCCCTCCTTAACCACCTTCTTCTTTTCCCCTTGGCTCTGATAAATAATGATTTGTTTGTTTGTTAGCTCATTTATTCAAAAAATATTTATGAAGTGTGTCAGAGAATGTGTCAGATGCTAGATATAAAGTAGTGCCCTCACAGATTTGAATGTAGCAGAGAGGAGAAATGGGCTTTTACCTTAAATATGTGGTTATACAAACAACCAAAATCACCATCAGTAGAGGATGGGTTAAATAGATTCTGTTTCTGTAAAATGAATGTTTTGTAGCTGTGTGTGTGTGTGTGTGTGTGACATTTTTTAAAAATGCCTAAGACACTGCCAACAGTTACTGTCTCTACTGAGGGTCCATGGGTCCTAGACTTGTTATTCGTTGTGTATAATCTTGCACCTTAAAAAAGAAATGAACCTCTATTCATGTAGGTATATTCAAAGAAACTTTAAGTAAATAAAATTTAAGAAAAATTTGCAGTACAGTGAATAAACAAATAAGCAATTACACTTTTGTAAAAAGAAAAAAGAAATCTAGAGGTAAAACCTTCAATTTTTTAAAACAATCACTCATTACCTTAATTTGTATGTTTTGTCCAAAATGCCTACTTTGAACAGGAGTGCTGTTGTCACATTTGAAGTGAGCAGGGACAACTATCAGTCTAGATTGTTCTGTTTTAGGCTGTTGGATGATGAAAGAATGGTCTAATTTACACTTTCTATTTCACTTGTCAAAATAAACTTGGTCACAGATTTCCTTGGAGAATTGAGCCTGAGACCTCTATTTAATGTTGATATTATAGTATCACAGAGCTGAATTTAGATACAGGTTATCCCATGTGATTATTCCGTTAAAACTGATGTGGTTGCTTGACCTTCTACTTCTTCCTGGGTTCCATTTCTAATTTCTGCACATTAGGTAAATGGATAGGTATAATGATAAGCAGTTCATTTGAATAAAATGGTGTTTTCTTTCCATAGAGACAAGGCCTGGCTCTTCCATTTAATTTGAACAGACCCTTGGCAAAGCTTGACATTTGAATAAATGTGATTTTTTGTGTGTGCTTTTGCTGGAGATATTTTAGTAGAAAAAATATTGAGCATCTATGCGTTATTGAGTATAATGTCAATTTTCAGCCAATTTAGCTCATATTTATAAATGGTCCAAATTTATGTTAGTCTTAGTGGTTTTAGTGATAGGGTACCACTATTATAGATTCTCTTTATAGACTGTGTTCTTTTTTTTTTTTTTTTTTAATTCTTTTTATCTTAGGAGCTCTTGTCCCATATAGCAATGACCAAAGTTTTGGTAGATGATGAATAACTAAGTTGGTTAATCTCTTTTAAATAAAGGACATTCCACTTGATATTTTTATAGCAGTATTCTAATATGCAGTACTGCCTGATGTCAGAAGTTGAGAGTTAAAAAGCATTAATGATGAGCATCTACCCAATTTTTATTTTTTTTTCATTAAGGTATATCTCTGCATTTAATTAAAGAGTATTTGTAATACATGCATGAAGCTCAGAAAATAATGTAATTCCGTGTCCCTGTCGCTCCTTTTGAACAAGTGTTGACATTTTGCTTCAGATTGTTAGAAAAAATACAGATATTACTCCCTTCCTCAATCCCATTTTCATTCTTCCCTTCCCAGAGGTAATCACTATTGACTATTATATATATACCTTCTGTCCATACTTTTATTCTTATATTGTGTAAGTATATATGTATGAAAGCATGTTGTTTAATGTTTTAAAGATTTATATGAATGTTTCACACTACATATGTATGTATTCTGTGACTTCTTTCATTCAACATTGTGATACTTGTGCAGGATTTTGCATAAGCCATACTTGGAGATATACCCATTACTCTATTGATGAATAGAAAGCATCTTGTGTTGATGTGCCAAAGTCTCTCTAGGGTGATTAGCTGGAAGGACATATGCTGAGTCTTAATATATGGGCATCCTTGACTTTGAAGTAATTTCATGGTTATTTTATAAATGGATTATTCTACTTTTATCTCTCTACCTTTATTATATGTGTCTCCCCTGCCCCTCAGATTTGTATGTTGAAGCCCTATTCCCCCAGTAGCTCAGAATGTGATTATATTTGGAGTAGGGCTTTTAAAGAGCTTATTAGTTAAAATGAAGCCATTAGGAATGTCCCTAGAACAATCTAACTGGTGTCCTTATAAAAAGAGGATATTTGGATACACAAAAGAAAAATCAGGAAGTCAATCACACAGAATTACATGTGAACACACATGAGTAGGGAGCTTTCTACGAGCCACAGAGAAAGGCCTTAGAAGAAACCAAACCTTGATTTTGTACTTTTAACCTTCATAACTGTGGGAAAACAAGTTTCTATTGTTTAAGCCACCAGTATATGGTATTTTGTTATGTCAGCTCTAGCAAACTAATAGAGTAGTTCCAAATACTGCCCTATATCCTCACCAGCATTCAGTGTCACACTTTTTGGTTATCAGTCTAGTAGGTGAGAAATGGTATCTCTGTTTTAATTTGAATATCCTAGTTAGTCAGATTTTAGAGTTGGTCATTTCTGAGGAGTATTATTCAGTCAAGTCCTTTTCTATGAATTGCTAGTTCATATACTTTGCACGTTTTCCTATTGGATTATTTTCTTTATATAATCTAGGTAATGATTAGGTATTTTCCATTCTCTTCTGTACATCTATAACTTGAATTTAAACTGTATTGCATAGAAGTTCCTATTCAGGACAATCAGATTATCAATCTGATTTATCAAATCATAGTTTTTAAAATCTTGGGTTTTGTTTTTTTGTTTTTTTTTTTAAATTTTATTTATTAGAGAGAGAGAGAGTGAGTTCTTGTGTGTGCATGAGGGGGTGGGAGTGACAGAGGCAGAGGGAGAGGGAGAAGCTGACTCCCCTCTGAGCAGGGGTTTTCTCAGGTCTGTGGGATCATGACCTGAACCTGAACCGAAGGCAGATGCTTAACCAGTGAGCCACCCAGGTGCTCCTGGACTTTTAAAATCTTATTTACAATAAATCTTTTTTCCCAGGATCTTGAATAATGTAAAATTTCTTCTAAAGTTTTAAAGTTTTAATTGTCAGATTATTTTTCACATTTTCCAAGTAGATATCTCAGTGATCATTTATTGAATAATTTATCTTTTCCCCAGTAATTTAGAATGATACCTTTGTCATACATACTGGAATCTATTTCTAGGTACTTTATTCTGTTTCATTAGTCTGTTTATCTGATCTTATGCCACACTGTTTTAATGTTTTAATTATTATTTTGCAAAATTATCTGGTCTATTAGAGGCGTTTGGTTTTTCGTATGAATTTTAGCATCACTTTGTCAAATTCAATTAAATTTTTGGTAATTTTTTATTAGAATTGCATCTAAGATCAATTTGGGGAGCAATTAGCTCTTCAGAAAATACATGGGTTTTCCCCCCATACAAATCATGTTATCTTTTGTTAGATTTATTCCTTAGTAATTGATTGTTTTGTATAGTTACTATTTTAAAGGTGATATTTTTAAAAGATACATTTTGTAATTTGTGCTTATTGTTGTCTAGGAGCATTAGACTAATTTTTTTTTTTTTAAGATTTTTTAATTTATTTGACAGAGAAGAGACAGTGAGAGTAAATGCAAGCAGGGGGAATGGGAGAGGGAATCAGGCTTCCTGCTGAGCAGGGAGCTCAATGCAGGACTTGATCCCATGACCCTGAGATCATGACCTGAGCAGAAGGCATGGTTGACTGAGACATCCAGGCACCCTAAATAATTTTTATGCCTTAATATTGTATCTAGCAATTCCCCTAAACTCTTTTAGTATTTATTAATTTGTAGATTATTTTGGATTTTCTGCATTAAAGGTCATATCATCTGTGAATATCACCAGTTTCTTCCTTTTCTCTACTTGTCTTACATCCTTCTTACTACCTTGGCTAAGACTTGAGTACAGTGGTGAACAGAAGTAGTGAAGGGCAGACATTCCTTCTTTTATTCTTAACTTTAAAAGGTATACTTTTGATTATTTGATCCATGGAATGTGATATTTACTTTGAATTTATGATAGTTATACCTTATCAATTTTCCTTGTTAAGAATTTTATAATGATGGGTATTAAAGACGGCATGTGTTGTAATGAGTTCTCAGTGTTATACACAAATAAAGAATCATGGGACACTACATCAAAAACTAATGATGTACTGTATGGTGACTAACATAACAACAAAAAAAGAATTTTATATTGAGAAATTTTTAAAATTTGTCAAATGACTTTTTCCTGTTTCTATTGCACTTGTGATTTTATTTATTTCCTTTAATTTGTTAATGCAATGAATTTACATGAATATCTTTTCTAATCATAAATCAGTCTGTTAGTCTTAGATAAAGTATGGGTAGTCATGATGTAATTTTAAATATATTGCTGTATTTGTTAATATATCACTTCAGATTTTGAAAATAAATTTTAAATTGAATTGGCTTTTTGATTTTCATTTTCTTGATCTTTATACTCCTTTTATATCAACCTTCTACTAATCTCAGGAATGGAATTTTAGAGGATCCTCTCTTAATATAATCCATAGAAAACTTCAATTCAGATAATTGTTTTATGAAGATTTTTTTATAACTCCTATGTAAAAATGCCTAGGGGTGCCTGGGTGGCTCAGTAGGTTAAGCAGCTGCCTTTGGCTCATGTTGTGATTCCAGCATCCTGGGATCAAGTCCTGCATCGGGCTCCATGCTTTGTGGGGAACCTGCTTCTACCTCTGCTTCTGCTCTCTGTCTCTCATAAATAAATAAATAAAATCTTAAAAAAAAAAATAAATGAGGTGCCCCTGGGTGGTTCAGTTGGTTTAGTGGCTGCCTTTGGCTCAAGTCATGATCCCAGGGTCCTGGTTTCAAGCCCTGCATCAAGCTCCCTGCTCAGTGGAGAGCCTGCTTCTCCCTCTCCCTCTGCCTACCACTCTGCCTACGTTTCCTGTCTCTCTATCTCTCTGTCAAATAAATAAATAAATTTTTTAAAAAATAATAAATGAATAAATAAAAATGCCTGGACCTAGAGATTTTTTTTTTAATTCAATAGATTTTTGGCAAGTGATTCAACTTCTGTTTCTTTTTTAATCTATTTGGTAATTTAATTTCTCTGAATATATTTATAGTATTTTGTGATGAATTTTGACATTCCTAATCTGTGTTTATAATTCTCTTTTCATTCCTAATACTGCTTATTTGTGCCTACGTTCTTTTTCTTAAGATCTTTATTGTTCCAACATTCAAGGCATAATTGTTTTAAGTGTTTAAGAAAGGCAACCTGTTTAAATCAATTATTAAATACATTTCTGACGATGCAAGTTTAATTTTTCTGAGAATGCTCTATAATCATTCTACTTAGGCTACAGATTCACTGTTTTTTTCTTATTCTGACTAGAAAGTAAGAATTTACTGGCCTTCATATTTTTGGATAGATCCACTGAATTCCTTGAAGAGTGAGGCTTATGTTTGGGTATTAGTAGGGCAACTTCATGCTTTAATAAATATTTTTGTCAAATGTTTTATTCAGGAGAATTTTGTAACTTTTGATGTATACAACAAATCTCAGAAAAACCTAACCTGTAGGCATTTTTACCCCCCCAAGTTTATATTTTTAATTCCAGTTAGTTAACATACAGCGTAATATTAGTTTCAGGAGAATTTAGTGATTGAACACTTAAATACAACACCCATTGCTCCTCATGATTAAGTGCACTTCTTCTTTTTAAAAATTTTATTTATTTTTTTTAATTTCTTTTCAGTGTTCCAGAATAAGTGCACTTCTTACACCCCATCACCTACTTCACCCATCCTCCACCCCCCGCCCCTCTGGTAACCATCAGTTTGTTCTCTATGTAGTTAAGAGTCTGTTTCTAGGCATTTATAAAGGCACTTTAAATAAGGAATGAGAAATGAGGATCATGGGCAGGAAAATCAGTTTCATATTTAGGATGTCAGCTCTAAGCAGTGAACCAGGACAGCCACACATTCTACCCTTCTTGCATTTCCTAATGACTAAGGATGTTTAACATCTTTTAATGTACTTATTTGCTATTTTTGCATCTTTTTTAGTGAAGTGTCTATTAGAATCTTTTTGTCCATTTTTGTGGGGGATTGTTTTCTGATGATTAGATCCTGGGTATATTCTAGATACAAGTTCTTTAACAGATAGGGGATTTGCAAATATTATCTTCTAAGTCTCTGTTTTGTTTTTTCATCATTTTACTAATGTTTTTGTAAAAGAGTTTTTAATTTCAGCGAAGTCCAATTTATCCATTTTCTTCTTTTACAAATCTTGTGTCATATCTAAGAAAATTTTGCCTAACTGAGGATCACAAAGGTAATTTCTTATTTTCTTACAGAAGTTTGATTGTTGTAAAAGCTATCCTTTTTCAGGTAGATTGCCTTTGTGACTTTGAGAAATCACCTTTACATGTACGTGGAAACCTCTTCCTGGACTCGTCTTCTGTTTCAATAAATCTCGTTGTCTGTCTTTATTTCTAGCAAATGAATGTCTTGATTATTATAGCTTTATGGTAGATCTTAATATCAGATGGTGTAAGTCTTTCAGTTTTCTTAGTCTTGTTCAGATTTGTTTAGGCTCTTTTAGGTTTTTGCATTTTCAATTTTTTCTAAAGAATCAGCTTTTAGTTTCATTGATTTTTCTCTTATTCTTTTCTTATTTCCATTTCATTGATTTCATCTCTGATCTTTATTATTTCCCCTTTTCTACTTAATTCAGGTTTCATTTGCTCTTTTTTCCTAGGTCCTTAAGGTAGAAGCTACAACATATAATTTGCAATAAATCCCATTGGTTGTATTTTTCAGTTTAGGTATTGTTAACTTTTGTTTCCCAAAGTTCAACTTGGATCTTTTTTTATGTTTAGTATTTTTTTTATTATTAACATATAATGTATTATTAGCCCCAGGGGTACAGGTCTGTGAATTGCCAGGTTTACACTTCACAGCACTCACCATAGCACATACCTTCCCCAATGTCCATATAGTATGTTTTTTATATCCTCTTTCTCTCTGCTTAACTATTGAAGAGATGAAATGTCATAACAACTGTTCCTTATCTGCTAGTTTTAACATGTCAGTTTTGCTTGATTGATTTTTCCCCCCTTATTATGGATTATATTTTCCTGTTTCTTTGCATGTCTGTTAACTTTTTGTTGGATTTCAGAGATTATTACCTTTGCCCTGTTGCTTACTAGATATATTTGTGTTTTTCCAAATATTCTTAAGCTTTGTTCTGGGTTAAGTTGAGTTACTTGGTAATAGTTTGATCCTTTGGGATATTCCCTCTAAGAAATGTTAGGCATGATCCAAGTAATGTTTAGTCTGTGGCTAATTCCCCCACCAACTGATACCAGATTCTCTGAACATTATACCCAATGCCCCATGAACTATGAGGTTTTCCAGTTTAACTGGTAAGATCAGGAACTGTTCCCAATCTTGAATGAATGCCAGGCATTGATTTCATTAATTCTTTGAGAGAATTATTTTCTCAGCCTTCAGTAGATTCTTTACGTACATGCACTGATTGTCAAGTAGTACTATGCATATCTCTGGAGTTTTCTCCTTGTTCAGCTCTCTTCTGTGGTACTTTGGTCATCCAAACTCTAGCTATCTCGGTTTTTTAGACACAGCTTTATCACTTTAGAACATGTACCCGGTTCCACCTGAATTCTCCTTCTATGTAGTCAGAAATCTCTCAAGGCAGTAAACTGGGGCAGTAGAAGGGCAATCATCATTTATATTCCTTCTCTGGGAGTCACTGCCCTTTGTTGTCTGATTCCAGTATTTTTTCAACTTTCTTGGGATGT
>NC_139025.1:32243749-32363658 GCF_964662115.1 Mustela nivalis | reverse complement strand
AAGAGGTTTTGGACTGGAGACACCAGGTGCAGTGGAGGGTGGGATTAAGCAAAAATCTGTGCATAGACCTATGAGATTCACAGCTCTATTCCCTTATTTGGCTCTTAGAGTCATGGCTCAAATGCCAGGCAAATATCCTGCAGATCCTAGATAAAGATTCCCTTCTGGAAAGGTAGCTGATTTCAAGAGTAGAAAGGCAACAGAGAATGTCCAAAACTGAAAATTCAAAGATAGCATGAATTATAGGAAGAGAAAGGAACTGTTGCATTTTAAAAAAATAAGTTTTAAAATACCTTAATTTGATTAAAAATTATATACCTGTATTATTTTGATAACAAGAACTACTTAATTATAAAAACTGTGAAAGTTATAGAAAAAGATTAAAAAGAACAGAAAGAAAAAGGAAAGCTATATTAACAAAGGAAAAGAATGTGGGTGGGTCGTCAGAAGAGTGGCAGGAAGGTTGAATTCCCCAAATGAGCCAAGGTTTATGAAAAATAATCACAAAAGGTGCTTAGTTACATGCAGAACAAGATGACGATCAAAGAGACAGACTTACTGTGATAACCTGATGATGTAATGTGGAATGGTAATAAAGAGAAAACAAACCCCTCAATTACGAGTTAGTGAATCCAACAAGAAAGACAAGCAATCATAAGGTCCTGTTCTTTGTCTTGTGTACAAAGAAATCCAAGCATCAAATAAAGAATGGGGATCCAGGACCAACGACAGCCCATGTAGACACCATGGGGGCCCCTAACCAACTCTAAGTTTGAGCAGATCACAGGTTCTGTGACCTCTGTGATCTTGAGTGTACTTCCTGAAACACCATGCAACACACTTAATATCAAGGAGCCAAGATTTTCCTCTGGTCTAGCCAGGCTTCATCTGCTGAGCTTATTTAGTTAATCCTTAAACAAAGGTAGAACAAATCTGGAGGAGAGAAATCAGTACGGTAAAGAAACATAAAATCATTTCTTTTGGGGTGCCTGGGAGGCTCAGTGGGTTAAGCCTCTGTCTTCAGCTCAGGTCATGATCTCAGGGTCCTGGGATCAAGCCCCGCATCAGGCTCTCTGCTCAGCAGAAATCCTGCTTCCCTCCCTCCTCTCTGCCTGCCTCTCTGCCTACTTGTGATCTCTTTCTGTCAAATGAATAAATAAAATTTTTTTAAAAAATCATTTCTTTGAGAAAATGCAAAACTGAACATCGGGGCGGGGGTGGGCGGAAGATGCTATCTCTGGAGAGATCTAGAAGAGGACAGGAAAGCTACCTTCAAATGAGCAAAAGGCTACGAAGAGGAAGAGAGGCCATTCTCATTAAGACAGCATTCAACTCCCGGGAAACAGAGTAAGACTTACGGAAGAACTTTCTAATTGCTGGAGTTACCCTGGAGCAACAAGCACTTTATTATGCTGGACATCCTGTCATAGATTTAAGTCACTCCTCAATAAAAGTGTACTTTACACATGTAAGTTGAAACTCAAGAAAAAAATTATTGTCGGGGTGGGTACGTGAACAGAAAATTTTATAGTCAAATACCCCTGTAGTATCCATGAGGATGAATGCCAGGATGACTTGTTTTCATGTTTAGTTGAGAAAATTGTATTTTTATTGTGATTTATTCTTTGACCCACACATATTTCCAAATTTGTTTCATCATTGAGAAATTAAAAAGATACAGAAAACAGCACAAGAAGTGGAGCTTAATAAAGTTTTTTAAGGTGAACACTATTATAACTGACATTCAAGTCAAAAAATGGCATTTTTTCTGGCCATTTCCATGCCTCATGTGCCTCATTTCAATTACAACCCTTTTCCTCCCATGAAATCGGCTATTACCTGATCTTTATATTAATCACCTCCCTGCATTTTTAATGATTTTATTCATCCAAGTGTGCATTTCTAAATAGTTTCATCTGGTTTTTGTTTTAATATGTCATTTATGTTTCCTTTTTTTTTTTTTAAGATTTTATTTATTTATTTGACAGAGATCACGAGTAGGCAGAGAGGCAGGCGGGGGGTGGGGGGGAAGCAGGCTCCCTGCTGAGCAGAGAGCCCAATGTGGGGCTCGATCCCAGAACCCTGGGATCATGACCCGAGCCGAAGGCAGAGGCTTTAACCCACTGAGCCACCAAGCACCCCATCATTTATGTTTCTTATACAATAGGCTTCTTCCTGTCCATCCTTTCCTTTCTTCAGTAGGATGTATTTACTAGAGAAAATGGGCCCTTTGACCTAACATTTCTAAACTCTGGATTTTGTGGACTGTAAGCTCACAATGTAGTACAATATGTTCCTCTGTCCTCTGTGCTTCCTGCAAACTGAAAGCTGGATCCTGAGGTTTTATTCAGAGTTGTTTTATTTGGCAAGCCTATCAGTAGTATTGTGTTCTTTTTATCAGAAGGCACATAATGTCTAATTGCCTTTCTTATTAAGATGTTGCACACCTGTCACTCCTCAGTATTTAGATGCATTAATTCACTGAGGGCTGCGAAGCAATTGCATTAAAATTCTGTAATTTCTTTTTTAAAAGTGTATTTATTAAACCTACATTTTTGGTAGATATTTTCCCTGGATATAGAATTTTAGGTTGGCAGGTTTTAATTCTCTAAGCACCTGAGAGATATCATTCTATTATATTCTGGTTTCCATAATTTGGCCATCACTCTTACTGTTGCTCATTTACAGGTAATTTGTATATTCTCTCAGGTTGCTTTTGGGCTTTTTCTCATTATCTTTTGTCTCTGACGTATGATGTGCCTAAGTGTATTGTATTTATCCTGTTTGTGGTTACTGAGTTTCTTAAATCTGAGAATTAGTCTATTTCATTTGTTTTAGAAAATTTTTCTAGCTATTGTCTCTTCATATATTGCTTCTGCTTCATTTTCTCTCTCTTATCCTCCTGGGACTTCAATTTCATCTATGCTGAATCATCTGTGCACCTCTTATCTCTTACACTGTGCGCTTTCTGTTCTCTGTTCCCATTGTCCTTTGATAGCTTTTATTAACCTGCCTTTTATTCACCAAGCCTGTCCACTCACTGCAGGTTAAACCCGCGCAATAAAGTCTTAGTTTTAGATACAGTTTTCAGTTTTATAATGTCTATGTGATTTTCTAAATAGATTACAATTCTCCACTGAAATTCTCCATCTTTTTTTTCTATTTTGTTTGTTTATAACATTTGAAGTCCTTATCTGTTAACTTCAATATATGGATAATACTGTGGATGGCTCCTCTGGATTATTTTTTCACTCTTGATTACTAGCCACATTTTCATGCCTCATTATTTGTTATCATATGCTAGACATGGAGTATAAAAAAACCATAGAGACTGCTATGGACTAAATTATCTCCCCCAAAACATATGCTGAAGCCCTAAATCCTAATTTGACTGTATTTGGAGATAGGGCCTTTAAGGAAGTAATTAAGGTTAAATGAAGTTATAATCCAATGAGACCAGTATCCTCCTAAGAAGAAGGGACACCAGTGATGTATGTTCACAGAGAAAAGGTCATTTGAGCACGCAGTGAGAAGGTGGTCATTTGCAAGCCAAGGAGAAAGGCCTCAGGAGAAATCAAACTTGCCGGCACCTTTCTCTTGGACTTCTAAGCTCCAGAACTGTGAAAAGATGTATTTTTGTGGTTTAAGTCGCCCATTTTGTGGGATTTTGTTATCGCAGCCCTAGCAGACTAACACACAGACCAAAGCTGATTTCCTCCTTATGGCATTCCCCATTCTACTCTTGAGAAAATAAAGTAAGGGCTTGATCATCCTCAATCTAATCGGGAGGAACCAGTTCAGTGCTGGGTTGCTTCTTTAGTAAGAATACATCTACTTCTGGCTTCAGATATCTCAAGTCAAGACCTAGAGTGTGCTTGTTGCAGGTGCCTTTCTCAAACTGTGGTCTGTGTCCTAAGCACCAGGAGATGGATAGGTTCACTGATCCTTCCTGGTCCAACCCAAAGCCTTTTGGGCCTTTTTTTTTTTTTAAATTTTTTCAAATTAATCTCTAAGTCCAATGTGGGGCTTGAACGCACAACCCTAAGATCAAGAGCTGCAGCTCTACAGACTGAGCCAGCTAGGCGCCCCACCTCTTGGGCTTTTAATGAAGAGTCTGGCAAGTCTCTGTTGTTCTCTGCTCTGAATGTTCTGTCCCTTAGAGATTTTAAGCTTAGCTCTTTATCCTCCTTTCCCAGGTATGCTCTGGCAAAAGCTCCATAGAGCAGGCCCCTCCCATGGCGGGGTGCGGGGTGGGGGCGGTGCTTTGTCTCCAAAATACTGTGTTAAGGTGGGACCCACCTGCATTCTGCCTCTCAGGGCCAGTCCCATAGTTCCCAGGACAACCCTAGCACTCAGCAAATGTCCTACAGGGAAGATTGGCCATGGGATTGGGGCACCTCTAGATTCTGTCATATCAACCCACGTGACCAGAGCAAATTCTGATTTCTTCTGTGGTGGCCCAATCTGCAGGCTCTGTGCACATGCCCCAGGACAGACGAGGGGCAGCACCTGTGGGTGGGCTAGAAGGGCTCTGCCTTCTTCAGAACTCGAGTGTTTCTAGCACACTTTGTTGCCACAGACACCTTTATGGCTTTTGTGACTATTGTAGTTACTGTGCAGTGGGAGCCACCACTGTATACTCTGTGGGATCTGAAGCCCTACAAGTAATTTTTTTTTAATTAAAAAAAATTTTTTTTAAAGATTTTATTTATTTGACACAGAGAGTGATCAAAAGTAGGCAGAGAGGGGGAACCAGGCTCCCCACCGAGCAGAGTGTGTGGGCCTCGATCCCAGGACCCTCAGATCATGATCTGAGCTGAAGACAGAGGCTTTAACCTTTAACCCACTGAGCCACCCAGGCGCCCAAGCACTTTTTTTTTTTTTTTTAAAGATTTTATTTATTTATTTGGCAGAGAGAAAGAGATCACAAGTAGGTAGATAGGAGGGCAGAGAGTGGGGGAGGCAGGTTCCCTGAGGAGCAGAGAGCCCGATGTGGGGCTTGATCCCAGGACCCTGAGATCATGACCTGAGCCAAAGGCAGAGGCTTTTAACCTACTGAGCCCCTAGGCACCCCTACAAGTACCTTTTAAATTTATTTTTTATTTTTTATTTTATTTATTTATTTTTTTAAATTTTATCTATTTGACAGAAAGAGAGATCACAAGTAGGAGAGAGGCAGGCAGGGGGGGTGGGAGGCAGGCTCCCCGGTGAGCAGAGAGCCCAATGCGGGGCTCAATCCCAGCACCCTGAGACCATGATCCAAGCCGAAGGCAGAGGCCCAACCCACTGAGCCACCCAGGTGCCCCTACAAGTACTTTTTTAATAGAAATTTTACATCATTCATTTTTCCTCCTTGAAATAGTATTTCCACATTACCTATTCCCGCCCCCTGCCCCCAGACATTTCAGCCTAATATATTTTTGCACCTTGGAGGTTTCTAACTCTTAGAGCAAATAGTTGGAAATTTATGGAGTATTTTTGGTTTCCTGGGTTTTGTTTTTGTTTTTGTTTTCTAAAGTGAAAGAAGAGGAAAGGGGCAGTGGGAAAGGAGAATGGGTACTTTCCTAGGAATACTGATTTTATGAAAGAAAACATATAGAATTTGAGAATCTAGAAATGGAATACCTTTAAAGCAGCTATGCCTAGAATACCCTTGGAAAGTCTGGTTATCCATTTCCCAGTTTTAATATTGGAATCCTAAGTCAGCTATCAGATCCCTGCTGACCCGAAGACTGAATAGTCATCTATACTTAAAAAGTCAGTCCAGGGGCACCTGGGTGGCTCAGTGGGTTAAGCCGCTGCCTTCGGCTCAGGTCATGATCTCGGGGTCCCGGGATCGAGTCCCGCATCGGGCTCTCTGCTCGGCGGGGAGCCTGCTTCCTCCTCTCTCTCTCTCTGCCTCTCTGCCTACTTGTGATCTCTGTCTGTCAAATAAATAAATAAAATCTTTAAAAATAAAAAAATAAAAAGTCAGTCCACTGTGGCCCATACCTAAATCAGTACAAAAATAAGCTGGGAGAGGAAAAAAATCTGTAATACTATTGTTAATTCTTCCCTATTCTCTCTTTATACAAACATGAAAAAGATTCCAGAGAACAGCTTAGGGGAAGGGGGCTATCCATTTTCTATTTTAAAAAATCACATTGACTTGGGCGTCTGGGTGGCTCAGTGGGTTAAGCCTCTGCCTTCAGCTCAGGTCATGATCTCAGGGTCCTGGGATCGAGCCCCACATCAGGTTCCCTGCTCAGTGGGGAGCCTGCTCCACCCCCCCCCCAGCCTGCATCTCTGCCTACTTGTGATCTCTCTCTGCCAAATAAATAAATACAATCTTTTAAAAAAAAATCACACTGACTTAATAATTAAAAGCTTTTTAAGATCAGGTAAAAGATATAATTAAGCCCAAAGATTAATCCTCAGATAATCAATCTATAAGACCAGGGGGTGGAGACATAATAGTCTAGTGCTAGAATATCACTTTTGTTCAGCTAGACTGCTGCTGTCCCATCTGGTTGTGCTTCATAAGTAAGCTGCTTCACTCATGCTTTCTAAATTCCAGAAGGAAAAAAAGGTCTTTTGCAAATTGTTTAGTAACCAGACCACAGTAATAGGATGGTTACATCAAAAGTGGGCTTCAACAAGTTTTGAAAGGCAGACATTTGGTAACAATATTGTTAATTCAGCAACAAGCAAACCAAAAACTTCCCTAAACACTGAGGGACTAGACAAATTTTAGGCAATAAACTTGGCATAATCCTCTATTACTTTCCTAATGGCCATTTTCCAGTTTGATGCCATGTATCACCTGGAGCAGATGGCTATATTGAGCTGTCCTGAGGATAAAAAACAGACATTTTTCTACCAGTAGGAAGCAACCAGTGGAAGACTGAACTGAGTACGTGAAGACACCATTATCAAGAATGAAGAATGATCCATGATGTTTGAAAGCTCAGATGGCCTAGATCCAAATTCATAGAAAGCTGCAGGCATTTTTCAGAATACATCTAGAGAAATGCAAAACTATTTCTTTCTAAATTTCTTTGATATCTGGGATCAGCCAAACCCCAGGGCCTGAACTTGTCCATCAACAAAGAAAGTTACCCTTTAGTTACCATCAGCAGGGAGGCCAAAGGAAAGGAAAAGACCCTAGAAAAATAAACAAGAATATGCAGATGGATAAAAAGAGAAAGCAAGATAAAAATCTTCCAGGGGTGAAATAGGAGCAAGGAAAATGGACATAATGGAGATCTATGAAGTCTAAAAAAAGTTCTTGGGAAGAAATATGAGCATCACTAAGTCAATAAGGATCTGTCTATATGAGGTTACAGTGAAATCTGGCTTCTACTTTTTATGTTTAAATTTCCCTTGGTCACTTTTCTGATAAACTTACTATATTAAAAGAGAAATATCAACCTATTTCTACAGATCACTCCCTTCAGGGCACAACATATGCCAAAGGTCAATCAACAGAGCCAACATTAGCAGTAGGTTCATGCTAGGGATATACTTACCTGCTTCTGGATCTGCAGGAATTCTCCACATGTACAGGTTGAAGTCATCAGAGCCTGAAAGGATATACTGTTGGGATAAAAAAAAAATACATATTTATTATTTATATCTTGACTGATAAAATATCTACATCTATCTACCTATCTATATAGAGAAAGATTTTTTAAAAAATAAATGAGACAAATGGGCAAATATTCGTAAGGCATCACACAGCAAATACCCTCTTTAATGTTATTTGCCAATTAAAAGGTTCACTGGCTGAAACTCAGCAATAAACCAAAACAACCTAATTCCAAAATGGGTAAAGGACTTGAACAGCTATTTCTCCAAAGAAAATATATAAATGCCTAATAAGTACATGTAAAGATGCTCAGCATCACTAATCATTAGGGAAATGAAAAAATCACAATGAGATACCATTTCATAGTCATTGGGATGGCTAATACCAAAAAAAACAAAACACACACACACAAGAAAAGTAACAAAATAAAACAAAACAAAAAAACAGAAAACAAGTGTTAGCAAGGATGTGCTGAAATTGAATCCCTGCGCATTGTTGGTGGGAATATTAAATGGTGCAAACACTATGGAATACAGTACAGAGGTTCCTCAAAAAGTTAAACATAGGGGCACCTGCGTGGCTCAGTAGGTTAAAGCCTCTGCCTTCAGCTCAGGTCATGGTCCCAGGGTCCTGGGATCGAGCCCTCCATCGGGCTCTCTGCTCAGCAGGGAGCCTACTTTCTCCTCTCTCTCTCTGCCTGCCTCTGCCTACTTGTGATCTCTGTCAAATTTAAAAAAAAAAAAAAAAAAAAAGTTAAACATAGGGGCACCTAGGTGGCTCAGTGGGTTAAAGCCTCTGCCTCCAGCTCACTTTATGATCTTGGGGTCCTGGGATCAAGCCCCACATCAGGCTCTCTGCTCAGTAGGCAGCCTGCTTCCCCCCCCCCTCCGCCCCGCTGCCTGTCACTCTGCCTGCTTGTGATCTCTCTCTCTGTCAAATAAATAAATAAAATATTTAAAAAAAAAAAAAAGTTAAACACAGAACTACCATATGACCCAGAAATTCCACTCCTAGGTGTATGTTAAAGAACTCAAAGCAGGGACTTGAGCTATCTGTACACCAATGTTCATAAAAGAATGCCTACAACAGCCAAATGTGGAACCCAAATGTCCATCGATGGATGAATGAATAAATAAAATGAGGTATACACATATAACAGACTATTATTTAGCCTTAAAAAGGAAATTCTGACCTGTGCTACAATATGGATGAATCCTAAATGCATTATGCTAAGTGAAATAAGCCAGATACAAAAAGACAAATATTGTATGGTTCAACAAATATTGTATGGTTCACCCTAGGTGCCTAGGGTACTCAAATTCATAGAGATAGAAAGTAGAATGGTAGTTGCCAAGGACTAGGGGGAGGAAGGACAGGAGAATTGCTGCTTAATGGGTATGGAGTTTCAGTTTAGTAGGATGAAAAAGTTCTAGAAATGGATGGTGGTGATGGCTATACAACAATCTGAATGCAGCTAATGCCACAGAACAGCACACTTAAAAATGATTATAATGGAAGGTTTTGTTGTATATATACATATATTTAAGTTTTGTATTATTGAAGCATAGTTGACCTACAATACTATACTACTTTCAGGTGTACAACATAATGTTTTGACATTTCTACATATTATTCAATGTTCACCATGATAAGTGTAGTTACCATCTGTCACCACACACTATCACATTATTATTGACTATATTATCCCTATGCTATACTTTGCAAATCCGTGACTTACTTATAACCGGAAGTGTGTGCCTTTTAATCCCCTTCACCTATTCCACATCTCCCTAACCCCCCCTTCCCTCTGACAACCACCAGTTTGTCTTTCTCTAAGATTTGTCTTTCTCTGTCTGACTGATATCACTTAATATAATAACACTCTAGGTCCATGCACATTGTTGCAAATGGCAAGATCTCATCATTTTTTATGATAAATATTTCATACATATATATATATACACATACATATATATATATATACACACATGTGCGTGTATGTATACACTTGTATACACTCATGTATTCACTCATGTATGTGTACACACACACACACACACACACACACACACAATCTTCTTAATCCATTCATCTATTGATGCACACTTGGGTTGCTTCCATAGCTTGGCTACCATAAATAATGCTGCAAAAAACACAGGGGTGAATGTATCTCTTCAAATTAGTATTTTCATTTTCTTTGGACAAATACCCAGTAGTGGAATTACTGCATCATAGGGTAGTTCTATTTTTAATTTTTCCAGGTGCCTCCATACAGTCTACATAGTGATTGCTATGTTATGTATATTTTATCACAATTTTTCAAAAACACTTCTAATGCAGAACAAAAAAATTAGGAGCTTCCCAGAGATCTTTTTCCAAGTGTAAGCATCCTGAACGTCCCTGCTGTCAACGGACATATTTGAACAGGAAGCCATCACCACACAGCCATGAGTTAGTGCTATGATCATAAGCAATCCCCATCTATGTGGCAGTTTCAAACTACTTGATCTCAGATAGGACACTAAACCAGACTGATTTTAATGAGGACTTATAAAAGCATTGTCTAACAGCAACAAGTCAGCAACCCTGACAGCTCATTTATTTGCAAAGATTAACAAAAGTATACTGCTTTAAGCTGAAGTCAGCACTACTTTCTGCCTTTTGGCATCATCCCCTTATTTCCTAGAAAAAGAAGGGCCTATAGTTTTGTTTTCTTCTTCTTCTTCTTTTTTTAAAAAGAGGCACGGAGGGGAGAGGCAAAGGGGGAGAGAGAGAGAAGCTTAAGCAGGTTGCAAGCCCAGCACAGAGCCTAATGTGGGGGCTCGATCTCACAACACTGAGATTGTGACTTGAGCTAAAATCAAGAGTTGAACACTTAACTGACTGAGCCATCCAGACCACCAGGGCCTACAGTTTTCTACAGAAAACTTGACTTAAAAATGACACTGAACAATTCCAAAAACTGTGAAGTTCAACTGACACACAACTTCATGCCTTATGTAAATACTTTACAATAATTAAAAAATTAATTCACCAGTCCTCAAAATACTTGTAAGAAAGTGAGAAAGGAGGCAGAGAAAGGCATGTTTAAAGATAAAGAAAATGTTATCCATAGGGGTTAGGTGATTTAGCTCAGGGCACAGTGGAAAAAGAAAATGGGCCCAATTTCCTCACTTGGTAGCTCTCTATTATTTTCCGAATGTTTGTGTTCGCCACCAAATATACATTTTGGAATCCTAATGCCCAATGTGATGGTATCAGGAGGTGCGGCCTTTGGGAGGTGATTAGGGAATAGGGTAGAGCCTTCATGAAAAGAATTAGCAGTCTTAATAAGAGACCCAACAAGGCCGCCTGGGTTGCTTGGTCAGTTAAGCAACTGCCTTTGACTCAGGTCATGATCCTAGGGTCCTGGGATCGAGCCCTGCGCTGGGCTCCCTGCTTGGTGGGGAGTCTGCTTCTCCCTCTCCCTCTGTTCCTCCCCCTGCTTGTGCTCTCGCTTATTCTCTCTCTCCAATAAATAAATAAAATCTTTGTTAAAAAGTCTCATAATAGGGGCACCTGGGTGGCTCAGTGGGTTAATGTCTCTGCCTTCAGCTTGGGTCATGATCCCAGGGTCCTGGGATCAAGCCCCGCATTGGGCTCTCTGCTCAGCGGGGAGCCTGCTTCCCTTTCTTCTCTCTCTCTGCCTACTTGTGATCTGTCAAATAAATAAATAAATAAATCTTTTAAAAAAAAGACTCATAATAAAGAAATCTTTTAAAAAAATAAATAAATAAGAGACCCAACAGAGGTCCCAGGTGCCTTCCGCTATGTGAGGATACAGAGAGAAGTTCATGTTCTGCAACCCTAAAGACAGCCTTCACCAGAACCAGCCATGTTGGTACCCTCATCTTGGACTTTCAGCTTCCAGAACTGTGAGAAAGAAACTGTAATTTATAAGACACCCAGTCTGTGCTATTCTGTTATAGGAGCCGTAACAGACACTCTCTAAAGCTCATTTAATTTAGGATTCTATGCTTTCTCTGTGAGGGAATGGTGGAAATCTGATTAGAACTAGAAGTCTCTAAGCTGCTGGGTCATGGTTACTTGACAAGACACTTCATAAATATTCTCGAGACAAGGAAACCCAAAGACTAATCCCACAAGACTTCAATTAAAAGGTTTCCTTAGACACATTTAAAAATAATTGGAGTTTATCCAAAATCTATAAAGAACTTAGCAAACTCAACACCCAAAGAACAAATAATCCAATCAAGAAATGGGCAGAAGACATGAACAGACATTTCTGCAAATGACATCCAGATGGCCAACAGACACATGAAAAAGTGCTCCATATCACTCGGCATCACGGAAATACAAACTAAAACCACAATGAGATATCACCTCACACCAGTCAGAATGGCTAAAATTAACAAGTCAGGAAATGACAGATGCTGGTGAGGATGTGGAGAAAGAGGAACCCTCCTACACTGTTGGTGGGAATGCAAGCTGGTGCAACCACTCTGGAAAACAGCTTGGAGGTTCCTCAAAATGTTGAAAATAGAACTACCCTATGACCCAGTAATTGCACTACTGGGTATTTACACTAAAGATACAAACGTAGTGATCCTAAGGGGCATGTGCACCCGAATGTTTATAGCAGCAATGTCTACAATAGCCAAACTATGGAAAGAACCTAGATGTCCATCAACAGATGAATGGATAAAGAAGATGTGGTATATATACACAATGGAATACTATGCAGCCATCAAAAGAAATGAAATCTTGCCATTTGCAATGACATGGATGGAACTAGAAGGTATCATGCTTAGCGAAATAAGTCAATTGGAAAAAGACAACTATTATATGATTTCCCTGATATGAGGAAGTGGAGATGCAACAGGGGGGGTTAAGGGGGTAGGAGAAGAATGAACGAAATGGGATGGGATGGGGAGGGAGACAAACCAGAAGTGACTCTTAATCTCACAAAACAAACTGAGGGTTGCTAAGGGGAGGGGGTTTGGGTGAGGGAGGTGGGGTTATGGACATTGGGGAGGGTATGTGCTATGGTGAGTGCTGTGAAGTGTGTAAACTTGGCAATTCACAGACATGTACCCCTGGGGATAAAAATACATTATATGTTTATAAAAAATTAAAAAAAAAAACAATTTGAGTTTAAAAATGGGCAAAGGACTTGAAAAGACATTTCTCCAAAGAAAAAAATATGTAATGGTCATACACAAAATGGCCAATAAACACATGAAAAGATGCTCAACATGCTAACTAATAATTAGGGAAATACACGTCAAAACCACAGTAAGAATCTATCTCACACTCATTAGGACGGCTCATATAAAAAAAAAAAACCCAAATTCCTCAAAACATTAAAAATAAAATTATCACATGATCCAGCAATTCCACTTCTAGGTAAATATCCAAAAGAATTGAAAAGAGGATCCGTAAGAGATATTTGTACACCTATGTTCATAGCAGCATTATCACACTAGCCAAGAGGTAGGAGCAATCCAAGTGTCTATCAACAGATGAATGTATTAAAAAAAAATGTGGCATATACACACAATGGAACATTATATAGCCTTAAAAAGGGAATTCTGACTTGTGCTACAACATGGATGACTCTTGAACATGCTAAGTAAAATAAGCCCAATCACAAAAGACAAATACTGTACGATTCCACCTATGAGGTACCTAGAGTAGTCCCATTCATAGAGACAGAAAGTAGAATGGTAGTTGCCCAGGGCGGGGATGGAAGGGAGGAATGAGGAGATGCTGTTTAATGGGTATGGAGTTTCAGTATGGGAAGATGAAAACTTCTGGAGATGGATGGTGGAAACGGTTACATTATGATATGAATATACTTAATACTATTAAAGTATATACTTTTAAATTTTATTTTCTATTTTTTAAAAAAAATTTTAAAAGATTTTATTTATTTATTTGACAGAGATCACAAGTAAGCAGAGAGGCAGGCAGAGAGAGAGGGGTAAGCAAGCTCCCTGTTGAGCAGAGAGCCCAATGCGGGGCTCGATCCTAGGACCCTGAAATCATGACCTGAGCCGAAGGCAGAGGCTTAACCCACTGAGCCACCTAGGCGCCCCTAAAGTATACACTTTCTAAACGTTTCTTTAAAACAAGAAAAAAAAAAGAAAAAGTGAGTCCCCGTTGCCCTGACTTTAGGATTCATCCAGTAACTCCCTGAAGTTTCTGATACTTTCCTTACAGGAAGTTAGGAAGCTGGAATTCAGGAACCCAAGGACTTTCCTCTCAAACCTTTTTACAAAACCACGTACTAGTTAGGGGGAAAGATTGGCCTAATTACATAATAACCGGGCACTTATGTGCCAGGTCCTCTGGGACTTACAAAAAGACATGTAGGGTAATACCTGGGTTCCAAGGAGCTACAGTAGAAAATTTACATGTGTGTATTCATAGACACAACTACCATGCCAGGAAGTAGAGATCACTAGGTACCATATTAAGACAAATAAGATGTGTGGTGAGTCGTAAGGGGCAAACCAAGATAGCTTTGAGCACGGAGCTGACCCTGGGTAAAGACGTTAAAAAGGTGAAAGGAAGGGGGCAAAGGGAAAGCAATGGGTGCTGTTTCAGGAGAAACAGGAAGCAAGGCATAGCTCAATCCTCCATGATACCCTGCTCACATCCCTCAGGCCTTGCTGCTTCATACGTTCTACCTCATTGCCAACTGCCAGTATCAAAATCAAAGCCTAGGAGACAGCAGGCTGCTCCGGTGAACGAACATTTCTTCGAAGCTGCGCTCAACCGATGACTGGCGGAAGTGGGTGTATCAATATTCCAGCTTCCTCTCCTGGGCGGGGAGAAGGAGTTAACTCTGAAGTGTGTGCTCAACACTCTCTCCTCCCAGGATCAAGCCCCAACTGCCCACAGCTGTTGCTGACTCGCTAAGTCACCCTTTCTTTCCTTAGTGTACTCCCCAACTGCTCTAGCATTTCTTGCATTTCCAAATTAACCATGCGCATCTGAAACTTGAACCCCAAATAAGACACGTGGGGAGAGGGATCCTAAGAGAACTATCTGCTCCTTATTTGTATACATAGTATATACTTATTACTCAACATCTCATTTCATGCTCTGTGTTTAAAAGGGGCTACAAAACTTCATACAGAATTCCTGCTACTCTGTCCCCGCCCCCAGAACTTTCTCAAACTACACAAACAAAAAATAAATATTAAAAAAAAGTGGGAGAGGGGGGCCTGGGTGGCTCAGTGGGTTAAGGCCTCTGCCCTGGCTTAGGTCATGATCCCAGGGTCCTGGAACAGAGCCCCACATCCACTCTCTACTCAGCGGGGAGCCTGCTTCCCTTCTTCTCTCTCTGCCTACCTCTCTGCCTAGTTGTGATCTCTGCCTATCAAATAAATAAATAAAAATCTTAAAAAAAAAAAAAAAGTGGGGGAAAAAAGTGAGACAGGCTGGGCTTATCACAGGTTTAGTATTTCATAGTGAAGGATCAGTGATTTCTTATTTGCTCAGCTATTCAGCAGGGAAAGTCATGAAAAGGTAAAAGGGGACTCCCAGACAGAATGCTGACTCAGAAGACTGCCTTAGAAGGAAGAAAACTCCCACAGAGTAAAGGCCTCTGAGATTTAATATGACAGCTCCTAAAATATGTAGAAAATGCATACAATGTACAGGCTTCACCTCAGGAGTAAGGGCAATTCCTGACCCTCTCTTCCTCTTGGAACCATCACAAGGGAACAGCTTGGGATGATTTCCAAGGCGGGGGTCTTGACCCACTGCCGTCTAGTCAGACCGTTTAAGTGTTCACACACTGGAATCACAAAACTGCCCTGGAATTCATTTATGGCATTTCATGGTTGTCTGCTGGGCCCCTTCCAGCATTAAAAGTTGGCTGCCTGGGATACTGCTGACTGTGGGAGACTGAAATAAAAATGAGTTCATCCTTTATTCATTAAACAAATATTTATCCAATGTCTACTATGTGCTGGGCACTGTGCCAAGGAAAGAAATACAGAATTGATCAAAAAAAAAAAAAAAATGCTATCCCTGCCCTCATGCAGCTTCTTATATTTTACTGTGTGGGGAGAGAAAAAATTACATGTACATGTAATGTGAGAGAAGAGTGGACAGAGGAAAAAAAGTTAAGAATATATATGTGTGTCTGATGGTGGTAAGTGTTATAAAGAAAAATTGAACAGGATATTAGGACATATATGGGGTACTGGGGGTTGGCTATTTCTGTTTTACATAGACTGATCACATAAGGCCTCTCTGACAACAAGGAATTTTGAGCAGAGCTCACATGAGGAACAAGTTGTATGAATATCTGGGAGAAGTGGCCTCCAGGAGAGGGCACAGAGTTCTGGGCTAATTTAAAATATAAGATAGCCAAAAGAATTCTTTTGTCTTTTTTTTTTTAAGCTTTGCAAAAACACAGATTATTTCAAGCAGGCTGACTACAGAGATATGTTTAACATCATCAGAGCAGCTGGAAATGGTCCCTCTTCTAAGGGTGTACTGGAAGGGGCCATCTCTTCCCAAGGTCAGGCTGGAGCCTACGACTGAGGCCCTGCTAAAAGACAGTGCTCAAGAAGACAACTGGGGCACTGCTAGTCTTGACCCGCCTTCTCACAGTTAAGTACTTGCTGTGGGATACAAGGAAAAATGAGCAAGAGAACAAAGACCAAATAGTGCCAACACCAATCACCACCAAAAGAAATCACTACCCAAACTGCGTAATTATATCCAAATTTAGTAACATGGTAATTACTTGAATTAACCAGAAAATTGAACTTCACCTCAAGTGGTGAAACTGAAGGTACAGGTTTCTTTCTCTTTCTTTTCCTTTTTATGTTGATATCTAATTTCAAATAGTCTCTGCATATTTTTACTCAGGGAATCTGGTGTTGAATCTGAGGCTGACCAGGAGTAAACTCTTCTGGCCTAGATAACAGAATGGTTCAGCAGCAGATAACCCTTTAAAAATAGGTAAGCTGGGCGCCTGGGTGGCTCAGTGGGTTAAGCCACTGCCTTCGGCTCAGGTCATGATCTCGGGGTCCTGGGATCGAGGCCCGCATCGGGCTCTCTGCTCAGCAGGGAGCCTGCTTCCCTCTCTCTCTCTCTGCCTGCCTTTCTGTCTACTTGTGATCTCTCTCTGTCAAGTAAATAAATAAAAAATCTTAAAAAAAAAAAAATAGGTAAGCTATGGGACGCCTGGGTGGCTCAGTTGGTTGGGCGGCTGCCTTCGGCTCAGGTCATGATCCCAGCGTCCTGGGATCGAGTCCCACATCGGGCTCCTTGCTTGGCAGGGAGCCTGCTTCTCCCTCTGCCTCTAGCCTGCCACTCTGTCTGCCTGTGCTTGCGCTCTGTATCTCTCTCTCTCTCTAACAAATAAATAAAAATCTAAAATAAAATAAAATAAAATAAAAATAAAAATAGGTAAGCTACAGAAATATAACAGAAAAAATGCTTGCCCCAAATTCCCACACTTAATATTTTTACTCCCTTTTATGATGGAGGACTTCACAAGCAAAATTCACATTTAAAACACTACCAAGGGGCACCTGGGTGGCTCTTCAGTTAATCGACTGCCTTTGGCTCAGGTCATGATCTTGGAGTCCCGGGATCGAGTCCCACATCGGGCTCCCTGCTCGGCAGGGAGCAGCGTCTCCCGCTGACCTCTCCTCTCATGTTCTCTCTCTCTAATAAATAAATAAATAAATAAAATCTTTAAAAAACAAAAAACAGGGGTGCCTGGGTGGCTCAGTGAGTTAAAGCCTCTGCCTTCAGCTCAGGTCATGGTCTCAGGGTCCTGGGATCGGGCCCCATATCGGGCTCTCTGCTCAGCAAGGAGCCTGCTTCCCCTTCTCTCTCTGCCTGCCTCTCTGCCTACTTGTGATCTCTGGCTGTTAAAATAAATAAATAAATAAATAAATAAAATTAAAACAAAGCAAAACACTACCATGAAAAAACTTAAAGATTGCTGTTCCATTTTAGAAAAGCAAAAACTAAACAAGGTGATATTAAATTTATCACCAAGTAGGACATGAATGTAAAGAATCACCTTCTCTTAGGTCTTTTCTTTGACTTTATTCTAAACAGTGTGGGAGGTAAATGACAAATTAAAAACTCACTTCATACAAATCTTTTATTTTATATCCTAAGAGGAACAGGGCAGGGCTCCAAAGAAGGAGAAAAATATTTTGTAGTCCAGTATCTAGGCAATTAAAGCCCCATTTCCCAAAATGCTCTAGATTATGGGGGGAGGTGGGAGACCCACAGACTAGTTCAGATCAGAGAATGGGAGACATACTTAATTTTAGTTGGACTCTGTGGGTAAAATGGGTGACACCAATTCAATCACAAGCATTAAGTTGTGGGGATCCATGTCATCCACAATCCTCCCCAGCTAGCTGACCACAAAGGTTAAAGGCTGACCACACTCTGACCCCCCCCCCCCCCACTGTTCATTCATTCTACAGTCCCAAGAAGACAGTCTGCTTACTCACCTCCATGCAGCTCAGTCGCTTTTGAGTTAACTCGAGGCCAGGGCATTTTATCTAATCCACTATCAATATGGAATATTAACTTGGTCAAGCAGACAGACACAACAGCTGTTCTTCTCAATAGATTTTAAGAAGGAACCACTACCATCAGCATGAAAAAAAGATGACCGCTTTAGCACTCTGTCGCTGTCTCATTTGCCCACATATCCTTGTCAATCCATTAACCTTTACAGAAACAGCCATTCACCTAACACTTCTGACTCTCTGGTAGGCCGCTGTAATAACCAGTGTCCCCTCCAGGATTTCCTGCCCCTTTCATCTCTTAGCACTCTCCAATTACACAAGTTCTGAGAAAGACCTCTATTTGCAAAGGCATTTTGTTAGCTGAATACCCAGAGAAGTCCATGCCTCTAAAAACAGAGACCACCTTTATAGAGTCACCTAAGTCACAAAAAATTTTTAATAACTTGAAGGATCAAAGCGGGATCTAAGCATAGCCTGGCCTGCCACAGCAAAACTGCCTACTAAATAGAAGCTTCTTAGAAGAAAATGGGAAACAAAACAAAACAAACAAAAAAACCCCAAATGTATTAGCCATCGTCTAGCAAAGAAATTATTTTTCCTTCCCTAACACCTTTATTTAAAGGTGTTACAGATAACCTTACCAACAATATTCTAAGGCCTCACTGGGTTTAGAAACATTATAGAAGCAAAAACTGCCCCCTTCTTCCCACCCAAAATCCATATTAAAAAGAGGAAAATGTTCTAGACAGCAGGAGGGATAGGCCATCACCTGACATGCTCCAAGAATAACACGTTAATGTCTTAACAAGCCTTTTGCTAACACAGAAATATCTTTCTGCTCCATTTCTAAGTGTATGTATATGTATGTGTGTTTGCACAGCATTTGATATTCCCAAACATCTGTTGATAAAGAAGGGAACATATCAATCAGTTTCTATTCATTGAGTACTGATCAACTTACACAGTTTTCTCCAAGGCTCCTTCCATAGTAATTGATTAATTAGTCTCTAGTAAATGGCATGCCTGCCTAATGAACTGTATTGACTAGGATAGAAAAACCAGATGGCTATTCTAGCCTAGATTAGTAACAGCAGAGAGACTGCTATTTAAATCTTACTTCTGACCTTTTGTCAGAAAGGGAAAAAAATGTGATTGAACAACTTCGTGATGTGCTCTTTCAAAGATTATTTCCAGAAAAAAGTTTGCAACTGGTATATAATATTCATATCATTTACACCCAGTACCTGCCACAAATGCCATCTAAAGCAATCAGTGCAATTTTGCTTTGGAAATGCCCAAAGCTGTTAAGTTTATTTTATCTTATTTGTGATAGGAGAAACAGAATTCCCTTGGCTCCCAACAAAAGAATAAAAATATGCATATCCATAAGACTAACACTATTTTTTGCTCAGGTAAAGTTACATGACTCCTGCTTCCACTTGCCATTTCAACTCCATTAGGTTCCTGGAATTCTTTGGTTTATTAAAATAACCAAGTAGGAAAATTCTATTAATAAAGAAATGTTCCATAAAGACAGCCAATAGTAGTCAAATAATCAGTAGGGAAGAAATATAAAAATGCTCTAAGACTCCAATAGCTGCTTGTAACAAAGTAGGCTGCATTACTTAAATATTAATTTTTATTTGGCAAAACTCTTTTGGAAAGCTGGGCAAGAGGAAGGGCAATCAACCCAATGGGCTTTGGCACCAATCTCCCTCTGTGGGCCTCAGTTGCTGGATGTGGGGCCTGGGCAGTAGAGAGACAGCATCACTCATTTCAGTCTGCATAGGAGTATTTATACTCATTGTTCAAGCCAGGGTCTCCAACCACTCAGAGGAAGAAACGTTACTTTCCTTTTTCTCCAAAGTCTGAAGACACCGGAAAGAGAGGCAAATCTCTACAGGAGATAGGGCAGGTAGAGCAGGAAAGGTAATATTCTGTTCCCTTCCTGGTTATCTACCAGCAATTTCCTAGTACTAGAGTCCAGCCTCCGAGCCAGAACTATACATTGAGGGAGACCTATCATGTTGTATCACCAGATCCTATCAATTCCTTTTGTTCCTAAGAAGAAATCAAGCTCACCTGTGTTCCTTCTCCACTAAACACTTATAAACCAGACCATATCAAACAGGCTGCTATACTCCAGAACCTCTGAAGCTTTCAAAGCTCTAAAACTGCATCAGTAAATGAACTAAGGGATCTAATCCATGGGTAAAATCTTAATTCAGGATGTCTAATACCCAAAACTGCTAGGTTTCCGGAATTTCATGAACTCTTTAATTTTATATGCAAAATGATGTGCATATGTACATTTTCCTGAATAAGTGTTCATAGCTTTTAGATTTTCGAAAAGGTTCAGGATTCAAAAAGAGTTATACACGGCTTATATTATTTTCATGCTACCTTCTCTCTATAAAAGCCTATAAAATAATTCACCTAAATAATATATACAACAAGGAATTTCTCTTAGTCCATGGAAGGTGCTACCAACACTTCCTGTGTAGAACCCAGGTAGCAGCTCGTCTATGAGGAAGAGAAGAGAGCATGATCACAAGCAAGAGACTCAGTCCAGTCTTCCTCTTGTGACCAATGACATCTGCTGTTTCAAACACTCTAGGCCTCAGCTTTGCATTGGGGTGAAATCTGTCACTGGGAGGATTCAACACGAAATGAAAAATGCCTCAGAAGCTAAAGGGCTAAAAATATACAAGATAGAAAAGGAAGATGAGAAGAAAATAATAGCTTCAAGTCACAAAGCAAGTCAAAGGACCGACCCCAAGAGGATGCCTTTATTTCAGATAAAGGAGAATATATGGCATGCCACACCCCCAGCAAGATTAATCAGAGCTACACAAAGTTATAGAAAGAATCAAGTTAAACTTTATGTGCTTCCCTGCCTGCACCTCTGCTATACCCACATAATGTCAACATAGAAAGGCTGAGTGATGATGTAATGTCTGAGGCCAGGCCACGTATTCAAGGCCATTTTGTTGGACTCACAGGGAACAAGTCAGCTCTTCTCTCCAGGGGATGAGTTAGGATGATTTCATTCTCATGATTTTGGGGGCCCCACCATCTATCAAGTTTAAAAGAAAGCCCTGGGTAAGTGATTGCAGTGCTCAGAAACTCCAATGCTCAGCCCTTTCGAGAAAATGTTATCATACTTTCCCATTCCTTCCCCATCCCATATTCAGCAAGAGGTAGAACTGTTAAGTCCAGGCTTTAGGTTAAAACCAAAGCAAAAGAAGATTTAAAAATTACCACAGCAGGGCGCCTGGTTGGCTCAGTGGGTTAAGTCTTTGCCTTCAGCTCAGGTCATAATCCCAGGGTTCTGGGATCGAACCCCGCATTGGGCTCTCTGCTCAGCAGGGAGCCTGCCTCCCCCCCCTCTCTCTGCCTGACTCTCTGCCTACTTGTAATCTCTGTCTGTCAAATAAATAAATAAAATCTTAAAAAAAAAAATTACCAAAGCAAGGACACGTGGGTGGCTCAGTGGGTTAAGAGCCTTTCAGCTCAGGTCATGATCCCAAGGTCCTGGGATGGAGCCCCACATTGGGCTCCCTGCTCAGCGGGGAGTCTGCTGCTCCCTCTCCCTCTGCCACTTCCCCTGCTTATGCATTCACTATTTATTGCGTTCCCTCTGAGAAATAAATAAAATCTAAAAAAATTTAAAAAATAACCACGCTGTCCATTTCCAGACTACATATATACCTATTAGCCTGAAAGACTGACTTCCCAGAAGCCTGAGCTCTGGTGGACTTTCACAATCTAGGGCAAGAACCATTTAAGGAATTGTGAAGGAAAGGGAACAAAAGCAGAATGCTGCCTTACAAGTGTGTGTGCCAGAAGAGCTAGCAGGTGGAAAATTGGCCTTCTTTTTAACCCTGTTAAGAGACTGGCTCACTGAGTATGCAGAGGGGAGTGTGAAGCTTGGGAGACAGAATGTACCCAGTCAGGATTCAGGGAGAAAAGAAAAAACAAAAAATCCATGTATGATGGTGATAGCAAGGAGGAGAGCCCTTGGATTTAGGCAGCCTCCAGAGGAAGGAGTGCTATTTTACTGAAAGATTTCTTTTCTTTCTTTCTTTCTTTTTTTTAAAAAAGATTTTATTTATTTCAGAGAAAGAGAGCACAAGCCGGGGAGACAGGCAGAGGGAAAGGGAGAAGCAGACTCCCCGCTGAGCAGGGAGTCCAATGTGGGGCTCGATCCCAGGACCCCAGAACATGACCTGAGCAGAAGACAGACGCTTAACTGAGCCACCAAGGTGCCCCGGCTGCAAGATTCCTCACCATACTTTAAGACTAGAAGGTGGGCTGGTTTAAAAAAAAAAAAAGTTCAAGGCCGTATTTGGGTTAGTTGTTTCTGTTGATGTTCAGCCAATCTGATGGCACTTATACCAGCTTATCTGATGACAGAAGTTATAAACGTGAATAATTAAAAAGACGGTATGAGAAGTAAATAAACTATGTATTTTTGGCCAAGAGCTGGGAAGACAGATTGTATATAGGGCTTTCAATGAAAATCACAAGGCCCCTGGCTGTCCTAGTCAGAACATGCAACTCCTGATATCAGGGTCAGGAGTTTGAACCCCACATTGGGTATAGAGATTACTTTAAATGAAGTTTAAAAAAAAAAAAAAAAAAACAAGAAAAAAATTTAAAAGAGGTTGTTATTGGGCAGTCGTGTGATTTTGTTTGTTTTTAAGATTTTATTTATTTGAGAGAGAGAGACAGAGCATGAGCAGGGGGGAGAGGCAGAGAGAGAGGGGAAGAGTACTCCCCACAGAGGAGGGAGTGGCAGTCATGTGTGTACCACAGCCTCTGGCACACAGTAGATGCTCAGTAAGTATCTACTTTCTTATTTTAAAAGATGGGAGGAGAGGGAGGCAGGAAGTAAGGGTCCAGTAGGAGACAGGAAAAGGGAACTTGTCTCCACTCACCTATGAATTAGGGACAGACCAAGAAACTAAACATGAGAGAAAAATATCCTGCTGGAGGCCAGAGGTTTCAAACTGGGGGCTCCTAATGTAGAACAGGTATGATGTACAGATTAATTTATTCATACAGTAAGGTTTTAATTTGTTGTGATATTTTAAAAATCGGGAGATTTTTACACTAAAATCTTGATCTCCGGCTTCCCTTGGAAAAAACCCAGAGACCCTCATAGCAACAATGGGCTAAAGCTGAGTCAAAGCTTCATTTAGATGGGAGTCAATTATATTTAAATGGGGTGGGATCTCTTTATTGGCCACAGTCACCACCACCTCCACCACCTTCTAACCCAAATCACTCATTTTTGCTGCTTGCCTTGCTTCTGCTGGCATCAAGGTGTAGAGTGAAAAGGGCTGTAATGTGAATCTTGATCTCAGGGTTGTTGAGTTTGAGCATCCCCCCACCCCACTGGGTATAGAGACTACTTAAAATCTTATTTATTTTATTTTATTTTTTATTTAAAAGATTTTATTCTATTTATTTGAGAGAGAGCATGAGAGGAGAGAGGTCAGCAGGAGAAGCAGACTCCCTGCCAAGCGGGGAGCCCGATACGGGACTCGATCCTGGGACTCCAGGATCATGACCTGAGGGAAAGGCAGTTGCCCAGGGTGCCTGGGTGGCTCAGTGGGTTAAGCCGCTGCCTTCGGCTCAGGTCGTGATCTCAGGGTCCTGGGATCGAGTACCACGTCAGGCTCTGCTCAGCAGGGAGCCTGTTTCCCTTCCTCTCTCTCTGCCTGCCTCTCTGCCTACTTGTGATCTCTCTCTGTCAAATAAATAAATAAAATCTTAAAAAAAAAAAGAAAAAGAAAGAAAGAAAGGCAGTTGCCTAACCAACTGAGGCACCCCTAAAAATAAAATCTTAAAAAGAAAGGGGCTCTACTGAGATCTCAAAAATCTGGGTTCTAGTCTTGGCTCAGCTACAAACATGTATTTTGTCTTGACTTATGTCCCCAACATCTCTGAGACTCAGTTTTCTTTCTCATCTATAAAAGGAAGGTTATACAAAATGATCTCTAATAGCTCTATAATTAGAATTTATCTACAATGCTAGCGTTGAGCATAGGTGAGACACAAAGTAGGCTCAGCCTATTTCACAGTCTATTCCCTGAATCCAATTTCTTGAAATGTTAATTTCATTCTGAGACTGAAGAAATACCTAGTGAACCTAGGTTAGTCTGAAAGGAAGTATAGGCTCTCTGGCACAGTATCTGGGTCCATTTGCGTGGAAAGACTAATCTCACTGTAATTAAAAGCCAGAATACTGTCTTAGATACACAGATCACTTAGTGTCTTTCTTGACCATGTTCATTCCTATTATGGAAATTCTCAGATTCCTCTCTGGGATGGTTACCCAGCCTATGACTAAATGAAGAGTTCCAGAGCACAGAGCCTCCAGCTGTGGGCGTTCTTGAAGTATACAAAAACAAGAGCAAATATAAAGACCAATATAAGGAAAGAGTAGGCACTGGAATTTGAAAGCAGCAGAAAAAGTCCTGTCTGGACTAGTCAGAGAATATAATGTCAGTCCTGCAGATCATACTGTAACCATGGCAGCTGCTGCTTTAGCTCTGAGTGTGGAAAGTCAGAGCCTATAAATCACCTCTGAGAGACATGTTCTAGCAATAAGAGAGTAAGTTTGGCCTCCTGCACAACACTTAGAAAAGTATAAGGTCAGTAGATTAATCTGACTGAAAATCTTTTAATTTATCCTCATAAAGCCCCTGGAAGTTGAGCAGGGAAAAATGGTACTTATCAATTCTGATTTATAGTCAGAGAAGCCTTAGGCTTAAAAAGCTAAAAACCACACATTGACCACAAAGTATTCAAGATTTGCTTCAACAAATATTTATTGTGCTTTCACTGTGTGCCAGGTATTAGAGACAAGAAAATGATGAATTAGCTACACTTCATTTCTTAGTCCCCAAAGAGTGAACAAAAATAGCCTAACATAAATCTCTGTACTTCCTATTCCCTACGTTATATACTTCTGATCATCTCTATGGGGACTATGAACAAACTTGAAAGACTCTACCTCTGAAATGGATCCAAAGGTAGATTCAATGACTCTATATCCTCCTTCACAGAAAACCACATATCCCAACCAAAAAACAGTCTAGTTTGTTAGAGAGATACAGTACCCATAGACTTTTTCCATAGGATTAAAAAAAAAAAAAAAATCACACATAAGTGGTTCCTGGCTGCTTCAGTTCGAAGACCATATGACTCTTGATCTCAAGGTCATGAGTTTAAGCCCCACGTGGGGTGTAGAAATTAAATATTCTTTATAAAAACCCACATAATAAATTGGTCAAATCTGAAGAGAAAAAAAATCAAAAGCTATTCAATGTTTTTATCATTATGTATAACCTTAAAGGCAAAAACAACTACATCTTGCCAATGTATGTAAGTACCCAGGACAATCATGAACACTTACTCTGGTTCTGCCTGTGGAAATACCTGTCCCAGTGTATTTGGGCAAAATGGTTATTATAATCTAGGTCAGAGTTTCTCCATCGGGGGCAATTTTCACCCAGGGGACACTTGGCAAAGTCTAGTGACATTTCTGGTTGTCTGGGGGATGACTAGGAAGACATCACTGGCATCTAGTGGGGACAGGCCAGGGGTGCTACTAACTATCCTGAAGTGCACAAGAGAACCCACAAAACAAAGAATTATTCAACCAAAAAGTCGGTATTGCAGAGGTTAAGAAAGCGTGGTTGGGGTGTTCTACATATTGGCTAGAGTAATAATTGGCTAGACTCATATTGGCTGGGTCTTTTAAGGGCTCCACGCAGACAGGTTCTGGCTGCTAATATAGGAACTGAAAGAAAATTAACATCCATTCTCCTTCATATCTTTCATCTTTCCCTCAGCCCCTGTGTTTCTAGTAATAAAACCTAATAAACCATTACATTTAGTGTCTGCTTTTTATTGGCCATTGAAATAAAAATCACAAGAGAGTGACAGAAGATGGAAAATAAACTTAAAAGCAAGAAAGTCAAGAAGGAAGAAAGGAAGGGAGAAAGGGAGGGAGAGGCTTGGTTGTCATTTCCACATCTAAGTGAAATGAAATCAACCAATCGAAAGAGTGGATAATGATCTGTTCTGTTGTGAGTCTGATCTTGTCTAGAAACAATGCTTATTTCCACCCCAGGAACACACAGCCTGTAAAAACTGTCATTCAGGCATTTTGCTTCTTCAAGGAAACATCGCTTATATGACTGAGGCCACCTAGTGGTTTCCAGTGTGGATCACAGCTAAGTAGGCCATAGGCCCCTTGACTCCAACATAGTTCTGTTAGATACATATTCTCTATTTACAAAAGGGACGTCCCTAGTCTAGACAACCTAAAAGACATTTTCAGTTTCTCTAACATTTAACTCAATTCAACATGTGCCCCTACTGCATATACTAGTCTTTAAGCTCTAATGTTGGAGAGCACGTAGCAATTTCAGTCTGGGAAGAAAAACCACAGGTTCTGCTTTCAAAGAGCAGGGTCTTCACAGGTTCCCCAAGAACTGTTTCTTTTATGTCCCTTGCCCACAAATAACTCTAAAGAAGCAAGTAGAGCATATGAGAATTGTATGTTAATATTGATGATGAGCCCAAAGAAAACACCAAGCATTTGCATGAAACTACGGTCTCTCTCTTCCCATCTAGCTGTGAAATAGCGTGAGATTCGTTCTGCTTGAGAAGGGGGAAAAAAAACCCAATTTGTTTATTTGATCAATGCTTCTTTATATTTGTCTTTATTCAGCTTGATTACTGAGACCAGTATAACTGGTCCACACACTGACACCCACTTCAGAACGTCTATGGCCAAGACAGGTGCATGAATGCCAAGCATGTTTCTAAGCTGCCAGTTCTAAGTCAACATCAGTATTTCAATTCCCAGGGAGACTCTGAAAAGGCTGGAAATGCTGCTTGGGTTCTCCTTCCCAGTTGTGAGGCTGGCAATAAAAAGTAAGAGTCAGCATCTGGCTTTCTCTCAAACAAAGCCGCTCAGCCCATCTCATCCACAAAAAAGATGCTATCCCAAGGGGCCATTCAGGATATATGTCTCTTGGATGGTACTTATGATGTTTCATTCATCATAGTGTTTTACTGATACACACACACACACACACACACACACAGTCTCTCTTTTTTCAGGAGGCTCATTTTCCAGGGACTCCCTCCTTCCTTTTGAAATGACACATTCTTAGAATTTTAAAGTCTGTTCACAAACTTGGCAAATCTTGGTTGCTCAGAACTATACTGTGGCCAGCCTTGGTTCATGGTGTGTGCCTCGTATTACTCAGAGGCAGCTCTGATAAAGAAACTCAATAATATGCAAGAATGTCCACAGACACAGTGTGCCTCAGTAGTTTCTGACATGATGCAAAAGAGAAACAGACCAGCACAGAAGGAGCAGTCTGAGAGGAAAGCACGAATGTAGGATGCAGGAGACAGAGGGCACCTACCTGATCGCGATCCCCTGCAAAGCAGCAACTTTTCATGGTGCAAGAGTTGAAGTAACCCTGATTGTCAAACTGGAACACAGGCAGGCGGGAGTGGATGTCATAGAGCACAGGGGGCAGGCGACGCCTCAGGGCCAGGAGCTGGGTGCCGTTGCTGTTGAATCGCACACTCATGGCACTCTGGAGGGATAGATTGCCACCATAGCGCAGGAGAGAACTGGAAGGCAGGAAGCAGAGGGATTGGGCATGAGGCGGATGGACAAGAGTCTACAAAATAACCACATTTACTTCTTCCCAAAACGTGTCCAGAATCTCCTGCTAGGTTTGCACCACTGGAAGTATTTCTATGCAGTAGGCTAGACGATAACAATGGGATATGAATGGCTCCTTGATTTCATTAGAGCAAGTTATTTAACCTATTAGTTCCTCTTTTCAATCTCTAAAAGGTGAATTACCAGTTAATTTAAAGGAAATAAAGAACAAAAGCATCATGAAAGAAGAGACATATTAAAATGATTAGTTACTTCATTTTCCTGAGCTAACTACATAATCAAGCAGATACTCACCAAGTCCCTGCGAGATAAGTCGTGTCCACTCTAACTGGCTAATCGTGGATGACATTTAAGGGACATATTTATCCTTGTATTAGAGATACAAAGCACATCAGCAAGAAAAACAGATACTTTACTGCTTAATTTGGATATATTTCTTCAAGATTTTACTTATTTATTTGAAAGAGAGAGAATGAGAGAGCGAACTTGAGAAGAGGGAGGGTCAGAGGGAGAAGCAGACTCCCCGCTGAGCAGGGAGCCTAATGTGAGACTCGAGCCAGGGACTCCAGGATCATGACCTGAGCTAAAGGCAGTTGCTTAAACAACTGAGCCACTCAGGTGCCCCTGGATATTTTTTTTAACAGTAATCATTTTATTACTGGGGTACCTGGGTGGCTCAGTCTGTTAAGTATCTGACTTCAGCTCAGGTCATGATCCTGGGGTGCTGGGGTGGAGCCCTTGTCAGGCTCCGTGCTCGGTGGCACGTCTGCTTGTCCCTCTCCCCCCACCCCTGAGCTCCTGTGTACACTCTGTTATGAATAAAAAAATCTTCTAAAAAATCATTTTATTACTTAAGCATTTATTTTTGAATTTTTAATCTGTTCACAGAAACTTTATGTTCTAGATGGCATAACTAAAGAGTAAATATTAAACAAAAAATTTTAATTTAAATGCAAGGTAAGTACTGTAACAATTAGAGAAGCAAGATGACTTGTTTTCCTGTACAATTCCCAACAAGTCTATATGTACTTTGGCTAATATATTTAGCTAGCTTCACTAGGGAGACTGATACACTCTGGTTTGCCTACTATTCTTCTGGAGTCTCATAATATTCCTAACATTAAAACAAACTCACACAGTATGGTTCCAAATAATTTTTTTTGATGACTCAGAAGATACTTTCAGTTTTACAGTGAACCAGATTGGCCATGAACATTAACAATTATACAATACTAAACAGCAAAGGGTGTGTATCCGTGTGTTTATCTTCCAGTAATTAGTGCCCTTGATTAACCAGACTCTATTTCATTATGAAGGGATGAACTACTCACTGACCATATCATAACCAACTTCTTTTGTACTCTGTGTTCAACTCTTGGGGCGCTGAATTACTGGCAGGAAAGTGGGGTTAAGTATATACACGGGGAATGATGCAGAAATTTATGTGACATCAAAACTACGAACTCATTTTGCCTCACACAGACATTGTTGTCCTGGAAAGAAAAGAGTCCTAGTAGTTTTAGGAAAAAAAAGCTTATAAATTCTAGGGAATCACAGAGCTGGAAACGGCCTTGAGAGACCTAAATTAGAGCCTGGCAGATTTATCTGAACATTTTTAAGAAAGAAGTTTTAATAGCATTTTACCAAGTGAAAACTTAAAGAGCTATAAACTACCAGAAGAGATTTAATATTGAATGGAGACAACGCATTTTCTTTTTTTGCTGTGAGCGTGAAGGGTAAGATTAAGGGGGACAGGAAACGAGATATCCCATAGGAAAAGGAGCCCCTGAACCACGTGTAAAAGCAGCAACCCGGCCTAGTCGTCAAACCATCTACACCCACACGAGCATGGGTCAGCCCTGTGTCTTCCAGAGCAGTCTTCTCACCTGAGGGAGGCAAGCTCTGGTACTGCAGCTCCATGTGGAAACAAGGCTTGGGGCAAAACAGGCTTTAATCCTTGTAGGATTGAAAAGAATGGAAAGAGAAAAAAGACTTAGGAAACAGAGCCTAGTACTCCCAACATCAAGAAGAAGGCTGGTAGCCCTGCAGGCCCCAAGTAATAATCTCTGCAGAGAAATGTTCTCATAATGGTCCTCAACAGAGGCCACACTCACTCACATACAGAGAATGAATGACGGGGCTATTAGAGCCCAGGCATTTCCTTCACAGGGTGCCCTAGCTGCCACAGGCATGCGGTGTTATCTAAACACTGAGCTCAAAAACAATGAGAGGCTTTCAATCCCACAGCAGCACAGAGTGTACAAATAAACCACCATCTGTAGGACTGAAGAGGAGCTGGGGGTGGAAACAAGACTCCACGGCAAGAAACTTGGCCAGCCCCACACCAGCAACAGCAGCAGGGGATTGCATCTGCTTGGGCACCTCTGACAGGAAAGCTGGGGCCTCTGGCAAACGCCCTTTGCATCGGTTAACAGGAATTTCCTCTGCTGATTCTAGTCAGACCTGTTGAAGTCTGCCCAGGACAGGCATCAGGCCCATCCCACCCCCACCAGAGCTCTTTGACCAATTTTCGCATTCTAGCCACCCTACAGAGGTCTGTTTGTGGGCTCTAGGAGAGTCACTAACTTTTCTCTCCTGTGCTTCTGGGCAGGGAACTCCTTTCTCTCACACAGAGGGAAGGGTGTAGAACTTGCTCCTAAGCGTCTGGGGGTGCTGTCTAAAAAGCATCAGCTGCTAAAACAGAATTCTTCGTGTTTGGGCACAAAATTCAACTCCTACCAGAGGGCAGAATGATACCTGAAATCCAGAGAGTGAACGATGTTAACCATGATTTCTCAGCAGGGGCTCTACAGCTGGCTCTTCCTGGTGAGAATGGTAAGGATGATCTAGTTCATTAGGAAGAAAAAGCTTAGAAGCAGTCTGCCCTCACAGTCAAGATACAAAGATTATGTCAAAGATCTGTAGTTTAAGGTTCCAAGTGTAAAGTGCCTGAGAAATCATCTGGGACTCTTTAAAAATGTGGATTTTCTGGATCCACCCCCAGATATTCTAATTCAATCTGGGAAGTGGGCCCAGGAATCTGAATTTAACAACCCCAATTAATTCTGATGCATGTGACTTTCAAACCACCTTGAGAAAGATGGTTGGTTTCATTTTTGGCATTTTGGGGGAAAGGAAGCAGGAAGAAGAGAATGGGGTCAGGAGGAAAACAAGGTAGAGAGAAGGTAGATTACCAGAGGTTCAAAAAAAACCAATTATACAATATGGCACTTTTTACAGCCCCATGTCCATTAGCAGAAAGGACTCTAATTCCTTTTGAAAACCAGAGTTCCTCTCTACCAAGAGTGCCTGAAATGTCTTTTTCTTGTCATCAATACATTCCCCAATGGAGAATTTTCTCATTTCCTCTTGGAGAACTGAGGGAAGACTGCCTCAATCTTTACTTGCTTTCTCAACTCTTGATCTTGATAAGGGAGATGGCACTATCCCCGCTCTTCAGAAAAATGGCCACCATTATGCACCCAGATAAGACGAGCAGTATCTTGAAAGGCAAGCAACAGATTAAAATGTATTCAACTCAAAATATCCTTATTTAGAAAAAGAAAAGCAAAAAATCTATTCCCAACCTATCTTCAAGCAATGATTTGCCATAAAATGCAACAAGAATGGGGTAGGAGGTAATCCAAGGGTCAGCATGTAAAAGATCCAGGACAAAAAGCAGGAGAACCACAGAACAACAGGAAAAGATTTCTCACTAGTGTGGTCTCCTGAATTTTTCCTTTTTTGCTCCCTCCCACCCCCAGTATTCAAATGGACTTTTTTTATTGCTCTTACGGAGTAAAAAGAACATTTTTAAAAGTACTTGGCCAAGGATAAGGGCTTGGAATAGAAGAGAAACAGGCTAAGGCTGTTTCCAAGGAAAGTAACTGGGAGAAAGATACGTTGTGATCATGTGCAACACAAGACAGGGCACTGCTAACTTTTCCAAGATTAGATTCTATGGAGCTAGATTTCCATAAAACCATGACTAAGTAATTCATCTGCCAGTACCAACACGATTTACCAATGCCCACCAGCATGAAATTCCTTACATTTTCCAAGTGAAAGCTTCAATAACACCCATGAAATGTACTGTTATTCCAAATCACAGACATCAGACCTGGTATTGTACCACCAGAGTGGCACAATCAAGATCCTATATAGGTGGGGGAAATCCCTTCCTCCCCTCCAGTTTCTGCTTTAGGATGGAATAACCTATAAGGAGTAAAAGACATTTTGTACTCGCACAACCCATAGAATATGACAAATCCTAGAGAACAATAGAATTAGAAAGCAAACAAGTTCAGGGAGTCACAGCCCACACCAATCTTATTTAAGAATGCTCAGGGTCATAATAATCCCTTAGCCATTTATTTTATGTGAGTTGGCAGGAGAACCTTTTCTCTTTTGTTTTTTCTAACGCAATCCTCAATTTCAAGATTGAGACTTCCCTAGAGGAAGCTGGAACTATTAGACAACTAGTATGAGAAAGATAACGCTGTGATCTATGTCTAAACAAACTCACTTTCCCCAGAACATGATTCACTGCCAAACCTCTCTGGCTTGAAATATAGATACAGGTTCAGCGTACCTGATAAGATTTCCTTCCCTTCTTGAATACCCAGAAATTTAAATTTGACTGAAGTTGGCAGAAGGGCCTGGTAAATTTCTGATAAAGAGATCTTTGGATAGGGGTGGCTGGCTGGCTCAGTCAATAGAGCATGCAACTCTTGATCTCATGGTTGTGGGTTTGAGCCCCATGGTGTGGGTAGAAAGATTACTTAGAAATAACATCTTTTTAAAAAATCTTTTTAACACATCTTTAAATGACCAAATGACATATCTAGTCCCTCCACAAAGCAAACATGGATGGCGGGCTTGCAGTATTTCTAATCACACCATCTTCCAGAAAAGGGACATACCCAAAGTTGAAGTGATTTGGAACCTAAATTTTTGCATTTGGCCCAGAGATTCCCAAAAACCACACAGAACCAAACAAGATCTCAAAATAAAGTAAGAGGCACTGCCATAAGCAAAAGATTTGTTATAGGACACTCATGAATTTCCCACAGAACAAGGACTCAACATTTAGTCATCTCAGCTCATCAGACGGCCTGGCTTACTCAGAATCCCCCTCCATCCCAAGCTACAGAAAACAGAGAGGGATTTCGTAAGCAGCCATTTCATCTTCACTTACAACTAACTACTCCTGGTCCTACCTTCTGACAGATTTTTACATTAGCATCAGCCCCAACCTCACAGTACATAAAACTGGAAAGGAAGAGTTTAATGAACAGTGGGTGGCAAGAGGCAGGAAAAAGCCAGGGGAAGAGGGAGACTGGGATGGCAGCTCCTATAGCAACGGTAGCAGTGCTGCAGGAGGGCGTGGGAATACATGCAGGTAAACAGGCAGTCCCTGATGGCAGGAGGGGAAACTGGGGTGGGTACATGACTGTTAGGGTACAAGATCACAAAGCTGGAGAAACGTTAAAGAGGAAAGAGGCAAAGTCTGGAAAAAATGCTAAGCAGAAGAGGTCTGAAAACAAAATCTCAATTTCTTACCTTCTAGGAAGAACTCCTACACAAATAGTTGAAAATGAGAGATGCGAGGGATGCAAAAGAAAGGGAGGGAAGGCCAAGCCAAACTGCTGACTGATGGGAGAAGAAACAGGAAGCCAGCCTGTTTCTCATAGGAGCCGCTCACTGAGAACATATCCAAACACCAAAGTCCCTTCTAGTTGGCAGTCACACAACTGTCTTAGAATAATGGCTTTGAAACTTTTTTCTAGCAACCTTTTGTAAAGTACATTTTATACCGCATCCCAGTACACCCACATCTTTTAGCATAACTTCATTAAACAATACTTACCACCTACTATAGTGCTATGCACTGATTTTCTATTCTATATTTTTTTAATTTAATAAATACTTGTGACCATCTACAATGATGTCGTGGCCCACAGAATTATTGAAAGAGCTTCCTACCTTAGCCTCCTTGCTTCCACTCTTGGCCCATGCTTCATTTATCTTGAATAACACAGCCAGAGGGATGATGAACCATGAGTCAGAACACATCATTCCTTTGCTAAAGGTCATCCAGTGGCTCCCCATTTACACCAGAGTAAAAACCAATTCCTTATGACACCAGTAAAACCCTAGACAACCATCTCTCCAACCCCTGTATCTCTGACCCCACCTTCTAGCACTCTTCTTACTTTACTCTACTTCAACCACATTATACCTCCTTGCCGACCCTAGAACAAGTCAAACATGCTTCTGCTTCAGGGTCTGCATTTGCAGATCCTGAAGTCCAGAAAGGTCCTCTCCAGGGATGCCCATGATTCTTTCTTCAAGTATCCTCCTCAACCAGGCCCTTTCTGACACCCTGTGCAAAAATACCAGCTCCCCAGTACTCCGTCTCCCTTGCCTGCTTTATTGTTCTGTAGTACATGAATCACCACCTTATACACCATATATTTTTATGTATTTATTTTGTTTCTTATTTGTCTTTTCCCACTAGACTGTGAGCTTTTGTTTGTTTTCCCCATATATCCCAAGTGCTTGAACAGTGCCAGACACATAATCGTCATTCAATAAAGAGCTGCTGAATGAATGATCTAATGGATTGTGAGCAGCTGTTTGAAAAACTCTTGACTTTGTACATTAAAAAAAAAAAGATGGGATCCACCAAAGTTCACATAGGTCTTGACATTTATCTACACATGAAACCCAATCTGAGAGGCAAGCCACAAAGCAGCAGAAAATTGGAAAAATTGCAAGAGGCAGGGCACCTGGGTGGCTCAGTTGGTTAAGCATCTGCCTTCAGCTCAGGCCATGATCCCATGATTCTCATTTCACACTGGTGGAAACCAAGGTCCTAAGCAGTTACGTGATTTGGTCCTGAGCACACGACAGATAAGCAGCAGACGTAGAACCAGCAAATTTTTTTCTGTTTCTTGGCTCAACAGGATTTCACAGAGGGGTGCCTTGGTAGCACAGCTGGTTAAGCGCTGGACTCTTGGTTTTACCTCAGGTCATGATACCACATGGTGAGATCGAACCCCATGTGGGGCTCCCATACTCAGCGTGGAGTCTGCTTGTGTTTCTCTTTCCCTCTCCCTCTGTTCCTCCCACCTCTCTAATAAATAATTCTTAAAAACAAATAAACTGCAAAAACAAAACGACAAAACAAAAAACCAAGATTTCACAGAATACATGGTGGAGATGGATTATTCTACCTCAGAAAATACTATCAGATGAGGAGGCATCAGGGCCAGAGGATTTATCTAAGTAATTCACTTCACACCCTGTCCTGTCATTCATTAACTCATGTGTTCATGCATGCATTTACTGAATAAACATTTACTGAATACCTACTAACTATTTTACATACTGCACTAGGCCCACAGTTTCAAATTTGAAATAAGATGAAGGAGATGGGGCACGTGGGTGGGCTCAGTTGTTAAGCACCTGCCTTCAGCTCAGGTCATGATCCCAGGGTCCTGGGACTAGAGCCCCTCTCAGGCTCCCTACTCAGCGGGGAACCTGCTTCTCTCCCTCTCCCTATCCCCCTGCTTGAGTTCCCTCTCTCGCTGTCGCTGTCAAATACATAAATAAAATCTTTTAAAAAAAGATTTTAAAATCTTTAAAAGATTTTATTTATTTGAGAGAGAGACACACACACATACACAGCAAGAGATGGAACACAAACAAAGGGAGTGGGAAAGGGAGAAGCACGCTTCCGCTGAGCAGGGAGCCCAATTCGGGACTTGATCAATGCCACCCAGGCACCCCAATAAATAAAATCTTAAGAAAGACAAAAAAAAAAAAAGATGAAGGAGACAACCTCAAGAACCTATTAGGTATAAGGAAACCAAAAGTTTCCATCTATAACATACATAGTGTTGTAGTAAGGGAAACGTGTAGTGAGAGATATAGGAAGACTATCTACCCTCCACTGGGGACACAGGGGTGGGAGTGCTTACAATAGACTTCTAGAAGAAAAATCTCAGCTGACTCAACAGAAAGAGTCAGAGTTGACTCAAATTCTTAACTGGCAAAAGAAATGAGATAAATCCAGGTATATTAATGTATGGGTAAATTTCCAACACATACTGATGAGTGAAAAACATATATGCATACAGAGACAACTCTGTATGTTTTCTATGGATACATATGTTAGCATATAAAAGTAAAAAAAAAAAAGAAAAAGTTCTGGAGGCATATACTACAAATTCCTAACACTCATTACTCTCAGGGGAGGGGACAGGAGACCAGTACTGGAATAAGTAGTAGTCAGAATGGACTTCAGCTTTATTCGAAGTTTTAAAAAGAGAACTTTACTAAGACAGAATCCATATTTTTTTAACTTCTAATTCTTTTTTTTTTTTTTAATTTAAGATATTTTATTTATTTATTTGACAGAGAGAGAGAGATCACAAGTAGGCAGAGAGGCAGGCAGAGAGAGAGAGGAGGAAGCAGGCTCCCTGCTGAGCAGAGAGCTCGATGCGGGACTCGATCCCAGGACCCTGAGATCATGACCTGAGCCGAAGGCAGTGGCTTTACCCACTGAGCCACCCAGGCGCCCTTAACTTCTAATTCTGAAGCAAGTACAGATTCAGAGGAAGTTGCAGAGACATGTACAAAAAGATCCTTTGTACCCTTTAGCCACCCTCTCCCTGTGTTACCATCCTAGATAACAATAGTAAAATATCAAAACCAGGAAATTTACATAGATACACTCTATAGAGCTTATTCAGATTTTGCCGATTACGCATGCAATCATTTGTGTGTGTGTGTGTGTGTGTGTGTGTGTGTGTGTGTAGCTCTATGCAATTAGATCACATGCACAGCTCATGTAACCACTACAATTAAAACGCCTGTGGTGCTCGCTTCAGCTATACTAAAATTGGAACGATACAGAGATTAGCATTGCCCCTGCGCAAGGATGACACACAAATTCGTGAAGCATTCCATATTTAAAAAAAAAAAGAAGAAGAAGAAGAAAAGTATGTTACCATCATCACAAGACTCCCTCATGCTATCCTCCCTTGTATGGCCACATTCATCCCCACTCTATCCCCATTGCTAACATCTGGCAACCACTTACCGGTTCTCCATCTGTTCAACTATATTAGTTTGTGAATATTTACATGGAATCATGCAGTATGTATCTTTTGAGACTGGGAAGTTCGTTTTTAATCTATAAAGGAACTACCAAACTATGTTTCAGAGTGGCTATACGATGGTACATTCCCACCAGCAATGCAGGAGCGATCCAGTTTCTCCACAACTTCAGCAGCACCACTTGTATTTCAAAAAGCCAAATTAGAAGTCGGTCAATGTATTTTAAAACAAAAGTAGAGACAAAGCTAGACATTTTTAGCATCCTTATGGATATATCTAATGCCACCTATGAAATATTTTTGTAACAACAACCAAAAAAACCCCCCAAAAATAAAACCACCCACAAAACCCTGAATCACTTCAAGCCCCTTAATCTAAAAACAGTTTATAGGAAAAAATGGGTCAGAAGAAACATGCTAAACGACAGTGTAAAATGCAATCACTATAATCTAAAATGTGAGAAATTCCGTAAGATAAATAATAGTTATTTTAACAAATAGATTTGCAATGGAAAAATGTGAGAGGCGGGAATAGTTATTGATTAAGAGAGTCAGAGGCCATATTAAATAATTGCTTTGTATGAACCCTATCTAAATCCTGAATCATTTGTAGCATTCATGAGACAATTAAGGAAATTTTCTTTTTTTACGATTTTAAGTAATCTCCATACCCAACGCGGGGCCTGAATTCACAATCCCGAGATCGAGTTACATGCTCGGGCTCTCTGGTTGGCAGGGAGCCTGCTTCCCCCTCTTTCTCTCTCTGCCTGCCTCTCTGCCTACTTGTGATCTCTCTCTGTCAAATAAATAAATAAAATCTTTAAAAAAAAAAAAGAGTTACATGCTTTACCAAATGAACCAGCCAGGTGCCGTAACAATTAAGGAAATTTAAACACTAATTAAATAGATGCAATGACATTAAGAAGTTATTGTTATTTCTTAGGTATGATAATACTGGGATTATGTTTTTTAAAAGAATTATCTTTTTTGGAAAGTAATTTAGCAGTTCCTCAAGAAGTTTAACATAGGATTACCATATGACCCAGTAATTCTACTGCTAGCTATATACCTGAAATAACTGAAAACAGATACTCAAAACAAATACTTCTTCATGAATGTTAATAGTAGCACCATTCATAGTACCAAGAAGTGTAAACAACTCAAATACCTATCAAAGGGTGATTAACAAAATGTGGTATTTCCATACAATAGTATATTATCCAGCCATAAAAAGGAATGAAGTACTGATACATGCTACAACATGGATGAGTCCTGAAAACATGATGATAAGTATAAGTAGCCAGACCAAAGGTCACATAATGTGCGAAACAGCTGGAACAGGTAAATCCAAAGAAACAGAAAGCAGAGAGATGGTAGCCAGAAGCTACCAAGAGAAAAGTATTCTGGGGAGTCACAGCATAAAGGGTATGAGTTTTAATTTAGGAGAATGAAAATGTTTTGGAACTAGATAGAGGTTATAAAACACTGTGAACATGCTACATGCTATTGACCTTTTCACTTTAAAATGGTTAATTTTATGTTATGTGAATTTTACCTCAATTTATTTACTTATTTATTTTTAAAGATTTTATTTATTTATTTGACAAAGAGAGACACAGCCTGAGAAGGAACCAAAGCAGGGGGGTGGAAGAGGGAGAAGCAGGCTTCCTGAAAAGCAGAAAGCCCGATGTGGGGCTCGATCCCACAACCCTGGGACCATGACCTGAGCTGAAGGCAGACACTTAACGACTGAGCCACCCAAGTGCTCCTGAATTTATCTCAATTTAAAAAAGAATTATCCCGGGGCGTCTGGGTGGTTCAGTGGTTAAGCGTCTGCCTTCTGCTCAGGTCAGGATCCCAGGGCCCTGGGATGGAGCCCCACACCGGGTTCCCTGTTCAGCGGGGGGTCTGAGTCTCCTCCCTCTGTCACTCCCCCTGCTCTCCTGCTCTGTCAAATAAATAAATAAAATCTTTAAAAAATAAAAAGGAAAAGAATTATCTTTCAGAGATACATATTTACAAAGTATTTACAAAGAAATGAGATCATGTTACAGGGAAATCGATTCAAAATAATTGGGAAGGGAGGTCACAGATGAGGAATAAATGAAGCAAGACTGTCCATGGGTTAATTACTGAAGCTGAGCAATAGGTACATTAGTATTCCTTTTACTAATATTTGTATCTAAAATTTTTTTAGGGCGCCTGGGTGGCTCAGTGGGTTAAGCCGCTGCCTTCGGCTCAGGTCATGATCTCGGGGTCCTGGGATCGAGTCCCGCATCGGGCTCTCTGCTTGACAGAAGCCTCCTTCCTCCTCTCTCTCTCTCTGCCTGCCTCTCTGCCTACTCGTGATCTCTTTGTCAAATAAATAAATAAAATCTTTAAAAAAAAAAAAAAAGATAAAATTTTTTTTAACCACAAAATTTTTTTAAAGAGAAAAGATTTGATTTTACAATAAGAAAGTCCACTTGATTTAAGGATTTGATATCACTTCCTTCTGAATAGCAATATTCGGCAATATTAAAGGAAGGATATGGACTGGTACATGCTTCCAGAACTCCCATCCATTCCCCAGATGTTCTGAGTTCTCTTTTATAAAAGGCACATTTGTGCTTGTGTAAAGGAATGGGAATGGGGAAGCTCTGGCCTAAAATCCAAAGACTCTGGATCAGAATGAACACAGAAATAAATTCAACATGGACCTTCCCCTACGCCCCCAACCCCAACCCCTTTTAATAAAAAATTTTATTAAAAAATTAAAAAAATTTTTTTTTAAATGGTTAAAAAAAATTTTATCTTTTTTTTTTTTTAGCTCTTTTTTTTTTTAATAACCATCTTGCAGGAAATGCGACGTTGCTTAATCATCTGGAATAGCCGTTGCAAATGGCAGATTCACAGGTCCTGCCTCAGGCCTTAACAATTCAATCTCTGGATCTGTGCTCCAGGAAGGAGCATTTTAACTAGATTCCTAGGTGATTCTGATGCCCTCTAAAGTCTGAGAATACCTGGGGCCCGGGTGCCTTCCAATGGACAAAGCTGATTCTAGAGCTCCACCTCGTGGCCTAAAAACAAGACAGCAACTTCACCAGAATCTCTGGCTTCCCCACAGAACTCTGAGAGGCAGTCAAAATCCAGGAAGAACCCTTACAATCTCCTTTAGGGATTTATGCCTTAGAGACAAAATTTTGACCCATGCCATTACACTGAAGGAATTAAAAGGTCCAGAAAACATTACAGAAATCTTACTCTGAAAATGCAGACTATTTGGGTATAAGTATAAAACTGCATTCATTTGTTATTTACTGAACACAATAGTCTAAGTGTTGTTCTAGGTTCTAATGATCAGAGATAAATAAAACATGGCCTTAAAAATCCATAGGAAAACGTGACAGAGGTGCCTGGGTGGCTCAATCAGTTAAGCGTCTGCCTTTGGCTCAAGTCATGATCCCAGGAATCCTTGGATTGAGACCCACATCAGGTTCCCTGCTCAGCAGGGAGTCTGCCTCTCCCTCTCCTCCCCACTGTTGTTCTCTCTCGCTATCTCTGTCTGACTGTCTGTCTCTCAAATGAATAAATAAATAAAGGAAAACATGACAGGTAATAGTACAGCTCAGGACAAGCACTTCATTTCTGAGAAGCAATTCCTGGGTACTGGGAAGGAAATAAAAAATATACTCTAAGTCTAGCTGGAGATAAACACTCCTATCAAAAGATCACTAATGATGGCAAAAGCAGCAATGGAGCCACTAAGCCAAGCAACATGCATGCCACAGACTGTAAGTCCTTTAGAGGCTCTGAATAGAGATCCCTTACTGCAGAAGAAAAAACTTCATGCACTGGCACATATTCTGTACCCAGACTGTACTAGGTGTTGGGGACACAGTGAGTAAAAGAAGCTTTTTATTTTCTTTTCAGAGTACCATGTACATAAGTATGTATGTATTTATTATTATTATGTTCAGTTAGCCAGCATATAGTACATCATTAGTTTTTGATGTAGCATTCAATGATTTATTAGTTGCATATAACACCCAGTGCTTAAGAATATGTAACAGGGGGCACCTGGGTGGCTCAGTCGGTTAAGTGTCTGCCTTTGGCTCAGGTCATGATCCCAGAGTCCTGGGATTGAGCCCCAAGTTGGGCTCCCTGCTCAGTGTGGAGTCTGCTTCTCCCTCTCTCTCTCTACCCCCTCCCTTGCTCTCTCTCTCTCATGCTCTCTCTCAAATAAATAAAATCTTTAAAAAAAAAAAAAAAGGTATGCAACAAAGGAGCAAGGGTGCTTTTCCTGAGGAGTTACCATTTGACTGTGGACCCTGACAACTAACTAAAATTTGGCCAAAGAAAAGCGCAAAAAAATTTGAGACATACTCCTCTATGTGTATTTGTATATGGAAGAGAGTACAAGGAGAGAGAGAAGGGACAATGGCACCAGAGAAGAAGCAGACTGCTTACTGAAGGAGTTTTTATTTTATCCAGTAAAGCAGGTCATACATTCATTCCAAAAAACATTTTCTTAGAGCATCCCACATATAGGTTCTGGGGATATGGCCATGAACAAAGATATCACGAATCCACTAAAACTCCTGGGTAGGGAATGGCAAGAGTGATGTTTAAGGAAGTGTACTACATGGCAGAAGCAAGAGGCAAGCTAAGAAGCCAGTAGTCAGTCCCTTCTGAATAGAGCTATGGGCCTGAGATGGAGGTAGGGCTTTCAGAACTGAAAACAGTGGCCAGGCACTAACACATAGCAAGGCTGGGTATGGCAGAGGGGCAGAGAGATAGAAAAGGAAAATAGGACTCTGGGCTTTGGGCCAGGATGACTGTGGGAGTGATGGTGACACTGATAAAAAGAAACAAGAAAGAAATACAGTTCTAGAGAGAAAACAAGTGCTTATTATAGGTTTTGGTGGATGGAACACCTGTCTGAGTATTGTATAGGTATGTAAAGATGGGTGAGTGGGGAAAGAAAGAAAAAAAGGAGTGGCTAACCAGAAGGCATGTCCCCCAATTAGAGCTAATCATTCTGACAACTAAATGCCAATGGTCCCCAGCTTTTCTCTTGCAGTTTTCTACAGCACCATCCAAACTGCTGGGTCCTCCTGACTGTCCTCTCTCCCTCTTTTGTTCCTTCAAACCATTTCCTAAAGAGCTGGTGATATTGCTACAACCACTGGCATCACAGGGAAGGCAAGTAACCAGGTGAAGATAATAGTGATCTCCGATTTTTTTAAATGTACTTTAAGATTTTATTTATTTACTTATTTGAGAGAGAGAGAAAAAGAGTGAGAGGTCAGAGGGAAAAGCAGACTCCCCGCTGAGCAGGGAGCCTGATGCGGGACTTGATCCTAGGACTCCAGGATCATGACCTGAGCAGAAGGCAGTCTCCCAACCAACTGAGCCACCACCCAGGTGCCCCTTTTTCAAAAAGATTTATTTATTTATCTATCTATCTATTTATTTATTTGAGAGAGAGAGAATGAGAATTAAATGTACTTTAAATACATTAAGTAGGGGGTCTAGGTGGCTCAGTTGGTTAAGCATCTGCCATCAGCTCAGGTCATGATTCTAGATTCCTGGGATAGAGTCCCACGTCAGTTTCAGTCTCCTTGCTCAGTGGTGAGCAAGGAGCTTCTCCCCCCCCAACTACCAGCTTGTGTGTCCTTACTCATGCTGACAAGTAAATTTAAAAAATAATAATTTAAATAAATACATTAAATATACTTAAGTAAAGTATACTAATTCTAAGTATATAGCTCAGTAATTTTTTTACTGAAGTATATACCCATGAAACTACCACCCAGATATTAAACCCTGGAAGCTTCCCTCATGCCTCCCTAAGTCAGTACCCTTCCCAAACGTCACCACTATTCTGACTTCTATGACCTGCCTGTTTTTGAAGGCCATATACACTTCCTTATCTATCTGGCTGCTTTCATTCAACATTCACCCACGTCAAAGTGGGTACCTACAATTCATTCTTATGTCTATGTGGTGTTCCAGTATGGCTATTCTGCAGTTTACTTATCCATTCTCCTTCGATGGACATTTGTGTTGTTTCCAGCTTTTGGTTGTTATGAATAAAGCATCTGTGAATATTATTATACACAAATTTGGTGGAAGTCCGTACTCACTTCTCTCAGATATACCTAAGGGGAGATTGCTGGTCATAGAATCACATGTGGAGTTTTAGCAGACATTGACAAAAGAGTTTTCCCAAGTGGTTGTACCAAATTACCCTCACCTAAAATGTATGAGATTTTCAGTTGCTCCACACTCTTATCAACACTTGGTACTATCAGTCTCTTTAATTTGAACCATCCAGGATCTACAGTGATAATTTACTGTGGTTTTAACTTGCACTGCCCTCAGGAGTAGTGAAGCTGAATGCTTTTCAAATGTTTATTGGCTATTTGGTCTACCTTCTTTTGTGAAGCACCTATTCAACAGTCCTGCTCATTTTAAAAGTTCCATTTTCTTTTACTGATTTGTAGTTCTATTGCTGATCTGTAGTTCTATTAGAATAGATTCTGTAGATAGGAATTCTTGTTCAATACATGTATGATGAATATTTTTTCCCAGATCATGGCTATGGCTTGTCTTTTGGCTCATCTTTTCACTTGAGCGTCTCTGATGAACCGAAGTTCTTAATTTGAATGAAATCCAATTTAACAATTTTTTTCTTTCATGTAAAGTGCTTTTTGGGTCATGTTTAAGAAATCTCTGTCTACCCTAATGGCCTTGCACTCTGGTCTGGACAGGCTCATTCTTTAAAGTTTCAACAAACACCAGAGCATGAGCACCTTCTCCAGCCTCTGAAGCTGTACCCTGAGCCCCATTATAGCATAAGCAACCCTCAAAATGCAATGCGGAAGAGATGGTCTGGTTTGTTCAGAAGGCAAGGAGTTACATTTAATTTGGTCTCTACAGCAGCAGAATTGAGAAAGTCCCTGCAAAACAGACATCTAACCTAGAGGTCTCCCAAAGCCAGGTGAGGTCCTGAGAGCAATTTCTTTTTTAATAGTAGGAATTTGCGGGGCACCTGGGTGGCTCAGTGGGTTAAGCCTCTGCCTTCAGCTCAGGTCATGGTCTCAGGGTCCTGGGATCGAGCCCCGCATGGGGCTCTCTGCTCGGCAGGGAGCCTGCTTCCATTCCTCTCTCTCTGCCTGCCTCTCTGCCTACTTGTGATCTCTGTCTGTCAAATAAATAAATAAAATCTTTAAAAAAAAAAAATAGTAGGAATTTGCACTCGGTGCCCAATTTCATATGTATCATTTACACACCACGTGAAAACACCATCTTATAAGGTAAGTCTTTATAGGAATTCCTGGCTTGCCCTAGTTTTATTATTGAGTAGGAAAAAATCACTCTCCTTCTTATCCTTGTCAAAGCAAGACACTATTACCTATCACAGAACAGTTTCTGACAGCAAGTGACAGAAATTAAAGATACAAGAAGGGAGAGAGGTGGTGTGTGAACAGTCAGCTGAAACAGGGAATGAAAAGGATGAGACAAGCTGAGTAACAGCAGGGGAATCTTTACTTTTTCTGAACTCCCTCAATGTTAGAAGATGGCAGATCTGAAACCTATTCAGAGGCCATTGCACCAGTCCAAGCAAGACATAACTGGGATGTTGGCAGTGACAAAGAATAGGATGGCTGCAAAAAGACATCAGCAGAGGGGCGCCTGGGTGGCTCAGTGGGTTAGGCCTCTGCCTTCCACTCAGGTCATGATCTCAGGGTTCTGGGATCAAGCTCCACATCAGGCTCTCTGCACAGCAGGGAGCCTGCTTCCCACCCCGCCCCCCACACCGCCCACCTGCCTCTCTGTCTACTTGTGATCTCTGTCAAGTAAATAAATAAAATCTTAAAAAAATTATAATAATAAGTAAATAAATAAATATAGAGCCATTAATACGCTGAATAACTTTTTCTTCTTGTGGGTCAAAGGTCTCTAGGAGAACCTAGTAAAAACTCTTTCCCAATCCCATGTGTACTCAGTTGAATACACAAGCACACACAATTTTACTTGCAATTTTAAGGGGTTCACAAATTTCCTAAAATATCTCTGTAGACTTTAAGTATCCCTTAGAACAGATCTACCTTGTTCCAGGGTTGTCGTCCCAGGGGATTCAGAATTGCCCCATGATCTAGGTTGAGGTTTCTAGGCAGCTGTGTTCAGGAGACAAATCATCTACTGCCAACTCAGCATTATCAATCCTGCACGGAAATGACAAAGCACCCTCTTTTCCTTCCCAACACCAATTTATACTGAGAGAATTCAAACAGAAAAGATCTGTAATTTAGTCCCAAAATACCAGCAGATGAAGAACAGGACCCCAAGAATATTTCATGCTCCTTTTCTGCCTCATTCCCATAGAACCCCAAAGAACCTTAGAAGAGTTGAAAGAAACAGGTAAAAACATCCTAGTCCACTGTGCTCCTTCTTTTTATTCCAAGAAAGGAATCAGTTAAGAATATCAATTAGCCTTATTAGATGACTTTTCTCCCATATGGGCTTTGAAAACTACAGGTTACCAAGGAAACCATATAACCTCACCCATAATTAAAGACATAAGCAAAACAGGAAGAGAATATTTCCCCCCATAAGACACTGTAAGTGTTGGCAAGGGTCTGGAAAAATATGTAGTCATGCATAGTTGGTAGGTTTGTAAATCACTACAGTCTTGTGGTGACAAGACAATGTGACCATTTTTATCAAAAAATAGAAAAGCATACACCATTTGATACAGCAATTTCCTATAGATATTTTTGCAAAGGTAGGCCAAGATAGCTGTGCCAATCAAGCTCAAGGCAACGCACTGTTTATAATGCCCAAACTGGAAACAAGAAGTCCTGGCTGTTAGATACACCATATAAATGGAACATCATGCAGCCATTAAAAGAATGTGCTAGAGGGGGTGCCTGACTGGCTCAGTCAGTGGGGCATAGGACTCTTGATCTCAGGGTTGAGAGTTCGAGCCCCACATTGAGTGAAGAGATTACTTAAAAATGAAATCTTAAAGGGCACCTGGGTGGCTCAGGCAGTTAAGCATCTGCTTTCAGCTCAGGTCCTGATCCCAGAGTCCTGGGATGGAGCCCCATTGCATGGAAAATTGTGTGTGCTTGTGTGTTCTCCCTCTCCCTCTGCCTGCTGCTCCCCCTTTTTCATCGAGATCCATGAAATAAATCATAACCTCGCTTACTTTCCATGATATTCTTCTGCAATACTGCTTTACAAAGTAGGAAGTTACCTCCATGCAGAATTTCCAGAAGAGCAGACAATGCATGTAAGTCTTTTATTAAGCAAAGCTAGCTTTAAGTACAGGTGCCATAAAAAGTTGTCCATGGGCTTTAAGGAACATGAAAAAGCCTCCTACTCACCTCCACCTACACATTTCCCTTTGTGATGCCTGAAATTCTCCCATTAGTGACTTGTATATCATTGGTTGAAGATTGTCTTAAGTGTACTCTTTTAATAATGCAATCAGAAGGGAAAATACATTAGGTCCCTAACACTATAGAGCAGTGGCTCTTAACCTTTATTGTCTTAGCCACTGGTTTCTTTGAGACACTTAAAACAAAACAAAACAAAACAAAAATAAACTCCCTTCACAGAAAAATGCACTTAGATGGGTACATAATATAATTTCCACACAATTTGGTGGATTCACAGTTCTCTCAAAGCCATGTAGAAAACCTCTCCTGCCTAGAGCTAAGAATCCCTGGTTCAGTGGCTAGGAGTTTAACAAACTCTCCTCCTCCGTCTCCTCCATCCCCCCTGCAAGAGTTCCCAGGCATCTGGGGAACTCTGGGCTTAAAGACAGAAGGCAGTACTGAAGGGAGGTTCTCATCTATTTGCCTAGAACTGACTTGTCTAGAGTCAGATTACAATTTATGAGTCCCTCAGCAAGGAGTGTGGATTTCTCAGACTGCCTGTCTCTTGGGGACAGGGCTCCCCTGGCTTCACAGGCACCAGTATATGTCAGGAGATGGCCAACTGAGATCAATGGTCAAACAGGTTTTCACAACCCTGCTGATCACATCACCTGAAAGTTGAGGCAGGGGCAAGTTTTAACACCATATGAATAAATGGGGCTCACCTCTGAGGTTTTCGAATATCCCAGAGTCCCACTCCTTCCTTTGAATTGGCTGTGGCCAATAACCTGGGCTCCACAGGGTTAAACATGACACTGTGAAAAGCGGATGGATAGTTTGCCAGGCAGAAGGGCTCTGTGAATAGAGAAATGACAATCAGCCCCAGAGCTCATTCAGTGCCTCTGGGCCAGAGGCAGTCAAAGCAGGAATGTGACCCTGTAGAAACCATCCTAGTAGCTGGAGCCCCAAAGTAGTACATCACCCCAGCAGTCACCCCTGCTCATTCTCTGCACACACTTACGTCTGAAAACAGCAACTCTATCACATATAAACAAACTGGAAGCTATAATACTCAGAAACACTGAGTATTCTACCTCTTCAGATCCTGTGACAAACGGAAACGGTCACAGGAACTGGGAAGGTAAGCTGTTTTACAGTAAGTAAGACTGAATTCCACATGAGCTGAAAAAACTCACAACCGATTACTGATAGGATTATTATACCTTAATCCAAATTTATTAGTTTTAGAAATTAAAAGTTTTGAAAACTACACAAAGATTTAATAAAGACAAAGAAAAACAATGAGAAAATTGAAGGTGAGGAAAAACAATAGCACAGTGTTCTCTCTAAATTGCTCCCTAAACAATCTAAGAGCCTCAGACTAGAATTCTATGATTTCATCCCCAGTATTGGAATATTTAAAAAAAAAAAAAAAGAAGAAGAAGAAGAAGAAGAAAAGAAAGGGAAAAAAGGAACCTAACACCTGAACTCTTACATCCAGCCAGCTCCTAATCAACTTCACTCAGAAACCCTGCAGGCCGCTGCCTGTATTAGTGGGCTCCAGGCAAGGAAGGAATCATTCTGCTACCCAGGACATACTTTTGTGTGGCAAGTGTTTAGAAGCAACAGACAGAAAGCACTGCCCAGTCTAGGATTTCCACATGGGACACAGCAGAGACTCTGGGCAGTCCAGACAGAGGACATGGTGACTCAACCCCAGCTGCTCCTTGCAGCTACCTTATCTGCCTGACCCCAGAAACAAGCTTTTCCTATAGCCCGAGTCTCTGTGATGAGGCACAGCTCTGCATGTTAAACGCTTTGACTATAGAATAATAAGATCCAGATCCTGTCAGACAAGACAGGCAGGAGAGTAATTCTGTGTACACAGGTATGATCAAGACAAAGCTGCACTGAAGGTGGGGGCAGGGGGAACACCGAGGGTGATGCTGGAGGAAAGTCTTTGAACAAAAACAGAGTTAGAGAGTGAACACTTTACTCAGGAAACAAGCTGAAAAGATGTGTTTCCTGAAAAACTTCAGAGAAATTCAACAAAACAATCCTTCATTTTATACTTCAGAAGCCCAAAGGGCACTCCTAGAGGAGGAACTCACCTGGACAATCCCCCTTAAACGGGGTGCATCTGCCATCGTTTTCAGTTTCTATACACAAACACCAGAACACCCCCGTTCTCTGTGAATAACCAAGAACTGTGTGTGTCAGCACCATACGGAGCTGGCCCCTGGTAGCTGCCCTCTACAGTGAAGCCCTGCATCTTCTATTCCTTGAGGCCACTGAACACCAACATACGGTGGCGTTTCCGACAGGCCCAAGGTTTATGGAGGCTCACAAGCGACTGAGAAGGCCTAAGAAAGGTGCCTCACTTCTGGCTTACGCACATGATGGGACGTCTACAAACACACATCTATGCCCCACCATGAGAGCTGTCTCTCCCTTTCCAACTCTCCCACGCAGGTTACTCAGGTCATAAACTGCTTCTGCAATGAACCTGACATCAAACTCTTCAACACAGTCCAACAGCCCTTTGACCCTACCTCCATGGGGAGACTCCCGGATGTCCCAGATGAGAACCCGGCCATCATCTGAGGAGCTGGCAAAAATGTTGTCATTCACCGGACTCACTGACAAGCCATATACTGCATCTTCGTGAGCAAACACATCCAAGGTCTCGCTGCTGAGAGACAGAGAGCAGAAAGAGGCACACAGGCACACACATGCACACAAAGACTGCAGAGTCCCAGCCCTCAAGTTCCTCACGTAGGGCTCTCCCTCATTTTCAGCAAAAAGTCAATCGAGCGAAACCCAAAGGATATTGTATTTCTTTAAAAAGTAGGTACCCAACTTTCAGGTAAAAAATAAAAATTCATTAGAAAAGCTTTTTATAGATTTCATGGTTTGTTTTTTTGCACTAAATGAGCATAGTTGAAAAAGTGATTCAATAGATGAGTTTAGTGTTTTCACTTCCTGCGGAATTTATCTGCTTCTGTACAGAGCTGGGGGGTGGTGCTTGATTTTCAAAAACAAGCGAACTTCAAAGCAGTCAGATCTGGTATCAGCAGGGGAAGAAGAGGATTGATGTGGCTGTCTGGTATGTGAGCAAGAGCATGGCCCTGGGACCAGGCAGCCCAAGTTCAAATCCCAGTACCACCTGACCCTAAGTTACCTAATTTTCTACACCTCAGTTTCCTCAACCACAATGACACTAGAATCATACAGCTTTATAGAATCACTGTGAGGATGAAACTGATGAACACATGTAAAGCACTTAGAATAGTACCCCACATAAAGATTAGTTATTATTATGCTGTTGTTTTCTTCTCTTCCAACCTCTTCCTTTAAATTTTCACCTAAATAGTCTAAGTTCATTCCAACTTTACAAATTCTTTCCTTAATCAAAATTTTATTTCAAAATTATTACAGAAATCTGTTTCAGAAAAGGACTGCTGGCTTCATGTTATTTCCTTCAAAAAACAACTACTTCTGTCTAAAGAGATATTTGCCTTTCTTCATGTGAAAACCGGAGTCAGTCACCTTCACATACCAACAATCTATTTACCTTTCGACATCATGGAGGATAACTTGCTCATCATTTCCTGTAAGGGAGAAAAGTAGACATTTGATAATTCCTGCAAAGTGCTACCTGTCCATATCACAATATGAAATTTTCAAGTTTTCAGAAAGCATATGAACAAAGTCAATGTTAATATAAATTAGGAGTATTAATTAGAAAAAAGTTTTATAAAAATAATTTCAGAAAGATATAAAAGAATTTTCAAAAGCCTAGTAGCAATTAGGTGCTTTCCAAAATGAATTACTAAATGGATTATAATATATACATATATATGTACATATATACATATATATATATATGAAATTAAAAAAACAAAAAACTGTGGCCATTAAGAAACATAAAGGAGTAAATGATCATGGGCAAATTAATTCATCCAAGCTAGCTTTTTTTTTTTTTTTAAGCAAAACAACTGTGAGACTTAGAATACAGATAACCTATGCCTCAGTTTGTTTATCTATAAAATAAGGATAATTGTACCTACTTCATAGGGTCATTGCAAAGGTAAGAGTACATTCGCAAAACCATTCAGAATAGGGCCGAGCACTTAGTAAGTGCCTAATAAGTATCTCCTGATATTCATATCCTTATCATCTCACAACATTAAAATCTGGTGATTGTGTGATTATAAGTGATGGGAAAATTTTTATCCACAACTTCTTTCTATTGCATTTTTCTTTATTCCATCAAGAAATCTAAAAATACTACATTCACAATATGTGTAGTCCTGCCTTCAAAGTGCTTATATAACCAAACATAAAAACCTGAATATGAAAAGAAAAGTAAAAAAATTCCCACTCTACACTGAAAGCACAACCAACAGTCACTTCAATAGAAAGTAACAGAAGCAGTAGAGGTGTGGCCCAGGACATCCTAGATCTCTGGCTATAAACTCTATTGTGGGTGCGTACCAAGTAATCAAACACAGACTAATGCCTCCTAGGTAACAGGCACAGCTGAGGTGCTGGGGATACAAGAAGAGGAAGAGGAAGATTCTGCCTGGCCCTGAAAGAACTTCCAGTCCATCTATGCAGCAACTAATAATGACAAAATGAGTTATGTTGTAGTGATATGCTCTATAATGGGGACACAGAAAAAGGAAATAATATTTCCTTCAGGAGTGGGTTTGAAAGTACATGGCAGAAAAGGAGAACGTTTTTATGGGGAAGAAGATATCTGAACAGAAACTCCAGTAACTCAAAACTCTTACCAGTGGAAGACTTAGGGGAATTAGTGGGGACTGGACAATTAATCATGATCCATGAAGGAAGAGCAAGAGCAAATGATACAAGGGCACCTAAGATCGCTAGTGGTTTAGTGGGCTAGAGTACAAGATGCTGGGGAGGGAAATGAGACTCAAGAAGTAGAAGTTTACACTTCATCCTGAGGACACTGTAGGGTCAGAGGCTGACACAGTTAAACTTTATTTTTAAAAGAAAACTTGTAATAAATAAGGAGAGTTACAGACAGGTTGCAGAAATCACAAAGGCCACTGCAACAGTCCAGATCAAAGGTAAGGACCCAAACCAGGGCAGTAGGTACAAAAAGAGAACAGAAAGTAAAGGATGAATATGAGAAGCTTGCAAGTCTAGTTGGTGAGTGACAAGATACGTAAATGAAAGAAAGGAAGGTTTGAGGATGACTTCAAGATTTCTGTTAAGCTGATCTATGTGGAAGTGTCATTTTTTAGTTAAAAGTGCTTCAATATTAGCAATTTCTGAAAGTTAAATTTAATAGCTTAAATCATTTATGTGAATGCTGACAGTAACTGAGAAAAGGAATCCAGGGAACATGAGGAAATATTTGTACAGGAGGAAGACTAATACTCTTGGCTTTAAGATCTGCCGCACTTAAATTGCTTTTAGAACACATAGCTAGATATTCATGGCAAAATCTGCAGTGCAAAAGAGAGGTCAGAACTAGAAATGTTGTGGTCAGAAAGGAGTGTGGTTGATAAGGACCACCGAGAGGCTGGCTTGAGCCCAAGCCATTCTAATTGTACCCTAACACAACGTTTTTCGAACAGGAGCCATCCATGGATCATGACATCAATTTGAGTCACAAACTTTAAGTTCTTTAAGAATAAAGTAGCTTTTTAAAAAAATCAAAATGTACCACACAGAGTAAGGTTAAGTACTATTTTAAATATGTGTGTGTGTTTCTACATGCCAGACTGCAATGTAGGAAGTTTTCTACCAAAAACAAACAAATGACAGTGAAGAATCAAAAGAACAGAAGGAAGGAAGGAAGGAAGGAGGAAGGGAGAGAGGGAAGAACTGCGCTCCTATACCCGTCTAAACTGCTGTAATGCAGAAAAGACAGCTATGGGAAACCAGTAATTCTACAGCTCAGTGAAATAAAGAAAAACAAGGAGTTATTTTAGCACTCCTTTATCTAAAATCTCAGCCACGGTGAATTGCCCAAAGTAGAAATCTCCTTCTCCTCACCTCCAGAGAATACTTTGGTGTTCCCACTGTTGAAAGCCAGGCAAAATATGTTGGAATGGTGCTCTCCTTTCAGCTGTATGGGCTTGACTCTGGAGTGGATAGCTTGTTCCATGTGCCATAGCAGAACCCGGCGGTCATCTCCTCCTTGAGAGGGGAGTTAAGAATCTAGGGTTAAAATGACTGACACTTAAGGCTGACACTCAGTTTTGCCAGCCCTGAATCCCATCCTTTCCAAAACTGCAACTCCCCAATTCTGTAAGATTCTCATGGGGCACATAAACCCAGGACTCTACCCCCTTAACCATCAGTAGACACACAATCTCTAAGCCACTCACTTTTCCCCAGAAAAACGTGGACATATAGAAATGGAAAGGGATAAACACTGATATTGAAACCCTCAGAGCCACCCTATTCCTGACTTTCCAGAGACTCAGTTTAAATATTTCTTCACTTGGGGCACCTGGATGGCTCAGTTGGTTAAGCATCTGCCTTTGGCTCAGGTCATGATCCCAGGGTCCTGGGACAGAGCCCTGCATCGGGCTCCCTGATCAATAGAAAGCCTGCTTCTCCCTCTCCCTCGGCTGCTCCCCATGCTCGTACTCTTTCTCTCTAATAAATAAATAACATCTTTAAAGATTTTTTAAATAAATATTTCTTTACTTGCTACCTAAAAATCCTTCTATAAAGCCCCCCATTTTAAAAAAATATATATTTTATTTATTTATTTGACAGAGAGATAGAGAGCACAAATAGGCAGAGTGGCAGGCAGAAGGAGAGGGAGAAACAGGCTCTCTGCTGAGCAGGGAGCCTGACCTGGGACTCTATCCCAGGACCTGACATCATGACCTGAGCCCAAGGCAGCTGCTTAACTGACTGAGCCACCCAGGCACCACCATCCCCACCCACCCACCATTTTTTGTCTAACAGAAGCTGAGCTGGTTTCTAATGCTTGCAACCAAAGAACTCCACGGTAATACTTCTAGCATACTAGTTTTCTCTCCTTAATGTGACCTCATTGACTATGGAACAGCATGCAAGTGACAACTAAGGAACTGCCTGCCCCAGGCACTATCTAGACAGAGCCTAGCTCTCATAAAGCCCAGGCCAGCTCTTCCCTCTGCATAACTCACAATCATCTGAATTAAATGAGCAGTATTATACTGCATGAGCCAGCTTCTAACAAATGAGAAGATGTATATTCTATGTATTTTTTATATTTGCAGATGCATTAAAAATGTCTGAAAGATGAGTAACTTTCAAGTGTTAACAATGATTAGCAGTGGTAACTATTTTCAGGGAACAGGATTGAAAGACGGGGAAAAAACAGATTGGAGGGTTTTTACTTTTATTTGATATATTTGGCACTAACTTTCTACAACAAGCCTATACTATTCTCCCAATAAAAATTTAAGTTACAAAAGGGGCAAACACGAGCAGCAAACCACAGCTCTCTGTACCTCTTCTTTCCCTCCTCCATTCCATCCAACAGCCACAAATTATACACATCCATATAAGGGCATACCGTGCAGCCATGAAATCAGTAAATCTGTAAGAACTAACTTGGAAATGTGTCCATCTTTATTAAGGGGAAATGTAAGGTATAAAACAATATGTGTATCAAACTTCATTTTGTGTAAAACAAAATTTTAAAAAGCTCCATGACTGAAGGAACTTTGTCAATTTTGTACACTGCGGAGTCCCCAAAACCTAACTGAGTGCCCTCAAAGAGCAGACTTTGAACTAACATGTTCATATTTGCATATATATGCTTATATTCTCCTACTTATCTGGCTATTATAAAAACTGTTTATAGTGGGGACGCCTGGGTGGCTCAGTGGGTTAAGCTGCTGCCTTTGGCCCAGGTCATGATCCCAGGGTCCTGGGATGGAGTCCCACATAGGGCTCCTTGCTCGGCAGGGAGCCTGCCTCTCTGTCTGCCTCTGCCTGCCTCTCTGCCTGCTTGTGTACTTTCTTTCTCTCTTTCTTACAAATAAATAAATAAAATCTTTAAAAATAATTGTTTATAGTGGACACCACCTCCAGGCTAGAGTTGGGAAACTTTTTCACTGTGGAAAATTTACATATAATGTGAAATTTACCATACTAACCATTTTTAACTATACAATTCAGTATATCTGCACTATTGTGCAACCACCACCACTATCCATCCCCAGAATCTTCACATCATCCCAAAATGAAACTCTGTACCCAGTAAACAATAACTTCTCCCATCCCCAGTAACCACCACTCTACTTTCTGCCTCTATGAATTTAACTGTTCTAGGTAACTCATATAAGTGGAATCATACGATAGTTGTCTTTTTTATTCATTTTGCATAATATCTTCAAAGATCATCCATATTGAAGCATGTATCAGAATTCCACTCTTTTTTGAGGCTAAATAATATTTTGTTATACACACTTACACACACCATATTTTGTTTATCCATTTATCAACTGATAGACATCTGGGTTGTTTCCACCTGTCGGCTATTCTGAATAATGTTGCTAACAACACGGATATACCAGTATCTGTTCAAGTCCCTGCTTTTAATTCTTTTGGGATTCTTTTTTTTTTTTTAATTTTTAATTTTTTATAAACATATATTTTTATCCCCAGGGGTACAGGTCTGTGAATCACCAGATTTACACACTTCACAGCACTCACCAAAGCACATACCCTCCCCAATGTCCATAATCCCACCCCTTTCTCCCAACCTCCCTCCCCCCAGCAACCCTCAGTTTGTTTTGTGAGATTAAGAGTCACTTATGGTTTGTCTCCCTCCCAATTCCATCTTGTAATTCTTTTGGGATTCTTTTAATTCTTTTGGGAAACTTCTGTATTTTAATTTTTACTTTATACCTTCTTGTAGTACTTGACTTTTTGTCATAAACATATTTCCTTTTATAATAATAAAAAAAAATCAAAGACGGTACAGTAGCTAAGTCAAAGTTATTCTCCCTCCCCTAGAAAGAAGTTGCTTTTGCTCCTTCGGTTCCTTCTTTCTTTGTCAAAATCAAGTTCTATGTCCCCCTCCCCCTTCATTGTCTATCAAACTGAACCCTTTAGTGTGGCTCAGTTCCTGTATTTATGATTTGCCTGTTTCAACTATGAGTTCTCTGGCCTGGGATGTTTATCTAAAAATTCTGTATCTTGAGGCACCTGGTTGGTTTAGTCAGTGGAGAACATGATTCTTGATTTCAGGGTTATGAGTTCAAGCCCCATGTTGTGTGCAGAGATTACTTAAAAAAAAAAAAAAAAAAAAAAAACCTTAAGAAAAATTCTGTATCTCTTTTACGTTAAAGTCATAAAAATAGAAGTGTGTGTTTTTGTTTTATTTTAATGAATAATGACACAAAGGAATTTTTTAACCTATTAATAGATTCTTAACAGGCAGTGGGCACTTTAGTTCTCCATAGTTCTACTCTTACTGTTTTTCCCCAACACTGAGGCATGGTTTTTGCTACTGTGTATCCTATATTGCAGAAGTATTTCTCTGTACCCACGCCTCTACCAAAAGTGTAAAATTAAAAGATAAAAAGGTCCACATGTTTCTTCTACTTACTCATGTTTCTAATCTAATCTCTCTGAGCCTGAGTTTCATCAAATATAAAATGCGGATCATAACAGCTCTACCCTTAAGGGTTTTATAGATTATACAGCCAAGTATACAAGAAGGTTAAGTAACTTGCCATGGTCACACACATTAAGTAATGTGGTTGAGCTAAGATTCAAAAGCAAACAGTTAAGACTCTACAGTCACCATTCTTTTTTAAGATTTTACTCATTTATTTGACAGAGAGAACACAAGTAGGCAGAGAGGCACACAGAGAGAGGAGGAGGAGCAGACCCTCTGCTGAGCAGGGAGTCCAATGTGATGTTGGGATCAATCCCAGGACCCTGGGATCATGACCTGAGCCAAAGGCAGACGCTTAACTGACGGAGACACCCAGGCACCCCTATAGCCTCCATTCTTAACCACTATTCTGGGTTGCCTACCTTACAGAACCAAAAATAAACCGTAAATGAGAAAGCGGTTCATCTAATGGACAACTGAAGGGATCCCCCATCTTGGTAACATAACTCAAAAATGTGTAGATTAGAATAGAACAAGGGAGCATAGGAATAAAAATAGAAGCTGACTAAACTGGAGTAAACTAAGGGGCCAGGAACAAGGGAGGGAACAAGGGACTCAGGACAGCCTGAGTTGAAAGATTTTAACAATACACAAAACTGACAACGGCTTAGGAGCCAAAATATTCAAAGAATTACTATGAATCAATTCTTAAAACCATTAGGAAAAGAGGCAAATATGACAACTCACAGAAGAGAAAATCCATATAGCCAAAAAATGTAACAGAGCATCTCAACCTCTAAAGTGATCAGGGGAGGGGCGCCTGGGTTGCTCAGTGGGTTAAAGCCTCTGCCTTCGGCTCAGGTCATTATCCCAGGGTCCTGGGATAGAGCCCCCCAACGAGCTCTCTGCTCAGCAGGGAGCCTGCTTCCCCCTCTCTCTCTGCCTGCCTCTCTGCCTACTTGTGATCTCTGTCAAATAAATAAATAAAATCTTTTAAAAAATAATCAGGGGAATGCATATTATAATTTACATACATTCTTACAAAAGTGGCACAAGGAAATGCACAAGAATGTTCACTGCATCCCTGTTTATAGTAGCAAAAAAGCAAACAAACCCATGGACAACCTAACTATTCACTAATATATAAATTAGTAAGTTCCACTAGAACACAACCAAATAGAACACCATACAGCAGTTAAAATGAACTAGGAATATGTGTAACAACACGAGTAAATCTTGAAAACCTAATGGTAAGTAATGAAGTTTCAGAAGGATATGTAAAAGATAACATTAAGTTTACATTTTTAAATATATAAATACCATAAATTGTAGATAAACACATCTAGTAAAAGGGGACTTCGACTGTATCTATAAAGTTCTGTTTAAAAAAAAAAAGGCTACAAGCAAATTTAATAAACTGTCAACATTTTGTCAAACCCAATTACTTTCTTTGCTTTTTTAATTAATTTTTTAAAATTTCAGTATATTTAACATACATATTATATTAGTTGCAGGTGTACAATATAGCAATTCAACAATTCTATACATTACTCAATGCTCATCTCTCTATTTTTGTTTTATGTTATTAAGGAAGCATTGTTATATCTCTTATTTTTTAATATAATTTTTAATTTTTTTATTAACATATAATGGACTATTTGCTCCAGGGGTACAGGTCTGTGAATTGTCAGGCTTACACACTTCACAGCACTCACCATAACACATACCCTCCCCAATGTCCATAACCCCACCACCCTCCTTACCACCCTCCTCCCCACGGCAACCCTCAGTTTGTTTTGTGAGATTAAGAGTCTCTTATGGTTTGTCTCCCTCCAGATCCCATCTTAGTTTCATTTATTCCTTTCCTACCTCCCAAACCCACCATGTTGCCTTTCAATTTCCTCATATCAGAGAGATCATATAATTGTTTTTCTCTGACTTATTTCACTAACCATAATACCCTCCAAGAGTTCCAGCCACGTCGTTGTCATCGCAAATGACAAGATTTCATTTCCTTTTGATGGTTGCATAGTATTCCATTGTATATCTATACTACATCTTCTTTATCCATTCATCTGTTGTGTTATATCTCTTATTTTAAGTACGCTCCACACCCAAGTTGGGACTTGAATTCATGACCCTAAAATCAAGAGTCACATGCTCTAGCAGCTACACCAGCCAGGCGCCCTAGTACTGTCATGTTTCTTAAGTATAATAATGGCATTATGGTGCTGTTAAAAAGAGATAAAAAAGTGCTCATCAATTAGGGATACATAGTGAAATAGGTGAACTGATATGTCTCGAATTTCCTTTAAAATATTCGAGAAATAAAAAGGTAGGGGGGAATAGGTGATCAATAAAATGTTGGTAATTATTACAGATGGGTATACTACAATGTTGTGAATGCTTGAACATTTCTATAAAATAAAACATTTTGGATTTTTAAAATGTTCACAATAGAGGGGCAGCTGGCTGGCTCAGTCAGAAGAGCATTTAACTCTTGATCTGGGGGTTGTGAGTCTGAGCCCCACAATGGATGTAGAGCTGACTTAAATAAAAATTTTAGAAAATGTTGATAGAAAAAGAAAAATGAAAACAAGACTCCCCAGGAAGGGCTGGTTTACTCATGGCAAAGAAATATAGAACTGATGGAACTTCTACTTATTCAATCAGACCAATGCCAGGTAGCACAACCTCTCCTGAATTGGAGCAGCTTAAAAAAAAGAAGTTTAATAAAAAGGAAAATAATATCTACACCTATGCACTTAAAGACATAACTATTCTCTGGCATTATCGTTAGTGTTCATACTAGACATTCATATGATGATTTAATTTTGCCAAATAATGCTTAGCAATTTAAAATACGTGGTTATTTGTAGAATGCCTCGAGCAAAATGATGTGTCCTTAGTATCTAACACGATGATGACAGCCCAAGTCCATAGGAGATTGGAATCACTGAGTCAGAAATCATGGCTATGGCAGGGCCTGTTTCTTACACTTTGCCCTCGAGCTTAGTGTCAGAAGATATAAGGCACACCCCCCCACACACAGACACATTTCCTTAGGCAAGGTATTAAGAATTCTGTGCAAAGACAACACTTTTCAACCATGTGTTGTCAAAAACCACAGTGGGTGCAAACTAGGTTATCACCTGAAATTGCGGAGCTGCTTTAGAGCCAGTAGAGGGAGCATAACAGCTGTGGCCAAATCTCTGACCCCACAAAGCAAAGGAGGGCTAGTGGAACAAGGATAAATCAGTTCAGAACCTGAAAAAAACTGGGTAGTTCTCCTCTCTCTGTGAATCATCTAGAAAAATTCAAAGGAGCGGAGATGTATTGTGTGCTTCCACGCAGAGAGACTGTTGGACCTGCATATAATCAAGTGGAGAGAAGGATCCATAAAGCCAGCTCTGAGCGCTGGCTAGTTCGGTCCTTCTGCAAGGTTGGTTATCCCCAGTCTCTCTAGGGCTCCTGGGGAGCACAGAGACCTCATAGGAAGGCAAGGCCTTTCTGCTTGGCACCAGGACCAAGCAAGCGACAAGCAGAGGACAGGGCTTCTAAGCCTGGTTTACTCATGAATGACTGTTTAGCTTTAATTCATCTGAGAACTCCAAAGGAACATAAGCTACTCTGTTGCTGGTCATTTGGGGTTGATTTAATTCCGCACTAAACTCACCAATTCATCCCAAAATGTACTATAATCACACTGCGGCAACAGTTTTGAAGTTACAAAGAAGCTTTATATTTAAAAGAGTACTCTTGGGATGCCTGGGTGCCTCAGTGGGTTAAACCTCTGTCTTCAGCTCAGGTCATGATCTCAGGGTACTGGGATCGAACCCACATCGGGCTCTCTGCTCGGTGGGGAGCCTGCTTACCCCCAATTTCTCTCTGCCTGCCTGTCTGCCTACTTGTGATCTGTTAAATAAACAAACAAAATCTTAAAAAAAAAAGAGTACTCTTTCAGGATGCCTGGGTGGCTTAGTCAGTTTAAGCATCTTTATCTCAGCTCAGGTCTTGATCTCAGGGTCATGAGTTCGAGCCCTGAATTGGGCTAATTTTTAAAAATTTTTAAAATTTTTAAATTTAAAAATAAATAAATACTCTTTTCAAAGGGTTCTTCTAATAGAAGCAAAAACTATACAAGCCCTCATAGCATACTGTAACAAAAGTAATTATTTAAATTTTAAATAATTATAATTATTAATTAAATTAAATATAAATTAAATTATAATTAAATAATTATTCTTATTTTATAGCCCAGAAAAGCTGAGGCCCAGAAGGAAAAGAATTTGTTTTGGGCTTCCTCAGAAATTCAGGCAAGGAGAGGACAGGACTAAGAGAGCATTCTAAAACTTGATCCTTCAAATACTCCTGCAGCACATTGTCTGAAGAGCAAGAAACTAAACCATTTAAAAGTCCATCATTAGAAGTCAGGTTAAAATTACTGTTCAGTGAAATAAACCAAACACGAAAGGACAAATACTGTCCAATTCCACTTATATGAGGCATCTAGAGTAGTCAAATTCATAGTGACATAAAGTAGAAGGTAGCTGCAGAGGGGGCGAGGATGTTGTTTAACGGAAACAGAGTTTCAGCTTTGCAAGATGAAAAAAACTCCTGGAAATGAATGGTGATGATGGTTGTATAACAATAACAATGCAAATGTACTTTATACAACTGAAAGGAATAGTTAAATCAGTAAAAATGGTAAATTTTATGTTATTATATTTTACCACAACAAAAATACAAGAAGGTTTATTGTTCATGTATGTACCATATATTATGATGGGGGGAGGCATGAGGCATTTCTGTCTGTACTGACATGGAATAATCACAAAAAGTGTTTGTGACTGTACTAACTATTCAAAACAATATTTTCTTTTTAAAAATGGCAGAATGGGATTAGATCCAGGATTTGCAGTCCTAGTCAATAAAGGTGGTACTATAGAAGGGTACATGAAGTACAAGTTCTGGAAGAAAAGTGCCTAGATGCACCATCCATGTGTCCTTGGGTGAGTTACTCTACTTCTCTAACCTCAGTTTTATGATTCTAAAATGAAGAAAATACCAAATATCTCACAGGGTCATTGTCAGTATAGATATAAATATGTAAAAACACTTACCCAGTATGTCATATATTAGGTATACATAACCCTCAGAATGTTCTAGTTCCTTGTACACATCATTCATGAATTTGCCCTAATGTTTCTAACTCTTATTTTAGGTAGCACAAGAGTATGAATAGCATGATACATTTTTTAAAAGATTTTATTTGTAAGTAATCTCCACACCCAGTGTGGGGCTTGAACTCACAAGCCTGAGATCAAGAGTCACATGCTCTACTGATTCAATCAGCACCCTGATACATTTTAATAAAACATATACGTATGTACACACACACAAATCTGTAAATGGAAGAGCAGAATCAAAATGTTTAACAGAGGTTATCTCTTGGAAAGAGCAATTTTAGTTAATAACCCTTTATATTGTAGGGACATCTGGGTGGATCAGTCAGTTAAATATCTAACTTTGGCTTAGGTCCTGATCCCAGGGTCCTGGGTTGGAGCCTCTGCTCAGCGGAGAGCCTGCTTCTCCCTCCCCGCTCTGCCACACCCCCGCTCCTGCTCTCTCTCACATAAATAAAATCTTTTTTAAAATATCCCTTTTAGGGACGCCTGGGTGGCTCAGTGGGTTAAAGCCTCTGCCTTCAGCTCAGGTCATGGTCTCAGGGTCCTGGGATAGAGCCCTGCGTCAGGCTCTCTGCTCAGCAGGGAGCCTGCTTCCTCCTCTCTCTCTGCCTGCCTCTCTGCCTACTTGTGATCTCTGTCAAGTAGATAAATAAAATCTTTTTTTTTAATCGCTTTTATATTGCTGTAGTTGGGTTTTTTTTTTTTAACTTACAGAAACAAAAGGAAAATTATTCAGCACGCCTTAAATCTTTTTAGCCTATTTACTCCTTCTTTGCAGTGTATATATCACCACTGTGTGAAGCCAAACTTTTTGTGTGGCCCGTATCTCTGCTGAGTTTTAAGAGCAGGCATGGAAATACAGAGGCTCAGCCTGTGGGCCACATAGCCAGCCACTTCAGTGAATGGGAAATGAAGTCTGTTTTGCTTTTCCCAAAGATGAAAATAATTAGCATTATTCTCAGCACAGAAATTCATTCACATATATCTCTGCTTGTGAAATAAGGATTATATAAACCCTTTTTACAGATGAGGATCAGAGAGACATAATGACTTGCTAATAATGCAAGGAGCTAGGCCTGGAGCCTAAAATCAACTTGTATTCCTCTTACCCCAAAGTGGGGAGGCCAAAATACTACTATGAATTTTAAGTGAGTCTGCCCCACCACATTACACAGGAAAGAAAAGCATTTTCCATTTTGTCTTCATTAATTTTCTCCTAGATATGCCTGGCATTTTGCTGGGTTTTTAAATCATTTTCAAGTGTAGAGTTTTGTGGCATTAAATACATTCACATTTTCACATTGTTATGCAAGTATCACCACCACCCATCTCCAAAACTTTTACATCCTCCCAATCTGAAATTCTGTACAAAATAATAAATCTCCATTCCTGCCTCTCCCCTGTCCTTGGCAACCATGATTCTAACTCTAGAGACCCTATTTCTGTCTTCAGGAGTTCAACTACTCTAAGTACCTCATATATATGGACTCATACAACATTTGTCCTTTTATGATTAGCTTATTTCATCATAATGTCTTCATGGTTCAATACATATTTTGTGGCATGTGTCAGAATTTCCTTTTTAAGGCTGAATAATATTCTGTTTTATGTATATACCATATTTTGTTTGTCCATTCATGCTCCCAATCTTTGGCTATAGTGAATAATGCTATTATGAACATGAGTGTACAAATTATCTGCTCAACTCCCTGCTTTCAATTCTTTGGCGTTTATACCGAAAAATGAAATTCCTGGATAATACAGTAATTCTGTTTACTTTTCTGAGGAACTGAAAACTATTTCTGAGTATTGTTTTCCACAGTGGCTGTGCCATCCTACATTCCCACCAACCAACACTGCACTAGACTTCCAATTTCTCCACATCCTCACCAACACCTATTATTTTGTTTTGTTTTGGTCTTTTTTTTTTTTTTAATGTCCAGCGTTTATAATTCGAGGGCCAGCGCTCTTTCCCCACCTCAAGTTTATAAATTTTTGATTGGCTTGTGAGGCCAACAGGGATACTTCTTGTCTAATTTGGTTTCTGGGAAGGCTTCATTCAGGTCCTCAATGGTCATCTGATCAAATGAAACTAGGTTCTTTAGCTTCTCCAGCTGTGTCTTGTATTCCACAATCCTGGCCTTTGAGACAAAAACTTGGCACAACTTTTCACATCTTCTTTTTCTTCAGCATCCACCTGAACAATGTATTTATCCTCTGGCACAGGAATCTTCAGGGCATCGAACTTCTTCTCAAAGTCATCTACCAAGCCAGCCTTCATCACATTGGCCTTATAGTAAGCCCAGTCGATAGTAGGAGGTTTCTCAGGGACAGTGGCCAACTTGGAGGTAAGTGTCTCATTCCAAGATTTTAGGGAGTTAGCAATGGCCTTCTGGTTTTGGGGTATGATCTCCCCAAAAGCTACCCAGTCAATAGTTATTAGAGCAAGTTTTTGCCCAGCCATCTTGAGATCCCTCACTGACCCTGGCTGCCTAGAGTCCATGGTCTTGTGTTGTTTTTAAGTAACAGTTATCCTAATGGGTTTGAAATGTTTGCTGACCTTTTTGACCTTCAAATAATACACCAAAATGACTCTCAAGTCCTTACTAAATATCTTGAAGCACATCATGCAGTCTGTTATTTTTCTTCATTGTTTTATTTTACATTTACCTACTCTAAAAGTCAGTAGTAATCAGGGGCACTGATTACTACTCTTGGTTTCAGCTCAGGTTATGCTCAGGAGTCATGAGACTGAGCCCTGGTTTGGCTCTGCTGGGTGTAGAGCCTACTTAAGATTCTCTCTCTCTGTCTCCACCCTCACAAGCTCTCGCTCTCCAAAAAAAAAAAAGAAAGAAAGAAAGAAAGGGAGTAGTCACTCTTCCGCTCTCTCACTCCATCTGGACAAAAAAAGTTGCCTGCAGTTTACCCTCATTGGTTTGGTGCTTCACTACTGGAAGGAAATGATGTCATACATAAATTTGAGATATTTATATGCATACTCTCCTCAAATCACTTACGAAAACATTAAGAGCACTAATCTCCATTTACCCAAGCCTGCCACTTCTGTAATTAGACCTATTTTAGAGGCAGATGTAGCATGAGGCAGCACAGCATTCAAAACCACAGGCTTGGCATACAAGTGCAAAGGTTCAACTCTTGATGTCACTACCACTTACTAGCAGAGTGCCTTCAGGCAGGTAACTTAACCTCTCTCACTTGTATCCTCTCCTCTGCAAAACTGAGAAAATAACCCCACCTGTTTTATAGTGTTATGTTAGGATTAATGAGATAGATCTGTGTGGAGGGCTTGGCCCATTGCCTGATACACAGTGTGAGCTACAGAAATGTTAGCCAAATGTATGCCGTTTGAACTCCAACAATAGCTAACAGAGCTAAATTTACTCTGGGCCAGGGGCTATCCTAAGGGTTTTACATTTAGTGGCTCTTCTAATCCTTTTAACTATCTTATCAAAGAGGTATTGTTGTTATCCTTATTATCCAGATAAAACTACAGAAAAACTAACTATCCTGAAGGTACACAGCAATCAAGAGTGGGATCATGGATCTGAATCCCAGCCAGGTACTCTGGCTCCAGAGACTGTACTCCTTACCAGGATACAATTCAGCCTCTCAAATACAACAGGGGCCAGGACAAAGCAAATGAGGGAAACCTGTCAGAGTGACGGGCTGACTGGAGAACATATAACCCTTTTAAAGAACAAACTGCTACTGAGCTCCAGCCAGTTATAGCCATAGAGGAATGCAGCCTCAAGATTGCCTGACCTTTGAATTTTTCAAGAAAAGCCAGCAACCTAAGGAGAAGGCTTTTTTCTTAAAGATTCTATTTATGTATTTGCTTATTTATTTAGAAAGCATGTGCATACGTGTGCACACAGGGGTGAGGAGGGGCAAAGGGTCAAAGGGAGAGTCTCAAGCAGACTCCCCTACTCATGACCCTGAGAGATCATCATGCCCTGAGCCTAAACCAAGAGCCAGCTGCTTAACCAGTTGAGCCACCCAGGCGCTCCCACAGACCGAAGGATTTTAATGTAACAGACCGAAAATCTCTCTGGTATGGTTTCAGATTCTACAGTGCAACTGATCTAAGAAACTTCCACTTGTTGAGTTTTGATATAATCTCAAAGAATATGCACAGTCATCTGATAAGGCATTAAAATACTCTTCCGTTTTAGAATTACATACCTGTGTAAGGGCTGAATTTTCTTCATATATGTCAGCTAAACCAATATTCCACAACAGATTAAATGTAAATGCCTTCATAACGTCTCACATTAAAAAGGTGGAAAGACGTGACAATGGTACTCCTCTCACTATTTATTATTTTGGAAAATAGTTACTTTTCGTTATATTATTATGTTAATAAGGTTTATTATTTCCAGTCTTAAACGAATTTTTAAGCTTTACCAGCTTTAAATTCTAATACAGTAAAAGCTGATAAAGATGACCCACATAAAGTTCTTTGAGGTCTTCAATGACTTTTCAAAGGTCCTGAGACCAAAGAGTTTAAGAATTTTTTATTTCGAAAGTGGTTCTCACCCAGAGTGATCTCGCGCCTGAACCATCTGGCAACGTCTGAAGACATTTTTGGTCATCACAACAGGGGAGGTGCTGTTGGCATATACTGGTCAGAGGCCACGGATGCTGCTAAACATGCTACAGCGCACAGGACACCCCCCCCCCCCGTAACAAAGAATTATCCAGCCCCAATGTCAATACTGTTGAGGCTGAGAAACCCTGCTTTTGAGAAATATTCAATGACCTACCCAAAAAATGTTAATATTAAGAAAACAGTTACAAAGCAGCAGAGATGACCTAATTCTAATTTTTTTTTAAAGATTTTATTTATTAGAGAGAGAGAACACAAGCAGGCAGAGCAGCAGGCTTGCTCTGCCTCCACGAGCTCTTGCTCTCCACGGAGCAGAAAGCCTGATGTGGGGTTTGATCCCAGGACACCAGGATCATGACTGCTTAATTGACTGAGCCACCCAGGCACCCCCTAATTCTAATTTTTTAAAAAAATTTTAAAAGATTTATTTGAGAGAGAGAGGGAGAGAGCATGAAAATACGAGCAGGAGGAGGGGCTGAGGAAGAGGGAGAGAGGATCTCAAGCAAACTGCCGGATGAGAACAGAGCCCAACCTGGGGTTCCATCCCAGGAGCCTGAGATCATGATCTCAGCTGAAATCAAGAGTCAGACACTTAACCGATGGAGCCACCCAGGCGCCCCCCAATTTTATTTTTAAAATATGTACATATGCATACAAAAAAGGCTAAAATATGTCGCATGTGTCAAAAATGGTCATCCTGAGTAGGTGGGTGTACTTCCTTTATCTCTTTATTTTCTGAATTTCCTACAGTTAATATATGATCTTTTTAAAAACTTCTGAATAAGTGGGAAGCCTGTCTTCTAAGTACCCTATTCTACTGACTAGCATGATTCAACAGGAAATTCTCAATAGTAAAGGAAGGAATTAATGAGATGTCAAAGAACAAAAGCTCCTCAAATAGAGCTAGGGGAACACTAAAAACAGATTCTTGTGTCTCAATAACAGTAAGGATTCACCAGGAAGTTATTAAGATAGTATGATGCACTATAAGGTACTCCCAGACCACAGATCATGTCCAGTCTCACTTCTTCCATACAGAACTAACCTGGGCAATATGTCTCCTGATTATATCACAGACACGCTCTTCATTTATTCTGAATAGTTTCTGATTTTTTCCTTTTTAAAAATAAAAACACTGCCTGCCTAACTTTTGCAAAATTCCTTGCATAAGCAACATTAGCAACATAATAAAGCTTTCTTTTCTCTGCTTGAGCAATTCTATATAAGTTGAGCAAATGCAAGCCCAATGCTTTTTAGTCCTTTGAGGAAGGCACACGATACCCACCCACAAACAGGTATAAACAAAGATGTCAACCCTGAGAGTCAAGGGCTGCTTGAAGCTGGTTGCCAAACATGCAAATCTCAATTGTTTCTTGCCAGTATGTGGAAGGCAAAAACACATGCTTCAGTCATCTATGGCAGGGAGTGAGTGGTATCTGTATAAACCATCAAACTTAATCAAGACACCACTAAAAAAGGAAACAAAACAATCCTCAGAGGTTCCAATTAGTCACTTGGCCTTAAGTAGTAACACAAAGGATACAAATGAAATTAGATACAAGACTTGAATGGAAATTCAGAATGAGAGAAGCTGTATAACAAGATTTTGACAGGCACCTAGGTTTGCAGAAAATTCCTCCTCCTGAGTAATGTTCTTGGAAGGAAACAGACTTTCCAAAGTAGGGAAGTATAGGCTGACGAAGAATTAAAACTCGAGACTCAGCCAGTGACAGTGTGCCTCCAACCTGGAAAATCTCTACTGACTTCTCTAAAATAACGGGCACTGGCAACTTACTCAAAACAACTATGTTCAGGGACAATGAAACTGCACATAAAATGTAGTAGCAATGGGGTGCCAGGGTGGCACATTTGGTTAAGTGTCTAACTCTTGATTTCAGTTCAGGCCATGATGTCAGGGTCCTGGGATTAAGCCCTGTGTTGGGCTCTGCACTCAGCAGAGAGTCTGCTTGAGGATTCTCTCTCCCCGTCTCCCTCTGCTCCTGCCCCCCACCACTGTTCACACATACACACACTCTCTAAAATAAATAAATCTAAAAAAATAAATAAGGAAAGAATGTGGGGCGCCTGGGTGACTCAGTGGGTTAAGTCTCTGCCTTCGGCTCAGGTCATGATCTCAGGGTCCTGGGATCGAGCCCCACATCAGCAGGGAGCCTGCTTCCCCCTCTCTGCCTGCAGCTCTACCTACTTGTGATCTCTCCCTCTCTCTCTCTCTCTGTCTGTCAAATAAATAAATAAATAAATAAAATCTTTTTAAAAAATAAATAAGGAAAGAATGTAATGGCAGAGGAAGCCAACAAAAGAGTTTAACAGTTTACCTGAGTAAAGCCCTTTAGAAACACAGAACCTCATGAATTTCCCTATTGAGAGACCAGTTTTTAATCTAGACTGTACTACTTAACTAGTTGCAAACTACTGGGCAAATCTCTTCTTTGCTCTTCTGTGTCCCTATAAGTAAAATTAAAAGCTTCAATTAGATGACCATTCATCTTTTCCAGCAATAAAATTCCATGATTCTACAGAGACAGAACATTAGTAAAAGAGCACAGTGACAATGGTGAAATTAGGCCTCTAAACCAGATCGCTTTAAACCCTTTTTTAAAGATTTTATTTATTTATTTGACACAGAGAGACAGAGAGCGCGAGAGAGGAAACACAGGCAGAGGGAGTGGAAAAAGGGAGAACCAGGCTTCCTTCTGAGCAGGGACCCCGATGTGGGGCTCCATGCCAGGATCTGGGATCATGACCTGAGCCAAAGGCAGACGCTTACCAACCAAGCCACCAGGCGCCCCTAAACTTCTTTACTGATGTCATTTCACAATATGAAAAATAGTCTAGAGCCAACTGGCCATATACCTGAAAAGCTACAATTCCTGAAAATCCTTCCCAGGGCCAATCTATACATTTGAGGGCCAACTTTTACTCCAAATGTATTCTGGTACTGGGCAGATACTCCATAACATGGAGTTTTAACAACATAGCTTTTTTTTTTCTTTAAGATTTTATTTATTCATTTGAGAGAGTGAGAGAGAGAGCATGAGAAGGTCAGAGAGAGAAGCGGACTCCCCATGGAGCTGGGAGCCCAATGTGGAACTCGATCCCGGAATTCCAAGATCACAACCTGACCTGAAGGCAGTCGCTTAACCAACTGAGCCACCCAGGCGCCCTTAACGTAGTTTTAACATCAACATCACACCACATTTTGGATAAAAGCACCTTATAGAAAAAAAAATCCCACTCAGCGGGGAATCATTCTCCAAAACACCTTTCCTTAAAATGAACTGCAAAAGAAAAAACCCACAGGAAGACTTTTTTAAAGGGGGAAGGAAGAAGGTACAAGTGAACATCAGAACAATAACTTTAAGAGGAGGTATATACAAAGGAAGGGGTAACTTTTAGGCTCTGGACCTAGCATTTTCTTAACAGTTTTAGCTGTCTCTACTGCTTTCTAATAAGAAAGGTAGGAACAAAGGACTAACCAACCATTCAGCCTCTCAGGCTCAACACAGTACCTTAAAAGTGGTAGCTAAAGGCCTGACAACAAAATGGAGGCTTGCAGGCTTTCTCACAGAGGCATTCCATGGTGAACAGGAAGAGCCAAGAGTAGGACTTCAGTTTGACTTGAGTACCAGGCAGCTCAGGTGATTATGAGTAGGTAGCCATATAACTTACCATTGAAATTAGGACTTTTTTTTTTTTTTTTTTTTTTTTAAGAATGAAAGGAGTGTTAATAATTGTGCTGACACAGTGGGGAAATTGGGATAGTCCCAAGTAAACCAGAATATATGGTCACCAGGTGACCAGATGCAGCAAGGTAGGCGGGGGACCTACAGAGTTACCTTATCAACTATATAAGGTAATCTTACCTTGCTGTATCAAGGGGTAGGAGCCAAGCAGAAGCAAAAGGGAAGATGGGAATCAGTCTTTCCACTAACATCTCCACTACTAGGATCTGTTATAAACCTATCAATTTCCTCAGGTGCCATTTTCTCATTGATTCCTACATGCCCCAATCCTCCAGAATGTAACTTCCATTTTAAAATTGGCCAGAATAAGAAAAAAATTCTCAGGGCACAGGGACTTGACCTCCAATGCATGTCAATTCTGCATCCTGAGAGGTGTGTGATAGAATCTTGGGTATCAACACTGCAAAGTGCAATGAGTGAGTAAGGTATCAAGGAAAGTGTGACTTTAAAGGTATGGGGAGAGCAGATAACAAAAGTGACAAACTGCTGTTGTCAAGTCTTTCCCTGAATTCCTGACTTAGGATAACTGATGTGAAGAGCAAGTGGATTCTAACCCTCCTTGTTAACCTAATCTGTGAATAACCTTGGAAAGGAAATGCCTTCTTTTTCACAGAAGCAAAGTGCAGTTGCTGGTGACAGGAGTAAATTTTATTTGCAAAACATTCTAGTTAAGCTCACTAAGGATTAAACAGGCTTATCATTTGGTCTAGGAGTCATACCTTCCTTTGTTGATATTGTGTCTGAGCCAATGTACTTCCAAATGACTTACCAGTATTCTCTGGGCAAAGAGAATGTTACACTTTTTAAACTTCTTCCAAAAAGCACTTTATCGTTATTCATCTATGTCCTTATGAGGAGACACCTATTTCTTGTGGATAAAATCAGGCAAATGTACTCAACCAGTATGCTTTCAGGAGATAGCAAAATCAAATTAGGCCTTACCAATCAAGCCACCAGGCGCCCCTAAACTTCTTTACTGATGTCATTTCACAACATGAAAAATAGTCTAGAGCCAACTGGCCATATACCTGAAAAGCTACAATTCCTGAAAATCCTTCCCAGGGCCAATCTATACATTTGAGGGCCAACTTTTACTCCAAATGTATTCTGGTACTGGGCAGATACTCCATAACATGGAGTTGGTTGGTAAGCCTGTTTACAGGCTAAGTAAACAGTATGAGTCATGTATGTTGTTTGCATTTTTGGTTGGGCTAATGGAGAAGAGGAACCAAACCGGTAACCAGAATATACCAACTCCTAATTATACTTCACTAAAGCAGGTAAAGTTTAACCCAGTGTGAAGTTACATGGTTTATGTAAGCAAGTGTAAACACACAAAGCGTAAGGAAGAAGGAGACTTTAGATGACTGTCAAGACCAACGTCTAGGTGAAGTGATTTCCAGCACCAAGAGAGATCTGATGGAGGGGTGTATATGGTAGCTATGACTAGAACTATGCTTACTGGCTTGAAGCCCACTGATCTATCCCCACAGCTATACCCCTTTCTTCATTTACACAAAAGCAGAGGGAAAAGCAGTTAGCAAACTATCAGTGTGATAGCAAGAGATGAGAATGTTGGGGAAAAGTCAGAGCCTACAGAACAGTCTAAAATTTTCAGAGTAGTCAGCGTATCTCAGCTGCTCCAGCAGACTCCAGCTGCAAATCCAGCTCTACCACAAACTACAGGAGCCTTGGAAGTCACTTAACTTCCCTGTGCCTCAGTTTCTTCATATGTAAAATAAGGATAACAGCACTAACCCTACCATTGGTAAGGTTAAGTATTAAATGTGGTCACATACATAAATGTGCCCGACATAGGAAACACTCCCAAATAATGTGATAAATGAATGATATGCTCAAAAATTAGCTATTTTTTTGTTTAACATTTATCTTTTTGAACAGCAATGTCTCAGATGAACATCAGGTAAGGCATTCCTATTTAATTTGGTGGACCCTGGGGAGCACTGTAGATTTTTTTGAGGGATCAGCAGCAGATGTGTGATCATGACAGTTAAGTTCTGGGAGGCTTATTATGTTGGCAGCAGTGACTAATAAGTATTAAAGCTGAAAAGAACAAAAACTTCGGAAGCAGCTACTAGAACCAAATTTTCTACAAAGACCAAGGTAACAGGCCAAAGTAGTAACCTTTCTTCATTCCTAGAATTATATTTCACTTCATTTTAACCAGAAACAAGGAATTCCAATATCTATTCTTCCACCAATGCCCTACCTGTTCTCTGCATTACAGAACCCTCAGCACTCATTGATCAGTGTCCTTTCTTGATTTTTTTAGCACCTAGTTATGACAATGAATACAAAACCTTCAAATGACTAGGCCATAGATAACACTGGCTATTCTCCAAGTGGCAAATAAAACATATGAAGTGCTTAGCAGAGAGCCTGGCATACATTATAAGCTAATTAAGATTAAAGAGGCACACACAGTATATTCCCATTAAATATTTTTAATGAACAAATAAACATAAGATACCTGTGCGGAACAAGTTAACTTTATTTACAGCAAAACACAGAAATATAATTAATCATCTAAGAGGAGCAGCTGGAGTTACACATGCACTCAGAAATTGCTCATTTTTCAGTTTTCAATTTTTAAAAGATTCAAAAAAGGTAAATTACACTATAAGAAAAGGGAAAGAAAAATATAAAAAGGCAACTCAGAAACAGCACATGCCACAAAGCAATGGGCCCTACTTGACCTGCGGACTGCCAAATACTAACAAGGCAGCTCCGGGCAAGTCATCTTTCTACTTTTCCATTTCCCTTTCCATAATATGATTATCTTTCCTTCTCTCTGACTCAATGAGGAACAAAGAAGATACAAAAAAGACTACCTAATGCAGTACTTCCCGAGCTTCAGTCAATCTCAATCAACTTTTGATTTCTGCCATATCCATGTAACACATTCACCATTCCCTCTTAAGCTACACAATCTTCATTTGAATTAGGGTTTTAGTTCCTTTAATTTTAAAAGGCTTTAATACTACCCTTGAGTATCTAAATTCAGACTAAAACAATAAGAAAAGTAATTACTTCTTTCTTGAAACCATAAAAAAGAAAAAAATTAAAATTAAGTGCTGTTTATTAACAAATGGAAGTGCCCTTCACTTGGCTCAATGCAGAAGATAAATGAAACTACTTCTTAACTCACAATTCAGAAGGCAACATCTGTGTTTCAAGTTCTACTGGTCAGTAAAGCTTCCCTGATCTAAAGGATTCCAACTGCACTGTACAACCAACTCTAACAATAATCAGTGAATGAGCACTTGTGTCGTCCCCAGGATACATAACTGAGGGCTAATGCTCCTCTTAGAAACTCTTAGTAAAATCAAAAACACACTGGCATTAAGTTAAGTCAGTGATGATCCTTTGAACAATACAGAACACAAAGACAACTTTTTGCTGTGCTAATAATGTGTAATAAGAGTTCAACCTCACTGGCTTATTTTATTTATTTATTTGACAAAGAGAGAGAGACAGCAAAAGAGGAACACAAGCAGGAGGAGTGGGAGAGGGAGAAGCAGGCCTCCCGCTGAGCAAGGAGCCTGATACAGGGCTCAGAGCTCCATCCAAAGCCCGGGGATCATGACCTGAACCAAAGGCAAACCCTTAAAGACTGAGCCACGCAGGTACCCCCTCACTAGCTTATTTTAAAATATAAGTGACAAACCTGGGCATAATTCTAAATCTGCCAATCTCTGATAGGTATCAATTAGCTGACTGAAGAACAAGTGGGAAAAATAATGTGCATCTATAAATATCCATGTTACCTTATCCTTATGACATGATCTCTATAATTCATCATAGCAATGTCTTCCAAGGCCATCTCTAATGAACCCTTTCTTTCCCGCTAAAACTCATAAACAAGAGGATTATTTGCTATAATAAGTACAGCAAACCAGAGAAAAATTAGGTATCTACCAAAGTATCATAAAGCAGAGGGGAAACATTTTTTAAATGGCCATGGACTATTACAGATGATAAGTAAATGTTCCTAAAATGCAAGGTTAAGAGCATGGTTTATACCTAATTCATCATTTCTGTTCTAATTGCTTCTGCTTTACAAAATATGTACTCAAAAACTATTTGTTGAATTAATTAATAGACCAAAAGATAAAATTTAACACCTTCACAGCAATAGATTATGGATAAATAGAAAGGCCCAGAAGAAAATCCAATAACTGATTCCCTAATCACCTTATTGAAATGTATGTACTATGAAAGCTTTTTCGAGTCACAAATCTGCCCTACCACTAGCCATATTTTTCCTGATAAACTAACCACTGGACCAACAAATTCATTCCAACTAAACACATGAGAAGTTCTAATAAAGCTAAAACTTTATTCCACTGGCTAAAGCCAAACACTTTACCTGTAGATAACATGCTCTTAGATGAACTGACAAAAAAACTGATTCCATAAAATTGACAGAATTAGTGATTGGTAAACAGTAATGATCATTAATTGATAGGTTCAAATCGAGCATATGGTTATTATCACAGCTATTATTTGTTTAAAAATACGCTTTGATGAGAATACTGGGGTTAAGCTTATTTACAAAGCATTTTTTTTTGAAAGATTTTATTTATTTACTTGACAGAGATCACAAGTAGGCACACAGAGAGAGAGGAGGGGAAGCAGGCTCCCCACCGAGCAGAGAGCCCCATTTGGGGCTCGATCCCAGGACCCTGGGATCATGACCTGAGCAGAAGGCAGAGGCTTTAACCCACTGAGCCACCCAGGCGCCCCTGACAAAGCATTTTTAACAGTTCTTCTCGTTGAGAGCTTTCTCAATTTTTCACATTGTACGGTCCTATACACAAAAGAATGTTAGATACTGAAAGTCCTAAGCGCAAATAAATGTTAGATATTGAAAGTGTCAATCTCCTAAAAGCTTTTGGTGAGGGTCAAGCTAAATAACCATACGAAGCTTTGCAGCAACAGCAACCAGAGCAAAAGCAGGGGGTAGGCTCTGATGCTAAGAACTTAACAAGTGTTATTTCTAACCAGAAATGTGTCCTCACCACAACCCTGTGGGGTATTACTGCTCTTAATATATAACTGAGGAATCGGAGAGTGAGTGACTTAACAAAGCTTACCCAGTTAGCAAGTAGCTGATATTCACCCCCAGGCGGCCTGACTCCAGAATTCATCCTATTAATCTCTACCTAACTTATGATAATAAAGTCAGAGACCCCCCATGAAACAGAAATAGAACTAAACAGTTATCACTTATAAATATTATGACCAAATAGATATAGTTAAATGTCTCTCCCCATGCACAACTCCTATTAACTAACGCTGAAACAGTAGTTACAGATGCTATTGGAAAAACTTCTGAAGGTGTTTTTCCTACATTTAGTCATAAGAATCAAGAAAGAGAGGGGCGCCTGGGTGGCTCAGTGGTCTGGGCTGCTGCCTTCGGCTCGGGTCATGATCTCAGGGTCCTGGGATTGAGCCCCGCATCTGCTCCGCAGGAAGCCTGCTTCCCTCTCTCTCTCTCTTTGCCTGCCTCTCTTGTGATCTCTGTCTGTCAAATAAATAAATAAAATCTTTAAAAAAAAAAAAAAGAATCAAGAAAGAGATCATAATCCCTCCTGAAACTTAAAACTTCATACTAATGGGTTATTAATCTGCTAGTTCTACAGGTTCTGATTATCAATTAGTCTTAAATATCAATTTCAGGGAAAATAGTATTATTAGATGCAACCAAAGACTTAAAGGGTAAACCCAGGATATCTCCCAAATATGTGTTCTGGCATAAATTCCTTAATGTTGATAGGATCTCTTATATGAGTAGTACTTCAACGTACCTTGTGCCTTTTCATTCCACATCAAAAAGTCACAAAACTATCCTGTCTGCCCCATTTGCACAGGTCTGTTACCAATACTGTAAGAACAAGTGTCAGCTAATAATATTACAGGTTAAAAGTACCAAAGGGAAGGAAAACAAGCTCAGCATTTTCTCTGAGAGACAGGTCACACTGTTCAGCTCACAAACCTAAATTTTACCTAAGGTAATTCTTACAAGAGCCCTTCAGGTAAGTGCTGGTACATCAGGAAGCAGACCCAGAGAGGCTTAGCAACTTGACTACAAGGTCACACATTAAATGACACAACAGTGATGTATAATGCTATACCCCTTACAGGACAGCAAAGTAATGCCCTTTTCTGATCAACAATAAAGAAAAACACTTTTTAAGTTAAATATATTTTAATGTTTAAAAAAAAAAAATCCTCCCACTTGTTGCTATCACAGTCTCACTGCCCAGCAGAACACCTTTCTCCTTCCTGATTTTCTCGGGCTTACTCTTAATATCTGCTGGCCTCATTGCGCCCTGGAAAAGGGGCTACCTATTAGAACAAAACAGCAATGATGTATCCTTAACAAACCACATTTTATAAGGCCACAGGAACCATGCAAATATTTTTGCCCTAGGTATAAGTTAATTCTGCCAAATAGTTATGTGTCAGTTACAAGAAATGTGAGCCTGCCCAAACATTTAGGAAATAAAAACAGTGAACAAACTATGAACATACTATCATTTTACTCACGGCTTTCTAAAGTCTTTAACCAACCCAGACAAGATACAAGAACAACAAAATGCAGAAAGGTAATCTCATTGCCATCTTAGAGTCTGGCCTCCTACCACATTATTGTGAAACATAAGGGATACACAGCATTAGCCTCAAAATCCTAAGAGCCTCTCCCCTGGTGTTAACTGCTAAAGGGCAATGACAGATAAGAGAATATGTAAATTGGAGAAGATTATTGAAGGACTTCTCAGAACAATATTTAATTACCTTTAACAAGTTAAGGTGTATTTATGACTCCCAGAGGGGGCTTCCTTATCTGAAGCAAACAGGAGGAAATTTCTGTTAGCATAAGTTGTACTGATAATGGAAGGTGAATAGCTAAAAAGGCTTTTAACCAAAAGTTTTTGTTCAGGAAATAAGAAAGAAAAGCTAAGTGTATTTGAGCTGGGGGGGGGGGGCTGTGCAGGCCCTTCTGGGTCCCGTTGCATGGACTAGAAATAAGGACAGGAGTAGATAAAAAGGAAACAGGAAGGACTGAGTTAGAGGAAGTGTGGAGGGGAGGGAGGAGGAGTAAGGAAGGAGCGAAGACGACTGAAACCCAGAAAGTAATGATGGAGATGGGCAACTCAGGCCTAGAAAAGTAAGGAAATAAATGCCTGAAACCAGGTTTGCCAGAGCCTGCCCTGTGGAAAGGACTCTCCTCTTCTATAGGACTACAGTTAAGATAAATTAACAGGCCAAGACTAGAGAAAAAGGGGTTCATTTGAGACACAGGGGAAGGTTCTGAGCAAGGGTTAACTTACTGAGAATAGAGACAACATTTCAGTGTTTCTTCAAAAGTGTTGTTAAACTGGGTGAGTTGTAAGGCATGTAAATTATATCTTAATAAATCTGTTATTTTTAAAAAGTGTTAAGCCGGGAAACGTATGACTGTACCGTAACTAGTTCAGCCTGTAAGAGTACCCCCCCCCAAATTCCCTCACCAGTAGGAAGAATTTCCTTGTGTCTGGGGACATCTCTGTTGGAAAACATCAGTCTGTCAAGGAGACTAGAGTATAATAAATACAGAAGGAAAACAAAAACAAGAACAAAAACAAACAAATAAACAAACAAAAAACGGTGAGCTCTCTAAAGAGATCTTCCCCATTTCTGCCCCTCGGAATTTTTGGCAGTGTTGGGGAAGGAAGCTTTTGTTTAGAGTATGCCTTGAAGTAGAATATCAGGTTTCTTCAGCGGATGATCTAGGGCCAAAATCTACCTAGTCAAAGAGAAAACGATCTAGGGTGGAAAAGTCAAGTGAGTTCTGGAGAAACCCCAGAAGGTTTATCGTGAAAGGATCACACAAGTCTTATCTCTGCTACCCCTAAATTGGACTGTACGCCCGTGCCACTTCCGACTGTTACTCGCGATGAAGACGGATGCTTTGCCATGATCGCAGAAGTTTCTGGCCAGCTGCCCACTGACGTAAATTAGAAAACCATTCGGGGACCGGCCTGGGTGAAGCGAAGCGCCACGTCCAGCGCTGGGCTCCCGCTTCCTCCCTCTCAACGCAGGAAAAGGGACGCAGCAGGGTAGAAGGCGAGCCGTCTTCGCCCTCCCCCGCCCTTTAACCGCTTTCGGGGAGTCGCCCGGCTGGCCCCATCCCCAATCGCCCACCTGGGGCCCGAGACACCCGCCCCCCTCCCTGGGGAGGAGGGCGGCGGCGGCGGCGGCGAGCGCCCCCGCGGGCAGCAGGCGCACCTCCCCCGGGGCAGCTGTCGCCGCGGCCCGCCCGGCCCGGGCCTCCCCGGGAGCAATAGGCTATCGATTCAGCTGCCTGTCGCTAGGAGCCCCGGGAGAGCGAGGCCTACACCGCCGGGCCGGAGCCCCGGCCTCGATTTCGCCACTTTCCCCACACCAGAGGGGGAGCCCGGGGGCAGCCGAGCCCAGCTGGGCGGGAGGGAGGAGGCGCGGAGACCACCTGCAACGGGCAGCGGCCGGCAAAGGGGATGCGGGCGGGGGGGGCTGCAGCCAACAAGTCTCTGGGGGTCGCCCACCCACCACCCCCCGCCTCACAAGTTACGTGTTCAAGTTCTGGCCGGTGCCCCGTAGCCTCCAGAGCCCCCAGTACTGCCCACACCGTAAGAAAAACACGACGCGGAAGAGGCCACTACAGCAAAGGGGAGATGGAGCCGGGCCCCTCAGGGCGCCGACGGGGGAGGGCGGCCAACAGCTACCCGCCCGGCTCCTCTCCTCGCTCACTCAGCCAGCCCCCCGAGTCGCGGCCCCCGACCCCTCGGCGGCCAGCCCTGTCACCGCCAGGCCCCCAGCCCCAAGGCCCCTTCTCCCGGACGCCGGCGCCAGGGACTCGAGCTCCCCCTGGCCTCCGGCGCGCCTCGGCCTCCTCCCCCTCCGAATCCCCAAAATGCCCCCCGCACCTTTTAAAGTACACCGAGCAAGAGTTTCCCATCAAACTTTGTCAGGCGGTAATCTCGCCCCCCCCCCCCATCCCCGACCCACACTTCCAGGGCAGTCATCAGGAGAGATCACTTTGCACTTGGGATAAAGCGAATTAAGGACCTGTCAACCATTTTAGGTTTTTTTTTTTTTTTTTTTTTTTTTTTAACAGAAGACATCCTCTCCTTCCCCTCCCTCCCCTGCAAGGGTTTGAATTTGACACCAAACCTTCCCACCGCAGAAGAGGGGTTGAGGAGGGAGGGGGTGGGGGCGGAGGGCAGGAGGAGGGCGGCGAGGGAGAGCGAAAGGGGAGGTTGGAAGGGGGCCGGGAGGCGCGGGGCGGGGAAGGGGGTTGATTTACCTGAGACCAGCCACTGGCCTCCATTGTTGGAGAATTCAATGGCATTGACACAGCCGAAGTGGCCGAGGAGGTCCTTCTTGTAGAGGTTTCTGCAGCCTCGCAGGCGTCTCCTCTGAAAGTCCTGAGTGAGCAGGGGGTCCCCATGCAAGCCCCGCTGGGACAAGAAGCCCACCACTGACCTCATGCTGCCCCCCAGGCCAGCTCTCCTCTTCATGCTGGAACCGCCGCCGCCGCCGCTCGCGCCGCCGCCCCTCCCTCGGCCTCACGCGCGGCCGCCGCTCTCCCCCCACCCAACCCTCCCCCCGCGCTGCGATCCGGATGGTTCTTTAACCAGCCATGGCAGACGGAGCGAGGTGTGCAGACACTCGGTGGCGTTCGCGGCTTCCTGAGGGTCCCCTCCCTCTCTTTCCCCCCCTAGGCTCCTCCCTCTCCTCCGCCTCCTCCAGCAGCTGATCTTCAGCTGCGGCCGCGCTTCCGCGACGCGCGGCCCTTCCGCCGGCCGCCGGTGCCGGGGAACGCGGGCGGCGGCTGCCCCTCCCCCGCCGTGGGCTGCTGGCCGGAAGAACGCGGGCGGCTGGCCTGGAGACCGCGGGCGGCGGCGCGGCTTTCCCGCCGCAGCTCCTCCCGGCGCTGCGCCCCCTGAGTGCCGCACTCTGTGAAGTTGAGGGCGCGTAACAATCGGAGCGGTAGCGGGGCTGTGAGCTCGCCTTCCTCCCCCGGCGGCCGGCGCTCCTTCCCCACCCGCCGGCCCGGCATCGGGGCGAGGTCGGCTCCCCGCTCCTCTTTTTTTCGGTGGGGAGAATGCAGCGCGGGGGTGGCGGAGGGGTGGAGGACGGGCTGTGGTCGCCCGCCCCGGGTTCGTCTCATCTCCCCCCGCCCCCTCCCCGAGCCCAGTCCAAGGAAAGGGAACCTGGAGTTAGGGCTGGACACGGGGTAAGGCCGCTTGGGGGTTTTGTGAGTGCACCCGTCCCTCTCCTACCAAGTAAATGTTTTAATACTACCCGCATCCCACCCCATCGCCCCCGGTTCAGTTCTCCCTTCCTACAGCCATTCAGTAAAAAGGCTATACTGTCCGTCTAGTAGATAGTAAGAGTGGTATATGGGAGGGGTGGGGGGGGGCGATTCTTAATATGGAGGGCGAAAATTGCCCAAACTGAGTTGAGAAAGCTCGGAGAAACAAAGTACTTTCTGTCCTTTAGTTCTAGGTACATTCATTCGTAAGACACAAGAAGCTTTACCCGAAAACAGCAATATATGTTATTTAATTGGGTGCAGTGAGCTCTTCAAGGTCTTGAGTGTGGAGCCCTGACGCTGTACAGCTGTTAACCAGCAGCTGTGTTCCAGGCCAGAAGTAGCTGCATTACAGTAGACCAGGAGCCTCCCTGTTGACCCCAGCAAGAAGACTGGGTGTTAAGTGCTTTGGAATTCTACCAGATGCAGTAAAAGTCCCCCTGTCCGTGTGTTGTAGTTTTGCTAGAAGCTATCCTCTGTCGTTGAAAGAAACCATGGTCGGCTACTGAAACAGGCAGGTGTCCGTTTCGCCCTTTCAATTTAGCAGGAATTGCATCCTCTGTATCAGAGATGGCACAGGGGCGGTTGAGTATACACCCATCAAAGGTGGGCTGAACACGGAAGAGGACACCCATCAGGCAAAATCACCTACTCCTACTTTTTGCAATATGGTTAATCATACCAATAACATATGCAATTAAGTGTTTAAAAGTCAACATAATAGCAAATGTCATTTGATAGCTTAGATAGTCACCAAATTTGAGGAATTATGGTTTTAATGGAGATTATTTTCCTAAATAGGAAAATGTCTAGTGCTATCTTTTTAAAAAGTTTTGTTCTCAGGATGCTTCATTGTGTTTATTCGTTATAATAGCCCCATAAAGATCAGTAGTCGTATACCAGCTTGATGAATGATTTTTTAGCACCCAACATCTTTTTTTTTTTTTTAAGATGTTATTTATTTGAGAAAGAGAGAGACCGCACGAACGGGAGGGGCAGAGGGAGAGAGAGAATCTCAAGCAGACCCCATGCTGAGCTTAGAGCCCAAAGCAGGGCTGAATGCCAGGCCCCTGAGATCATGACCTGACCTGAAGCCAAGAGTCCCTCACTTAACTGTGCCACCCAGATGCCCCCCAACATCTTTTCCTCATAGCAATATCATAACGTGTAATTAAACATTTATTTTTGTTATCTTATCAGACTGTCCCCGACTCTGCTGTAAGCTCTCAGAGAGGGACCATGTGTTTCTTGTGTCCCGAGTCAGTACATCCTGGCACTCAGGGACCACTTGAATATTTGTTGAATATTTGAATGAACTTAAGGAGTAGGGAAGAATATGGAAGGGAAGGTAATGCCTTCTGTTATAGAAGGATTGAGTTTGAGATATCCGTACTTCATTCCAGTGGAGATGATTTCAAAGCCAGTTTCCTATCTCACTGTTCCTTTGCTTAACACAGTCAGTCCACATATTCAAAAACAGAAGTCATCTGGCACCTTCTAGATCAATAAGACATCACTTATACCTACCTTATTTGCTTGCAAGGGGAGAGATGGACACAGTGATGATGTGGTTGAAGTGGCCTTTACTGTGGCAATATATGACACACTCTCAAGCTCTCCCCTCTTTAAACATATACCTTTTCTCCACAACTTTAAATGTAACTTGCTTTTCCCCAATCCCTGGAATAACTGTCCCATTTACCGCAGCCTAAAAATAGACAAGGATCTGATCACAAGCCAGCCCAATTCTAGGACTTTGCTAGAAACTTCCTTAACTGTTCAGTGACCAACCAGAACAGAAATGTAGGACCACTCAGTCTCTTTATCTCCTACTGCTGGTCTGGGCAGCTTTTTGTAAGGAGAATGCATAAAATCTCACTCTTCATTGTCCCATAATTGGGGTTGCCAGATAAAATGCAGGATGCCCACTTCAATATGAATCCCAGAAAAACAGTAGTTTTTAGCATATATATTTTCTGTACAATATTCAGAATATACTTAAAGTAATTATTCATTGTTTATCTGAAATTCAAATCAAATTGGAACATCCTATATCTTTTGCTAAATCTGGCAGCCCTACCTATAATATAATCCACCTTCAAAAGATCAAGTCCCATGATATCTATTTGCTTTTATTACGAATTTAACATGGTCTCTTGTGTCATTTATTGCAAACTAATATTATACATAACTTTAACATTTAATCAACTTCAGTGATCATATGAGGTTGGCCTTTCTGATACAGGCATTTATAGTAAAAAGTCCAGTGTACTTAACTTAAAAATAGGGAATGAAATTGGAGTCTTGGATAATCTATCCACTATATAGAATGAACCGGAAAAGGGAAAAAGAGTGGAAAATTCATATTTTTCTCACCTAGGCCCAGAAACTCCTACATAATGACACCATTTTGAATTTCATTCTGGAAGAACATTGTTTTGAAAACTCATTCTGGAAAAACCAAGATATGGAAATTACTTAACATGGGAACCATTACTCCTTGCTCCACCATCAGAAGAATACTGATCAAACATAGAGTCCCCAGAAATTCATTTGTTCTTTAGCTTCTCTTTTGTTTGAGCCAATATCACTGAAGGAAGGGTAAAAAGATCTTTAAAAACTGACTAGATGCTAAGGAAATGCTCTAAAAACAAAACAAAAACTAAGAAAAGACTAAGCCCCTGCTCACATATTTACTAAATTCTAGCTTATTAAGAGCTACATATGGATACTAACATTCTCAGAAACTTTTTGCTTAAAAACATTTTCAACTCCAAAATAAAAATAAACTACTCATAGATAAGAGATATTAATTCAGACAAAGATCAATGCCCTAACTATACATATAATTTGGCTATCATTTAAATTTTAAAGGATGTTATTTATTGGCCATTTCAAATAGAAGTCCATTTTAATTTTGAAAAAAAAAATCTAAATACAAATTCCTCCAACAAGATCTATAGGATCAGAAGATATAATTTTATAGTTTTAACTCTTACATTTAGGTCTATGATCCATTTTGTTACTTTTTTTTTTAAGATTTATTTATTTTAGAGTATATATGAGAGAGTGAGCTGGGGCAGGGGCAGAGGGAGGGAGAGAATCCTCAAGTAAATTCCCTGCTGAGCAGGGAGGCTGGCTCCATTCCAGGATGCAGAGTTTAACCCCTGAGCCAAAGTCAGCTGCTTAACCAACTGAGCCACCCAGGTGCCCCAAGTTAACTTTTTATATAGTGTGAGGAAGGGGTCTAACTTTATTTTTTTGCATGTGGAGATCCTGTTGTCTAAGCAGTATTTTTTTTTTTTAAGACTGTTCTTCCCCCATTGAATTACTAGTAAATAGAAACGCAATAGATTTTTGTATATTGTCCTTATATCCTGCAAACTTGCTTCACCAATTTATTAGCTCTAATAGTTTTTGTGTTTCTCAAAGTTTCTATATGCAATACCTTGTCATAGACTCATAGAATAGTTTTAATTCTTCCTTTTCAATCCAGATGCCTTTTATTTCTTTTTCTTACCCAATTGCCTTGGCTGGAACCTTAGGTACAATGTTGAATAGAAGTAGTAAGAGTGGACATCTTGGCGGCTTATATCTCATATTAGGGGTCTTTTAGTCAGCACTAAATAGTGTTAGCTGTGGGTTTTATGTGATTTCTTTACAGGAATTGCAGAAATTCCTTTTTATTCCAAGTTGTTGAATGTTTTTATATGAAAAGGTGTTATTAGATTTTTTCAAATGCCTTTTCTTTGTCTATTGAGATGATCATATGGTTTCCTCCTTTGCTATATTCTGTTGATTGATTTCATTAAACCAATCTCTCATTCCTAGATAAATCCTATTTGATCATGGTATTTAATCCATTTTATATGTGGCTGGATTCACTTTAGTAGTATTTTGTTGAAGATTTTTGTGATATAAGGTTGTCTTTAGTTTTCTGATGATATCTTTGTCTAGTTTTGGGATCAGGGAAATACTGGCCTCGGAATGAGTTGGGAAGTCCATCCTCTATTTTTTGGAAGAGTTTGTGAAGGATTAGCATTAATTGTTTTTTAAACATTTGGTGGGGGAGCATCTGGCTGGTTTAGTCAATAGAGCATGTGACTCTTGCTCTCAGGTCATGAGTTCAAGCCCCACGTTGGGGGTAGAGTTTACTTTAAAACTAAATAAATAGGGGTGCCTGGGTGGCTTAGTTAGTTAAGCATATGCCTTTGGCTCAGGTCATGATCTCAGGGTCCTGGGATAGAGCCTTGCATCTGGATTCCTGCTTGGCAGAGAGCCTCCTTCTCCTTCTGCCACACCCCACCCCTCTACCCCCACCTTCACTCTTTCTCACTCTTTCTCAAATAAATAAATTTAAAATCGTAAAAAAAAAACAAAAACTTCTTATTTAAAAAATAATAAATAAACACATAAAGCTATTTAAAAATATATTTTTTAAGATTTTATTTATTTATTTATTTGACAGATCACAAGTAGGCAGAGAGACAGGCAGAGAGAGGGGGAAGCAGGCTCCCCGCTGAGCAGAGAGCCCAATGTGGGGGTTCATCCCAGGACCCTGGGATCATGAGACCTGAGCCGAAAGCAGAGGCTTTAACCGACTGAGCTACCCAGGTGCCCCTAAAAATAATTTTTAAAAAATAAACATTTAGTAGAATTCACCAGGGACATCACCTGGCCTTTTCTCCGTGGGAAGGTTTTGATTACTGATTTAATCTCTTTACTTGTTATAGTTCTATTCACATTGTGACTTTTTTTTTTCTTAAAGATTTTACTCATTTATTCAATGAAGAGAAAGAGACACAGTGAGAGAGGGAACACAAGCAGGGAGAGAGGGAGAGGGAGAAGCAGGCTTCTGGCCGAGCAGGGAACACGTTGCCATGCGATGCTGTGGATCCCAGGACCCTGGATCATGACCTGCCCCAAAGGCAGATGCTTAACGACTGAGCCACCCAGGTGCCTGTCTCTTTCTAACTTTTTAAGTTGGAGGGGTTGTTACTGATTTGAGATCTTTATTTCTAAAATAGATGTTTAGAGCTATTTATTTCTATTTAAGCACTGTTTTAACTGCATCCTATAAATGTTTGTATGTTGTGTGTTTTCATTCATCTCAAAGTATTTTCTTTTTTTCTTTTTAAGATTTTATTTATTTGACAGAGAGAGATGGGAGAGGGAACACAACTGAGAGGAGCAGGAGAGGGAGAAAGCAGGCCTCCTGCTGAGCAGGGAGCCCAACGGAGGGCTCTATCCCAGGACCCCAGGATCATGACCTGAGCCAAAGGCAGACACCTAACAACTAAGCCAGCCAGGCACCCCTCAAAGTGTTTTCTAATTTCCCTAATTTCTTCCATGACTCTTTGATTATTTAAGAGTGTATAGTTTCTACACATTCTCAAATTTCCCAAATTTCCCTCTGTTCATTGATTTCTAATTCTTTTTTTGAAGGGGGGCATTTTTACAGATCTTGAAGTGAGTTCCCAGGCTGTGTATTACTTGAATTCAGTAAAGTCAAAATATTAGTTGTTACTAAAATTTTTAAACCATATTCCAACTTACTTTCCAAACTTTTGGTTCAAGTTTGCCATGCATAATTCTTCATGATGAATGAAATCTAGTTTGAAATAACCTTTATGGAGTGAAAGTGGACAAAAATTCTCAATGGCCAGGATTATTCATTTGGTATTTACTCAGTGACATTTTCTGCGCTATTCTATACCAACCATCTGGGTTTTGTATATTTGAAGTTTCCTTGACAAAATCATCATGAACCAGCTGCTTTTACATATTTTTAATTTTAGGCTTCCACATGAAAAATGAGTGGCATGAGAAACTGTTGACAGTTATTTATTGCACCAGGTATGTAGGCATATAGCCAAGATATCTTTTCCAGAAATGGTCCCATGGATTTAAAATGTTTGTTGAGGGACGCCTGGGTGGCTCAGTTGGTTAAGCAGCTGCCTTCGGCTCAGGACATGATCCTGGGATGGAGTCCCACATCGGGCTCCTTGCTCAGCAGGGAGCCTGCTTCTCCCTCTGCCTCTGCCTGCCATTCTGGCTGCCTGTGCTTGCTCTATCTCCCTCTCTTTCTCCAAATAAATAAAATCTTTAAAAAAAAAATGTTTATTGAGCATCTTTAGCATAATACCATTTAGAAAATAAATACTGTTCAGAAAATAAAATTGGGCAATTTCCTTTCCCCAAAGTAAAATATGCTCAAGGAGAAGTAAGAAGACTCTTTGGTACAGAAGTCAAATTTAAATTGTCTTCATGGGGGGTACCTGGGTGGCTCAGTGTGTTAAACCTCTGCCCTCGGCTCAGGTCATGATCCCAGGGTTCTGGAATCGAGCCCCGCATCAGGCTCTCTGCTCAGTGGGGAGCCTGCTTCCCCTCAACTTTCTCTCTGCCTGCCTCTCTGCCTACTTGTGATCTCGGTCAAATAAATAAAATAAAATATTTTTTAAAAAATAAAATAAATTGTCTTTATGGGGGTGTCTGGGTGGCTCAGTCGTTACCTGTCTGCCTTTGGCTCAGGTCATGATCCTGGGGTCCTGGGATTAAGCCCCGCGTCATCAGGCTCCCTCTCAGCAGGAAGCCTGCTTTTTCCTCTCCTGCTCCCCCTGTTGTGTTCCCTCTCTCACTGTGTCTCTCTCTGTCAAACAAATAAAATCTTTTAAAAAAAATTGTTTTGGGGCGCCTGGGTGGCTCACTGGGTTAAAGCCTCTGCCTTCAGCTCAGGTCATGATCCCAGAGTCTTGCAATCGAGCCCCGCATCAGGCTCTCTGCTCAGCAGCAAGCCTGCTTCCCCCCTCTGTCTCTGCCTGCCTCTCTGGCTACTTGTGATCTCTTTCTGTCAAATAAATAAATAAAATCTTTTTTTTTAATTGTCTTTATGGGCTCAATGGTAATCAAGGACAGGCTTTTGGAAAAAGAACTGACCACTGCGTGTGTTAATAAACTTGTTCCCCCTTCCTTCTGAAGAAACTGCATGAACTCATATCAATGTAATTAACATTCTTGGCTACAGATCCTATTTAAGTTGGAGCTGGTGATGTACCTGGTTATCAGTGAACTTGCTGGAAGATATTTATTATTTAAATCACAAAATGATAAAACTTATAGGATCTCAGAAATCACTTGGTCAAATCCCTTCACCATTTGTGATTTGTTTTGGTCACACTGAATCTACAGCATGAAGAAGAGTTCCTGACTCACTTGTTGTCAGGTGATGGAATCTTCCTGAAATGCCCCTGCTCAGGACTCTCCCTTTTCTCTTTCATGTCAAGTCCAGATTCCTTTAGCTGCCTATCAATTCCCTCCATGATTTGTCTCCACCATATCTATAATGAGATTCTATTACCCCTCATCGCATACATACCAGCTAGTCTTTTCCCCTATATACCTCCATGTACTCTCCACAACCTTGACATATTTTGAGGTCCACCTCATCTATCCAAACCCTATACATCCATGAATGCCTTCTCTGACAAATCTAACTCACATTAATTTTTTTTCCCCTTAAATTCTTGTTATGCTTACAGTTAACATCACAATCTACCATTTTAATGTTCAGCGTCTCTATGTCCCTATGTAGTTTTTAAAAATAACTTACATTTAGGGGCACCTGGGTGGCTCAGAGGGTTAAGCCTCTGCCTTCAGCTCAGGTCATGGTCCCAGGGTCCTGGGATCGAGTCCCACATCGGGCTCTCTGCTCAACGGGAGCCTGCTTCTTTCTCTCCCTCTGCCTGTCATTTCCTCTGTTTGTGCTCTCTCTGGCAAATAAATAAATAAATAAAAATTTTAAAAAACCTTACATTTAAAGATTTTTATTTATTTATTTGACAGACAGAGATCACAAGTAGGCAGAGAGGAAGGAAGTCGGCTCCCTATTGAGCAGAGAGCCTGATGTGGGGCTCAATCCCAGGACCCTGGGATCATGACCTGAGCTGAAGGCAGAGGTTTTAACCCACTGAGCCACCCAGGTGCCCCTTAAAAATAACTTAGATGTATTTCAGCTTTGTAATAACCCTGTGCAGGTGGACATGAATTCACCATTTATTCGAGAAATGTTTATTGAGCACCCACTGTGGGCCACAGCTGTAAGTAGGCATAAAGGATACAATAGTGAGCAGAAGAGAAGACCCTGACCAATATTCATGGTACTTATAGGACAGGGGCAGACTTTAACCAAATAATCATGCAGTAAATGTAAGATTACAGCAATACTAATAATTGATAACATTTATTGGATATTCACCAGATGACTGGCAGCGTTCTGAGTCTTTTACAGATATGAATTCATTTAATATTCTCAACTACCCTACAAAGAATTACTATTGTTCCATTTTGCAAAAAAGGAAGATAACTGTTGTGGTACATGAAAAGATGTGATACCTCAGTTTCCACATACATTCAGTGGGGTTGTTATGATAAATAGTTCTTATTGGTAGAGCCCTTAGATCAGTGTCCAACTTGTATTAGCTCTGATGATGATGATGGTGAGAGATTAAAAGAAGGAATCCTTGGGGCGCCTGGGTGGCTCAGTGGATTAAGCCACTGCCTTCGGCTCAGGTCATGATCTCAGGGTCCTGGGATCGGGTCCCGCATCGAGCTCTCTGCTCGGCAGGGAGCTTGCTTCCCTCTCTCTCTCTCTGGCTGCCTCTCTGTCTACTTGTGATTTCTCTCTGTCAAATAAATAAAAAAAAAAAAAAAAAGAAGGAATCCTTTCAGAGACATTGAAGAGAACTGTGATCTTAATAACAGGTTGTTGTGGATGAGGCCAAGTGGATGGTTGGGGTAGTGGTCCAAGCAAAGGAAACAGCACATGCAAAGGCTCTGTGGGGAGAGAAACCCAGAAGGCCCAAGTGGCTGGAGGTAAGATAGGGACACCGTCTCTGGTGAGGGTGCAGTTAGACTGCTGCTTCATTCTGCAAGGACCTGCCCTATTTAAGATTTCAGTCTTTACCTAAGACTCACTGGGGTGGGGAGTCCATGTTTGCCAGCGGCCTTATAGGATCAATCATGCATTTTAGAGGCACCTGACTGGCTCAGTCAGTAGAGCATGCAAATTTTGACCTTGGGATTGTGAGTTCAAGCTCCATGTTAGATGTGGAGCTTGCTTTAAAGAACAAAACAACATGCGTTTTATAAGATTACTTTGGTTGCTATAAGAAGAAAGGATCAAAAGTGGCGAGGACTGGATTGAAGTAGATGATTAGGAAGTTTTAAAGTAATACAGGAATGAGAAGATGGTAGCTTAGATAAGGCAACTGAAAGTGGCGTTGGAGAGAAGTAGATGGATTTGATATAAAAAGATAGACTCTGGTAATGGATTTGAGAGAGTGGGGAATGAGGGGACAAGACACAGGAAATGCCTAGGCTTTTTACTTGTATGCCCACTGAAATAGGACCCCTGGAAAAGGCTAAGTTTTGAGGGGTAACCATGAGTTCAGTTATATGCTTATTGAATCTGAGGTGCCTCTGAAGCTTCCAAGAAGAACTGACAGTAGCCTGAGCTCAGATACATGATCAAGGCAGGAGTCATTGAGATGGAGGTGGTGGTTAGGTCTTAGGCATTGGCAAGAATATTCAGAAGTATCAAGTGGGAAGAAGAGGGGCACCTGGGTGGCTCAGTTGGTTCAGTGTCTGCCTTCAGCTCAGGTCATGAACTCAGGGTCCTGAGATTGAGCCCCACATTAGGCTCCTTGAGCTGCTTCTCCCTCCACCCTGCCTGCCACTCTCCCTGCTTGTATTCTCTTGCATATACACTCTCTCTCTGTCAAATAAATAAATAAAATCTTTAAAAATAAATTTTAGGGGCACCTGGGTGCTCAGTGGGTTAGAGCGTCTGCCTTTGGCTCAGGTCATGATCCCAGAGTCCTGGAATCCAGCCCTGCATCGGGCTCTCTGCTCGGCAGCGAGCCTGCTTCCTCCTGTGTCTCTGCCTGCCTCTCTGTCTACTTGTGATGTCTGTCTGTCAAATAAATAAAATCTTTAAAAAAATAATAAAATTTAAAAAGGTTACAGTGGGGTGGGGGAGAGAAAAAGGCTGAAGGCCTAGCATTGAGATGTTTGGATTTAATGCTTGAGTAGGGGAGGATATACTTACAAAGAGTGGGAATAGCCAAAAGTATAAAAAAAAAAAAATCAGAGTATTATTGTTATGGAAAGTGGACCAAAAGAGCATTTCAAGGAAAGAGTGGTCAATTGTGTCAATTGTTGCTGAAACATCAAGAAGATGATTGAAAAATGTTAGATTTGTTGACACCAATAGTTCACTAAAGAGACACCCATGATCTCAATCAGAGCTTCTTCAGGGAGGATGGATTGAACAGCAAGTGGAAGGAAGAAAAATGGAGGTAGTTAGATGAGTAGCTAGAAAGGAACTTAAGATCCAGGAAGGATTTGTTTGTTTTTAATTGAAAAAAAAAAACTGAAAATGTTTAAAAGCCATGGAAAAGGACCCTATTCAGAGGGAGAAACTGAAAAAGATACACAGATGAAGCCAGACTGTCTACAGGATGGGGTTCTGTAGAGGCAGGGCAGAAGGGATACAAAGCACACGAAAAAAATTTGGACCTAGTTAGAAAGAGAGTTCCTCTGTTAAAATAGGAGAGAAGGAAGACAGGTTAGGTATGGGTAACGGTAGAATTATATGTTTGCTAGGAAAAAGAGTGCCCATCTGATAGTTTCTGCTTTTTTCTGTTAAGGAAGTCAAAGTCATCTATTGAGAGTATAGGCCTAGAAGAGGGGAACCTAGTTTTGTTTTGTTTTGGTTTTTTAAGATATTATTTATTTATTTAACAGAGAGAGAGAGAGAGAGAGAGAGAATCACAAGCACACAGAAAGGCAGGCAGAGAGAGAGGGGGAAGCAGGCTCGCCGATGAGCAGAGAGCCCGATGGGAAATTCGATCCCAGGACCCTGGGATCATGACCTGAGCCAAAGTCAGACGTTTAATGACTGAGCCACCCAGGCACCCCGGGAACCAAATTTGATGAGAGAGGGAATGATTGCGTTAACAGAAAAACTGGAGAGTGAGGTGACCCAACTTGAATGATGTTTAGGGCTCTTTTGGAAACTCTGTGGAACCAATTTGCCCTATTACAGGACTTTCTAAAGCAGCGTGCAAACTGCCCGTAACTAGAGCCATAGAGAGCGCAGATAAAGTCCATTCAGGTTTGGGGATTTTCCAGGTAGATGAAGCGAAAAAAGGAAAGAATGAGAACAATGAATTTAAGGTTGTTAATGTTGACAAAACAATGAATTTGTAGATCATACCCTCTAACCTGGATCAGGAGAGAGAGTAAGAAAGTAATTGAGAGAAAACTGATGAGGGTCAATGAATGAAGGTTCCAGTGAGGTCGAAAAAATCTAGAGGAGTAGTTAGTAGGCAATTTGGAAAGACAGGAGATTTTAGTTAATGAAGATGCTTGAATTAGAGATTCTGAAACTACACAGTTATAGATGATGACTGGGTCCAAAGGGCGATGGAAGGAGTGGGCGGCTCCAGTGAAGTCAAGAAAGATGTTGAGGTCAAAGAAATGAGCTGCCAGGACCCAAGTGGGTGGATCATCTTTTTGATTGTTGAAGTCACCCAGGATAATGGCAGGGCTTATGATAGGAGTAATAGGCCAAAGTCTTTGTTCAAATGAAAGGGGACTTACAGGAGTACAACAGATAAAAGCAAGAAGAGGAAAAGAGTTAGGTAGTAGGTGAGTCACATGGACCTCAGAGAACCTAATTGTTCTTATTCTTTTCTTTTTTTAAGGTAAATTCATTATTTTAAAGAGTTTATTTATTTATTTATTTATTTATTTATTTGAGAGAGGGAGAGAACACTGGCTGAGGGAGAATCAGGAAGCCTGCTTCCTACTGAGCAGGAACTTGATGCAAGGACTCAATCCCAGGACCCGGGATCATGACCTGAGCCAAAGGCAGATGCTTAACTGACTGAGCCACCAGGCATCCTGTTCTTTTTCTTTTTAAGCAGAAGTATAAGAATAATAGCCAGGAAATATCAATGAGAAGCAAACAAAAACAAAACAAAACAAAAAAACTAGAACCCCACCTCTAATAAAGGCAAATTTTAAAAACTATTAAAAAAAAAAAAAGGAAAACCACTCTTACACAGATATAAAATGAAATGTGTTAAAGACCTTAGTTAACCACAATTAATGAGAGAACTGGTAAGATGTCCAAAGGTAAAGCCACATTTAAAGGTCAGGAAAATTGAAATGAACTTAAAAATACAGGCAAAACTGGCTTCTACCCATATTAGGGGAGGCAAGTCAATTGAATTTCCACTGGACAGAATTTACTGTATGGCTATAGACAAGAATTATTTTGCATCATTCTCAACTGTCTATAGTTTACAGAGTTGCAAAATACTTCAAAAGCAATAAAAGGCTAGAATCTGATAAGCTGAAAGGGTCTGCTCTGAAGAATGCGTAGTTGTCCATTGAAAATACTGGTGATAGTTTTTGCTTATTCCAGATTTCCGCACGCCTCTCATCTCTGAGGTATGTGGAATCTGAAAGTTATAAACAGCACCATTTGGGTGGGGCAACAGGAAAATCATGTCTTTAAGGGAGGGTCAGTCAGATTTTAATAAAGATAAACTGAGGGGAAAGCTTGACAAGACAGGGATTTTTGCAAGTTATGGATAATGAGTTCCAGCGAGCATAGTGGAAGGAAGAGTTTGGAAGGTAGTAGAGGCTGGGAGAGAGGCAGAATGTAGGGAGTAATATAGGCATAATAGACTTTCCAATTGTGGTTCCCAGTGGGAGAGTAGGGTTGCTCTCATTCCTTAGGGGGTTGTCAGATAAAGCACACTAACAGGTTACATTTGAATTTCAGATAAAGAATAGGATTAAAAATAAGTATGCCCTTTTGTTTTTGTTTTTGCTTTTTTGTTTGTTTGTTTGTTTGTTTTGCTAAATCTGGCAACCCTACCCTAAGGGGACCTTTATCACTGCTGGGGAAGCTTTAGATTGTCACAACTGCTAGTGTGTGGGCCTTGCTATTGGCATTTAGTAGGTCAAAGCCAGGGATACTGCTAAATAACTTACAGTGTACAGCACAGTCCCCACAAAAAGAACTCTCCAGCCCAAAATGTCAGTAGTACTAAGGTTGAAAAACCTGGTATTTGAACAATGATCTCCAAATTTTTTGTTGCCACAAACTCTCTTTCAAACATTTTTTTCCCCAGATTTTATTTCTTTATTTGAGAGGAGAGAGAGAGACAGCACAAGTTGGGGTGCAGGGAGGTTCAGAAGGAGAGGGAAACGCAGACTTTCTGCTGAGCAGCTTGATCCCAGGATGCTGGGATCACAACCTGAGCCGGAGGCAGATGCTTAACCAACTGAGCCACCCCTGGGGCCCCTCCTTTAAACACTGCTTAACATGAGCCTATATTATTAATACATTGTATAATAATAATAATATCCTGGTGTATTGTGTACATTTTTAAATTGCAAAAATGTTTTAAAATTTAAAAATTAAAGGATAAGATGAAGATTTAAAAAAAAGTATTTTAAAATATAAAACTTTATTATGTATACAAAAAGCCCTTTTTGCTCCCATGAATTTTTTTTTTGTTGTTTGTTGTTTTTTAAGTAGTTTCTATACCAAACATGGAGCTTGAACACACAACCCTGAGATCAAGAATCACATACTCTACCAACTGTATCAGTCAGGCACCCTGAACTATTAAAGTACGAACAGAGATTCCTGGGTAGCTCAGTTGGTTAAGTATCTGCCTTTGGCTCAGGTCATGATCCTGGGGTCCTGGGACCAAGTCCTGTGTTGGACTCCTTGCTTAGCAAGAAGCCTGCTTCTCTCTCCGCCTACTGCTCCCTCTGCTTGTGCTCTCGCTCTCTCTCGGACAAATAAATAAATAAAATCTTAAAAAAAAAAAAAAAAGAAAGTAAGAACAATCTGATGTTGATTCATTTTTGAAATGGTTGCTTAACATACTATGATACTATGATTTGCAAAGTTTCTATGATCTATTACTTGGCTTTAGGGTAAATGAAACTCACAAATATATAAAGGATCCAAATGGAAAAATACTTGGGTGGCTTACTCAAACATGAAACTAATTTTTAGGTCCCATTCAATTTTATTGAAGTACAGCTGGTCAATTTTTATTTCCCATGATATAAACCAGTTCTATTTGCAAATTAGAAGATATTATATAAATATGTATAATTTATATAATATATATTTTATTCTGGAGAGAGAGAGTATGAGCGGGGAAGGAATAGAGGGAGAGGGACAAGCTGACTCTGCGCTGAGCATGGAGCCCAACTTAGGCCTCGATCCCATGACCCCAAAATCACTACCTGCGCCAAAACCAAGAGTCAGACCCCCACCCAACTGAGCCACCCAGGTGCCCCAGAAGATGTTATATTTTTAACAAACATATTTAAAATCCACTGAATCCTTTTTATTTGGAAGATTCTTAACACAGTAGAAAAGTACGAGTCTTTTTGTAAGTGACATACTTCTAACAAGGTGCCTGGTTGGTACAGTTGGTACAACGTATGACTCTCGATCTCAGGATTTTGAGATCTCAGGATTTTGTTAGGTGTAGAGCCTACTTTAAAAAAAAAAAAAGTAGGGGCACCTGGGTGGCTTATTTAGTTAAGCGTCTGCCTTCAGCTCGGGTCATGATCCCAGGGTCCTGAGATCAAGCCCCTCATCGGGCTCCTCTTTGGGCGGGAAGCCTGCTTCTCCCTCTCCTGTTCCCCCTGCTTGTGTTCTCTCTCTCTCTTGCTCTCACTCTCTCTGTCAAATAAATAAATAAAATATTTTTTTAAGTAAATATCTATCTATCTATACATATATATATGTATAGGACATCTATACTTTTTGATTTAAAAAAAACCACCAAAATTAACATCACTTTTCAAAATATTTGTTTGTAATAACTTTCAAAAAACAGTTGTTTTCTTGTTCATTACATGATCAACTTTAGCTTGAAGGAACAGTTATATACATGTTTCTTTAGTGTTTATAAAGTAGCATACTACTGACAGCCTCCTTGTCATTGAAAAAGTTAGCAAAGTCCAAATGTTTGTCTTTTTGTGAAAGAAAAGTCAAAGTTACTTATAGGTTCTGACAACTATTTTAATACTTTGGCCAGAAACACCTCATAAATCTGAGTGAAGCCAAATACCTTTGTCATCAGTCCCCATAAACTACTGTATTAAAGATTCCACTACATGAGTCTTGTTTCTGCAAAAATGAACACATTGCTGTCATCCCCTAAGCATAAAAAATAACATGGGCGAGCACCCATCTGCACCATGGAGCTCCTATGTCTCCCTCAAGATACCAAAATGACTCACTACCAGCTGGTGTCCAGACCAAATAAGGATGTCAGTGTCCATCTGCATATTAAACAGTAGCAAATCTGAATTTCTTAAAAAAATTTTTTTAGATGTAAAATATAAGTAGAAATCTAACATTGTCTTTTAACATCCCAGTGGCCCATCATGGAGACCCTGGCTGTGCCCATCCTACCCCACTTTGGGGACCATTCCTTTAAAGGAGGGGGTAGCATGGGCCCATTTCCACATCATCGCTGAGGAACATGAGGTCTAGACAGGTTGCAGTTAATTGAAGTCACAGGGGGCCTGGGTTAGAGCTTACTAAAATGGCTCCCTCTTTCACCAGCTATGTAGTCTTGTGAACGTTACATAATCTCAGTCCTTCTGTTTCTACCTGTGTAAAATGGAATAATATTGTAAAATGAAGATGATACCTCATGAGACTGAGGAGAGGATTAAATAAAATAATTTTGTTAATATAACCATAATATGGGGGCACCTGGCTGGCTCAGTGGGTTAAAATCTCTCCTTAGGCTCAGATCATGATCTCAGGGTCCTAGGATCCAGCCCCACATCACATTCTCTGCTCAGCAGGGAGCCTGCTTCCCTTCTTCTCCCTCTGCCTGCCTCTCTGCCTACTTGTGATCTCTGTCTGTCAAATAAATAAAATCTTTAAAAATATATATGTATAACCATAGTACTTTCCCTAAACCCTCACAAATTGAGCACATTTCCCAAACCCTTGCCCTGAGCCTTGACCCCTCCATCTATTCACAAGAACCATGGAGGCTATCATTTGAGAATTCCTTCAATTTTAGGTGTCCCCATGGCAAAACTCCTCTTATCTAAGCACAGCGCTTTAACTATGCTCTGCAGCAGTCTCATGTTATCTTTGTGGACCTTGTTCCATCAATTATTCCCTTTCTCCTATATACTAATCTGCTCCAATGCTATTGTCCTTTTCCCTTAAGTTGGCAAGTATGTTCAAGTATCTCCCAACACCGAAAAACTGAAAAAAAATTTTTTTTTTAACTTAGGTAATAAGTTAAAAATCCATATTCATGCTCTTCCTCTATTTCTGGAAGGAAACTAGAAATAACAGCTCCTTTAGTATTTATAGATCTACCCCATTATTTTATTTTATTTACTGAGAAAGAGAGAGCACATGTGGGTGCATGGGAGTGCAGAGGGAGAGAGAATCTTAAGCAGGCTTCACACCAGCCCAGAGACTGGGAGTGGGGCAGCGGGGGCCATCCAGGAGGCTCAGTCTCAGAGCCCGGAGATCATGACCTGAGTCAAAATCAAGACTCTTCGGATGCTTAACTGACTGAGCCACCCAGGTGCCCCTACCTCATAATTTTAAATTGCATAACATAATGTTCCATAGTAAACAAATATTTCTTTTTTTTTTTTAACAAATATTTGAGTGCCTACATTTTTCTTCACACTGATGCTGTAGCTTATTTATTTATTTTGAATGAAAGAGAGAGAGCAAGAGCACAGGAGCAAGGGAGGGGCAGAGGAAGAGGAAGTAGCGAGAGACTTAAGCAGGTCCCAATCCAGGGTGGAGCCTGAGGGCAGGGCTTGATTTCAAAACCCTGAGACCAAGAGCCAAGCTGAAATCAAAAGTGGGATGCTTAACTGACTGAGCCACCCAGGTGCCCTGAGGATATAGCATTTAAGTTGGAGCAGGAATCAGAAAGTCAGTAAGGTAAACGAGTAAAATACATGTTAAATAAGTACTTTGAGTTTTAAATAGAGTGGTTAGGAAAAAGCATCTCTGAGAAAAGTAACATTGGAGTAAAGATGAAAAAGAAGTGAAGGAGAAGCCCTTATGGATATCTGGGGGACGAACATTTCAAGAAAAGGAAATAACAAATGCAAATGCCCTGAGGCCAGAGAATACTTGCCATTCAGTTATTGTTACAGAATCCATATATGAGTGATGTTAACAACTACTCACATTCAGTCAAGGTCCTATTAGTATATTTAGTCCTAATATACTGAAACCAAAAGACTAAATTGTAAAGTTAATGACTACCAGGATTCCTTTTTTTTTTTTTTTTAAGATTTTACTTATTTGTCAAAGAAAGAGAGAGAACAAGTACACAAGCAGTGGGAGCGGCAGGCAGAGGAAGAAAGAGAAGCCAGCTCCTCACCGAGAGGGAACCGGAACTTAATCCCAGGGCCCTGTGATCCTGATCCTTCGAGGCAGATGCTTAACTGACTGAGCCACCCAGGTGTCCCTACCAGAATTCCTTATATGAAATAAAGGGGAATCAGAAGAGAATCTTACTATTATGTACACACATACAAAGTCATAAGAAAATATGCATAGCTGTTATTGTGCTCATTTCTGTAAGTGGTTACAAGGTCCTAGTTGACATTTGTAACTGTTGTTTTCCACTATCCATTCATTATTTCCTTTGCCCTCCACCAGAACCTTTGAGTTTTTTACCTGGTGGGGTGAACAAACTTTCATTCCTGAATCTCTTTCAGGATCCTGCTTTTGGGGCAACCCTGTCAGGACCCCTCTCATTCTTGAGAGCTTTTTCTCTATCTTCACTTAATGAACTTATATCGCTTTACTCACAAAAAAAAAATAAAAAATTTTAAATCCTACTTTTTTTCTGATTGCTTCAATTTCCCACTAATCTTTCCTATTAGATGTATAAATGCTCAGAGGCTTACCAGAAAATCTCCAGGTTTCCAGAGAAACTCTCAGGAAACTGTCCTTATTATGTAACAGAGATGCAATTCCACCTTGGTAATTAGGATCAATCCCCTCACCCAGGGAGCAGGCCTTTTTTTTTTTCCCCCCCACTGGTTCTGTGGCATGAAGAGCCCCAAATGGCTAGGTGATATCTCAATTTCCCATTCAATGGGACTATTACTGTGTTTCATGGTAGAAGCTTTTCCCTGTTGGGAGGTAGGGTCTCCAAACCAACAGAATTCAAAGTTGCAGAAATGGGAAGTAAAAATCCTGGAAATAGACTATTAGGGTAAGGATGCAGAAAGCCACTTCCCCTTTCCAACCTTTGATCTGTGGATCCATTCATTCTGGCACTATACACTGAAGGATGAGTTAAGTTGGTAAGACAATCCCAATCTTTCAAGATGCTCTCTGTCCACTGGCATTGGCATTGAAACCAAGCTACACTTCTTGTTTGGTGAAACATGTTTCTTGATTAAAAGCAATGCTGTAGGGGGCACCTGGGTGGCTCAGTTGGTTAAGCGTCTGCCTTTGGCTCAGGTGGTGATCCCGGGGTCCTGGGGTCGAACCCTGTGTTGGGCTCCCTGCTCAGTGGGGAGTCTGTTTCTCCCTCTCTCTCTCTCCTCTCTCTCTCTCAAATAAATAAAATCTTACAAAAAGAAGAAGCAGCAACACTATATAAAACACCATTATAGTAAATAATGCGTTCTATTTAAGTCCATGGATGGTGGTGCTGGCGGAAGCACCTTATGAGCAGGGAAGATAAATCCATACCTATAATCTATGTCTATTTCATAAGGACAGATTGCCAGCATAATCAGTTTGCTGCTAATTGGCTGGCTGCTGCCCCAGGGAATGTCATACTGAGGGTTCAGCCCTAAGTCCTTAACTGTAGGTATGTTAGGCTTACTGGGGTCTTAGCTAGGTCAGACTTACTGAGGGGAAGTTGATGTTGTTGAATCCATGCATAACCTCCATCCCTTTAACATGGCCACGCTGTACTTGAACTTGAACAAGCACTGCTGTGTCTGGAGAAAGGTAGAGTCACATTTATACTTCATGTCATCTTGTACAGCTGATTGAGAGCTTCCTCGGCAATGGATGAACTTTGGTGAGCATTTTTATGGGACTCAAATATCGCTACAATCTTCCTTTTGAGAGGCCCATCCACATACCTCTCTACCACACCTTCTTTCTACTTATCTTCAAATGCTGCTATTCTTTGCAAGTCTCTAAGCATACAGTGAAATCATTAGCAACAACCCATTACTCAGGGTAGATGGGTTCTGGCCAGTTCACAGTCCAGATAAAGTGGACAACCAAATGTATTTCCTGGAGATCTACTCACTGGGAGGATTTTCCTTCACCACTCTCCTATCTTTCAAGGATACTCCTGTTCAGGGTTGTAATACTGGAGCAGTGTCTCCTGTTGGGTGCAGATTATCCATAAATTAAACATGCTACAGGTAATTTATGTTGGTTCATTGTCAAACGTTAAATCAACTTTCAAATCCTCAAATAATTTTTGTCTTTTCTCTTCTGTTCTTGGTCATTCTGACTGGAAGCTTATGGATTTTAGTAATTAAAAAAAAACAGCTTTTGTTTTCATTGATTATTGCCTTTTTTTTTTTTTTGAAGATTTTATTTATTTGAAAGAGAGAGAATGAGAGCACAAGAGAGGGGAGGGTCAGAGGGAGAAGCAGACGCCCTGCTGAGCAGGGAGCCTTATGTGGGACCTGATCTGGGGACTCCATCCCAGGACTCCAGGATCATAACCCCAGCCGAAGGCAGCTACTTAACCAACAGAGACACCCAGGTGCCCGATTATTGCCATTTTTATCCCATTTTTCTATTTTGTTGATTTTTTTTTTTTACTTGAAATTTTTGTTAAATTTATGTGACAGAGGGAGATCACAAGTAGGCAGAGCAGCAGGCAGAGAGAGACAGGGAAGCAGGCTCCCCGCTGAGTGGAGAGCCCAATTCGGGGCTCAATCCCAGGACCCTGAGATAATGACCTGAGCCAAAGGCAGAGGCTCAACCCACTGAGCCACTCAGGCGCCCCTCTTTTGTTGATTTCTTTTATCTTGATTATTCCTTCTATTTCCCCTGGGCTTAATTTGCTCATTTTCTAATTCCTTAAGGTGAAAAGGTAGATTACGGCTTTTAGGTTTTCTTTTGTAATATACATGTTTAAAGCTATAACTTTCCCTGTGAACACTGCTTTACCTGTATCCCACAACCATCAAAATGTTTTCGTTATCATCCATTTAAAAATATCTTCTAATGTCTCTTGATGTTTTGACTTGTGGATTATTTATAAGTATGTATACTGATTTCCAGATATTTTTAGTTTTCTTAGAATCTTGTTGTTATTGGACTGCCTGGGTGGCTCTGTCGGTTGAACTTCAGCTCTTAGTTTCAGCTCAGGCCATGGTGTTGGGGTCTCAGGGTGGTCTGCATCAGATTTCCCATTCAGCATGGAGTCTGCTTGTCCCTCTCCCTCTGCTCCAACCCCGGGTCATGCGTGTGCTCTCTCTCTCTCAAATAAAAAAAAATACATGAAAAAAGAAGAATCTTGTTATTTATCATTTATTTCCAATGCCAGAGAAATTTTCTTTAAAATTTTCAAAGTTTAAAAATTTATCAGTACTTGTTCTATGGCTTAACGTATACTCTAGCCTGGAGAAAATATCATTTGCACTTGAATGGTATTTTATAGTTGTTGGGCTTAGAGTTCTATTAATGTCTATTAGGACAAAGTAGATGATTGTGTTGTTCAGTTCTTAAATGTCTTTGATGATTTTCTACCTGGTTGGACTATCAATTGCCTAGAAAGGGATGTTAAAATCAACTATGATTGAGGAATTGCCTGTTTCCCTCTTAATTCTGTCAATTTTTGCTTCATATATTTGGAAGCCCTGTTATTAGGGATACAGATATTTATGATTGTGATGCCTTCCAATATATTGACACTTATATTGTTATAAAATACCCCTTTCATCTTGAAAAGTACCAGAGGGCACACAAAATCTATTCCACTTTCATATGCTTACTGTTTACATGTCTTCTTTCTTTTTGTTTTTTTAAGATTTTATTTATTTATTTATTTGTCAGAGAGAGAGAGCGCGCGCGCACAAGCAGGCAGAGTGGCAGGCAGAGGCAGAGAGAGAAGGAAGCCAGAGGTGAGACTTGATCCCAGGACCCTGGGATCCTGACCCTGAGCCAATTAACCCTGAGTCAGTTAAGCCCTGAGTAGATGCTTAACTGACTGAGTGACCCAGGCATCCATCCCTGCATGTCTTCTTTCAATTTATTTTCAAACTATCTGTATCTTTATATTGTATTTTATTTACTGTGTGTGTGTTTTATAGGTATAAATACCTGAGTTTGATTTTTAAAGTGATTCTGCTAATCTCTGCCTGTCAGTTGAAGGGTTTAATCAATCAACATTTAATGCAATTATTAATATGGTTAGATTTAGGTCTTCTATCTTATTATTTGTTTTGTATTTGTCCCCTCTGATTTTTGTTCTTCTGTTTTTCCTTTCCTGCCTTTTTAATTATTTAAATATTTTTAAAATTTAATTTTAATTCATGTGCTATCTTTTTAGCTACACTTCTTATATCTTTAACAGTTGCTCTGGGTATTTCAGTGTACATCTTCAAATTTTCACAATCTCCTTAGAATTAATATTTTACCACTTTACATAGAATGTAGAAACTTTGCAGCTCTACAGAGCGATTTTCTATGCCCCCATTCCTTTATACTATACCTGTCTTATATATTGCAACTACAATTGTTGTAGTTGAGGTTGTAAACCTCACAAGGCAATTTTTACTTTAAACTGTTGTTGTTGTTGCTGAGAGCCCAGTGCAGGGCTCGATCCCAGGACCCTCGGATCATGACCTGAGTTGGAGGCAGATGCTTAATGACTGAGCCACCCAGGTACTCCCTGTAGCACACTCTTGCTAGTGATGAATTCTTATAGTTTTATTTGTTTGTTTGTTGCTTTTTAAGTAAGCTCTATGCCCACCTTGGGGCTTAAACTCACCACCCTGAAATCAATACCTGCAAATTTATCCACTGAACCAGCCAGGTGTCCTCTCTTTGGCTCTTCTTTCTAATCTACAAGAGTTTTTCTTTTGCTTTCATTCTTAAGGATGTTCTCACTGGTATAGAATCCAGATTATCAGAGTATTTTATAGCACTTTAAAAATGCTCATCCATGGTGCAGCTGGCTGGACCAGTTGGTTAAGCATACAACAATTGATCTGGGGGTTGTAAGTTCAAGCCCCAAGTTGGGTGTAGAGATTACTTAAAAATAAAATCTCTAAAAATGATAATCCACTGGTTTCTGTCTTCCATTTTCTCTGGTGAAAGTAGGATTTTTTTTTTTAATTCATTCTCCCTTATGTAATGAGTCATTTTTCTCTTGGTGCTTTCAAGACAGGCTCTTTGTCTTGTTTTTAGCAGCCTGAATATGCTATGCCTAGAGATGATTTTCTTTGAATCTATGTAACTTGGGATCTGCGAAGTTTGTTTTTTTTTTAAAGATTTTATTTATTTATTTGACAGAGATCACAGGTAGGCAGAGAGGCAAGCAGAGAGAGGAAGGGAAGCAGGCTCCTCGCTGAGCAGAGAGCCCGATGCGGGGCTCGATCCCAGAACCCTGGGATCATGACCCGAGCCAAAGGCCAACACTCAACGACTGAGCCACCCAGGCGCCCCAAGAATAATAGCATTTTTTTTAAAGATTTAATTTATTTATTTGACAGACAGAGATCACAAGTAGGCAGAGAGACAGGCAGAGAACTAGGGGGAAACAGGGTCCCCGCCAAGCAGAAAGCCCGATGCAGGGCTGGATCCCAGGACCCTGGGATCATGACCTGAGCCGAAGGCAGAGGCTTTAAGCCACTGAGCCAACCCAGGCACCCCAAGAATGATAGCATTCTTAACATTCTTTCACACACACACACACACACACACACATGCACGCACACACACGCACACACACATACACTACATAGACGTATATGTCAGTTCTGGAATTTCATTTGGTTATTTTCTATCATTTCAATATTTCTGAGATTTCCTATCTGTTCACACATTATGAGCATTTTTCCTTTATATTATCAAATATAGTTTAGTATCAGCTTTAAAATCTTTGCTAATTGCAGCAGCTGTGTCATCTTGGTGTCCATGTCTGTTGCTTATCATTTCTCTTGAGAAGATGTGATACATAGTCTTGTTTCTTCATATGTCAAGTAGTTTTGAATTGTTTGTTGTGGAGAGTGGATTCTGTTCTTTTCCTTGAAGAGGATCTATTTTGTTGTTGTTCTATGTTTCAGCATGCCATTCATTTGGATGGACTCAGACTCCAAATGCTGTCTCTGAGCTGCAGCCCAAACCTCAGTTCAGTTGTTTTTCCTTTGACTGGGCTGATTGCAGACTGCGCTGAGCATATGTGCTTCAGGGGTTCACTAGAAGCTGAGCAGTGCTCAACACAAATTTAGTGGCTCCCTCTCTCTCTCTCTTTTTTTACATTTTATTTATTTATTTATTAGAGTAAGAGAGAGAGCGAGCACAGCCAGGCAGAGCAGCAGGCAGAGGCAGAGGGAGAAGCAGCTTCCCCCTGATGCGGGACTCATCCCAGAACACTGGGATCATGACCTGACCTGAGCTGAAGGCAGCTGCCCAACCGATTAAACCACCCAGGCATCCCGGCTCCTTCTTTTTTGTTCCATCCTTTGTTGGATTCTCCTCTTATTGTCTGGCAGCTGTGGTTCCCCAACTCTCTCTTCTTGTTCAGGCACAAAGACTGAATTTTTCTATCAGTATTTTTGCATTCCAAGTAGCACTGGCTGGAACCTACCCTCAGGTTAAAGACTAAAAGAAAATTCACCCCATGCTATTTCTCATAAGTGTTGACTCCCTGTCAGAATCAGTCTGCTTTTGTTCACTCTCCAGTGCCTTCAGGGAGTTGTTTTTCAGTGTATTTTGTTCAGACTTTATGTCTTGCCCAGCACAGGAGCTAACTAGGACATATCATAAGTGGATAACTCCAGTAACATTTTATTAAGCTATCCACTTAACTTAAGACGCAAGATCAAGAACCCACTGCCAAAGATTCTTGCATATCAGAGCTTTCTGAATACCACTTCATTTTTGATACTCATTATAATTGAACCCACATTTTTAAAAAAATATTTATTTATTTATTTAAGAGAGAGAGCACAGGAAGGTGAAGGGGTAGAGGGAGAGGGAGAAGCAGGCTCCCCATTGAGCAGGGAGCCCAACACAAGGCTTGATCCCAGGACCCTGAGATCATGAAGGCAGACGCTTAACTGACTGAGTCACCCAGGTGCCCCTCACATTGGTTTTTTAAATTTTTACTTTTTAAAAATGTGCTTTTCGTTTCATTTTATTTTACTTACTTACTTATTTATTTATTTTATTTATTTGACAGAGAGAGATCACAAGCAGGCAGAGAGAGAGGGAAGCAGACTCCCTGCTGAGCAGAGAGCCCGATGCGGGCCGAGGCTGGATCCCATGACCCTGGGATCGTGACCTGAGCCTGAAGGCAGAGGCTTTGAGCCACTGAGCCACCCAGGTTCCCCTATTTTATTTTATTTTATTTTATTTAAAGATTTATTTATTTATTTGAGGGAGAGAGAGACAGAGAGAGAATGGGAGGGAGGGGCAGAGGCAGAGGGAAAGGTTCTTTAAGCAGACTCCATGCTGAGCGTGGAGCCTGACATGGGGCTGGATCTCATGACCCTGAGATCATGACTTGAGTGGAAACCAAGAATCAAGAGTCAGATGCTTATCCAACTGTGCCACCCAGGCACCCCAGTAAGGTTTTTGTTTTAGAGGAGATTTAGATTTATAGACAATCTGTGAAGATAGAATAAAGAGTTCCCATATATCCCACACCCAGTTTCCCCCAGTATTATCTTATCTTTGTATGTTATATTTGTTATAATTAATGAACTAATATCATTACATTATTATTAACTAAAGTCCATACTTTATTTCAATTACCTTAACTTTTACCTAATATCCTTGTTGTTTTCCACATCTCATCAGGGATACCACTTTACATTAAGTTGACCTGTCTTCTCAGGTTCCTCTTGGCTGGGACTTTTCCTTGTTTTTGATGACCTTAACAGTTTTAAAAAGTACTATTTATGTATTTTGTAGAATGTTACTCATTTGGGATTTGTCTCATTAGACTGGGGTTATGTGTTTTGGGAAAAAAGGCCACAGAGGTGAGGTGCCATTTTCATCAAATTTTATCAGCAGGTATTGTGATGGATTGAATTACGTCCTCCCTCAACCCCAAAGATTTGTATGTTGAGCCCTAAGTCTCAATTTGACTGTATTTGGAGATAGGGTCTTTAGAAGGTAATGAAGATTAAATGAAGCATTAATGGTGAGGGTCCTAATCTAATAGAATTGTAAGAAGAAACACCAGATCTCTCTCTCTCTCTCTCTCCATCACATGAGAACACAGTGAGAAAACGACCAACTACAAGCCAGGAAAAGAGCTCTCAACAGAAACAGAATTGTCCTGTGCCTTTGTCTTGGATTCAGCAGCCTCCAAAACTACGAGAAATAAAGTTCTTAAAGCCATCCAGTCTACGACATTTTGGTATGGCAGTCTTAGCTTATTTAGACATGTATGTGGTGTCAACATGACCGATAGCCTTGATAACCTGAGGTAGTTTTGCCGGGTTTCTATAGTGTGAAGTCAGTCTTTCCCCCCAGCCTCTCTTCATAGTATATTTTTTGTTGTCGTTGTTTTAAAAATTTTATTTTTAAGTAGTCTCTACACCCAGCATGGGGCTTGAACTTGAAATGATGAGATCAAGAGTCACATGCTCCACCGACTGAGTCAGCCAGGCACCCCCATACTATCCTCTTTGGAAGGAAGTCCACATATTGTCTCTTGACTCTTGACTTGTCTTTGACCTCTCCTACTCTAGGATCCTATATCTCCATTGAAATTAGGGAATCCATCTCAACTGTAACTTCTTCCTTCACCAGATCTGACTATAGGAAATGGCCACTACATAGGTTACAGGCATACTGGTACCCATCCACTAATACATTTCTCAATGCCTTAGTGGATAGAGTGTCCTCTGTGATTTCTTAGGTGAAATGGTGAGGGAGTGTCCATTCATACATGATAGATCTACTCCGATGTTTCTATCTTCTTAAGACCTTGGATTCCTTCTAAATTATATCAGAAAGTTCTTGCATCTCAACATCATTGAATGTAGGCCACTACTTAAAGTTTCAGTCAACCAACTGTTAGAGCCATTTCCAGCTGCCCAAGCTGGTGCGTTAAATCAAGAATTCTGGTAAAATTGCTCATCAGTTGAATTGAATTGGTTAATAATTCAACCAAATCTGGTGTTAGATTCTGTCTTCCTTGTTTATTGCCTTCCTGGAAAAAAAAAAATAGAATCCATTCTTTTACATATTCTCCAAGTCTGCAAATATAAATGAGGAAAATAACGCAATAATAAGAACAAGTCATTTCATCCCAGTCAGACTTGGAACATGTTGAGCTCTTACCCTACTTATGGATCTAGAGCAGTGGTCCTCTAATGGGGATGATTTTTTTTTTCTCCCAGGGTACATTTAGAAATGTCTGAAAATATCTTTGTTGTCCCAACTTGGGCTTGGGGAGGTGTCACTGAAACTAGTGGGTAAGAGGTCAGAGATAATGCTAAGTATCTCACAACATCTGCTCACAACAGTTATCCATAGCCCGATATGTGGAGAAACCCTGATCTATGGGTAACAAATAGTGGTTGGAGTGGAACTCGAGGAAAACAGACATCTCTTTGATAAAGTTGTTACAGGGATTTTAAGCAAGGGATAGAAGGTTGTCTCCACCAATTCTGGAGGTTCAAAGAGGTTTGGGCAGTCTAGAATCTTAACTTTTTTTTTTTAAGATTTTATTTATTTATTTGACAGAGAGAGAGATCACAGTAGACAGGCAGGCAGAGAGAGAGAGAGAGAGAAGCAGGCTCCCTGCTGAGCAGGGAGCCCGATGCGGGACTCAATCCCAGGACCCTGAGATCATGACCTGAGCCGAAGGCGGTGGCTTAACCCACTGAGCCACCCAGGTGCCCCTAGAATCTTAACTTTGACTTAACCCAGATGTCACCATTCCAGTTTCAGTGTCATACCCTTCCTCATCAATGCCCCATCTTTTACCAGAGAGTTCTGGCAAGGCTATAAAATCAACTTCTGTTGTAACTCTGAAATCACAATTAAATTTTATATTCAATTGTCAGCAAGATTAGTTTGCAGGTATAAAAAATAAGGGATTCTTTAGGGCTGCCATAGAAACTTTCATTCTCTGTCTTTGAACTGAATGTTTAGTGACTTGAACTCTCCATTTCTTATATAAGCTCTTTGGTGGGTGCAAATGAAGCCACTCCCAACATAGAGTTGTCACGATCACCATTACCATCAGATAGTCGTATGTGGCTCCAAAGCATTTGCTTTAGTGGACACTGCAACACAAATGACTAACGGTGATAAGCTGAGCCCTTATGATGCTGCTACATCCCATTTCCCATTGACAACTTGCTCTACATTGCATTTGAGTTTAAGGGTATAAACAATTCAAATCCTGTATCTCAAAGTCTATTTTCTAGAATCACTCTCGGGACCATTTTCTGTATTGGTCAGTCTTCAGTAAAGAAAAAAACTATAGCAGTTATTTTTTTTTTTTTTTGCAGATTTTATTTATTTGACAGAGAGAGAGAGAGGGAGAGAGATGACAAGCAGGCAGAGGCAGGCAGAGAGAGGGGGAAGAAGGTTTCCTGCCGATCAGAGAGTCTGACGCAGAACTCGATCCCAGGACCCTGAGATCATGACCTGAGCCGAAGGCAGAGGCCTTAACCCACTGAGCCACCCAGGCACCCAGCAGTTATCTTAACTAAGAAAATTTATATAAAGAGTTACTGGAGGGCTCCTGGGTGACTTAGTCGATTAAGTGTCTGACCCTTGATTTTGGCTCAGGTCATGATCTCAGGGTTGTGAGATTGAGCCCCACATCTGGCTCTGCGATGGGTGTAGAGCCTGCTAGGGATACTCTCGCCCACCCCCATGCTCTCTCCCCTCACCACACCACCTTGTGTGCTCTCTCTCTTTCAATAAATAAATGGGACAAAGCCCAGACTATAAAAAAAAAAAAATTTTTTTTTGAGATATCACAGGCATTGAAGAATTGAAAAGAGAAAGTAGAACAAAGAAGTAGTAATTGCAAAAAGTAGATGGGGAAATAAAGGGTCAGGGTTGGGATTGGCTGGATCCTCAGTAGCTCCTCTGTGGGCCCCTACAGTGTTGGGACTTAGACCTCTGGGGAGGGTTGCTGCCTAGCTGGTACTGGTGTCTCTGAGGAGCGTGATGAGGCTAGTTCTGGGAATATGGAAAGGAGTTCAAAGCTGGAACCAACTGCTGCTGCTGCTGGCACGAAGAACTGTTGCCTGGGTGACTCGGATAGAAACAGGAAGCGAATAGGAAAGAGCGGTCCCTTCTCCCTTCCTTCTGCCTCTGATCTCCCACTATTGGCAGAACCTGACAGAGAGCCAGGCTGGCAATGGGAAAATGGGAAGCGCAGAGACCCAGCCTCAGCCCTACAAAACAGGGCAGAGGTGGGTGACTTTGCGGGGGAGGAACAGTTTCTTCACAACCAGCCCAGTTAGCCAAGCAGTGCTCATTGACACACAGAAGGATGAGGGAGAAGCAGGAGTCTAGGACATTTCACAGATTTCTAGCATTAGTAACTGAATGACTAGTGGAGAAAGAGGTAGAATAAATGTGGAGTGGGCAGTTGGAAAGGAGCTAGTTGGTAGCATGTGAAAAGATCTGCTGGGGTTGATAAATTTAGATTGAGAAGCCTGGAGTCTAATATAGTATAATTCAAAGTAGTCTTTGGACTCGCTGGTCTGCAATTTAAAAGAATTGCAGTAAAATAAACATAAAATATATCATTTTAATAATTGCAAATATATATATATATCTACAATTTTACCATATTTATCATATTTACCATAAAAATTACCATTGTAGGGCATCTGGGTGGCTCAGTGGGTTAAAGCCTCTGCGTTCAGCTCAGGTCATGATCCCAGGGTCCTGGGATCGAGCCCCACGTCAGGATCTCTGCTCAGCAGGGAGCCTGCTCCCCACCCCTTCTCTGCCTGCCTCTCTGCCTACTTGGATCTCTGTCTCTCAAATAAATAAAATCTTAAAAAAAAAAAAAGTTACCATTGTAAGCATGTTTAAATGTATAGTTCTGTGGCATTAAGTGTATTTGCATTGTTTTGCAACTATCACCATCATTGATCTCCAGATTTTTTCCATTATCCCAAACTGAAACTCTGTGCCCAATGAACAGTAACTTCCTGGGGTGCCTGGGTGGCTCAGTCAGTTAAGCATCTGCCTTTGGCTCAGGTCATGATCCCGGGGATCAAGTCCCACATCAGGATCCCTGTTCTGTAGGAAGCCTGCTTCTCCCTCTGCCTGTGTCTCCCCTTGCCTGTGCTCTCTCTGATTATCAGATTCTTTAGCAGAATCTGATTTTTTTTTTTTAAGATTTTATTTGACAGAGAGAAATCACTAGTAGATGGAGAGGCAGGCAGAGAGAGAGATAGGGAAGCAGGCTCCCTGCTGAGCAGAGAGCCCGATGTGGGACTCGATCCCAGGACCCTGAGATCATGACCTGAGCTGAAGGCAGTGGCTTAACCCACTGAGCCACCCAGGCACCCAGCAGAATCTGATTTAAAAAAAAAACCAAAACAGTAAGTTCCCATTCCCCTATCCCTCCAAACCCCTGGTCATCACTATTCCACTCCAGACTCTGTGAGTTTGACTCTTCTAGCAGCCTCAGATAAGTGGAATCATGGATTACTTGTCCTTTTGTGTCTGGCTTATGTCAGTCAGCATAAATAGCTGCAAGTTGCAGGACACCTGGGTGGCTCAGTCGGTTAAGTGGCTGCCTTCAGCTCTGGGCATGATCCCAGTGTCCTGGGATCGAGTCCCACATTGGGCTCCTTGCTCAGCAGGGATCCTGCTTCTCCCTCTGCCTCTACCTGCTACTCTGTCTGCCTGTGCTCTCTCTCTTTCTCACAAATAAATAAATAAAATCTTAAAAAAAAAAATACCTGCAAGTTTCACTCCTGTTGTACCCTGTATTATAATCTCATTCTTTTTTAAAGCTGAATAACATTTCATTTTGAGCAATTTGCATTTTTTTTTAAGATTTTATTTATTTATTTATTTATTTGACAGAGAGATCACAAGTAGGCAGAGAGGCAGGCAGAGAGAGAGAGGAGGAAGCATGGGAAGCAGCTCCCTACTGAGCAGAGAACCCAGCTCGGGCTTGATCCCAGGACCCTGAGATCACGACCTGGGCCGAAGGCAGAGGCTTTAACCCACTGAGTCACTCTGATGCCTCTCATGGAGCCTACTTTTAAAAAATATAAATAAATAAATAAATAAACAAACATAAAAATGCATGTAAAAACCCAAATTGCTGGAGCACCTGGGTGGCTCAGTGGGTTAAGCCTCTGCCTTCGGCTCACATCATGATCTCAGGGTCCCTGGGATCGAGTCCTGCATCAGGCTCTCTGCTCTGTGGGGAGCCTGCTTCCTTCTTTCTCTCTCTGCCTGCCTCTCTGCCTACCTGTGATCTCTCTCTGTCAAATAGATAAATAAAATCTTAAAAAAAAAAAAAAAGTATGCTCCATGTCAAGCATGGAGCATAACGCAGGGCTTGAAATCAAGACCCTGGGATCAAGACCTGAGCTGAGATCAAGAGTCAGAACAGTATGCTCAGTATGATTTACATTTTGGAGCAAGGTCTTCTCTCCTCAGGGCCCAGCACTCTGAGAGCACGGAGAGTAAGTAGAGACACAGCTTTGGACTGGAGATTCGTGAATCATTAACCTGTAAAAGAAAAAAAAAATCCAAACTGGAACCAAAATGCACTTCTGCATTCATTTTAGTGATGTAATTGCAGCCACCTTCTAGGAAGAATTAGAACTTCTCATAAAATGCCTACACAAAATTCTGATAAAGCCGAAGGGATTAAAACTTCTGAGAAGCCAGTTATCCACCCCCGCACCTTTCAGTTCAGATTGTAGTGGATTTCACCACACTTTCTTTTCCTTTTTGTATCTAATTTAAAATGATTTTCTTTCTCTGTTTTTAAAAAGATTTTATTTTTAAGTAATCTTTTCACGCAACACAGGGCTTGAACTTGTAACCCTGAGATCAAAAGTTGCACGCTCCACTGACTTAGCCAAGCCAGGTGCCCCTAAAATGATTTTCCAATCAATCTCTTTTCCTCCCAAATACCTCTACCAAACGTAAATCTTTGAATTGGACTTCTTAATAGGTTTTAAAAAAAAAAAGGAAAATTATGACTTAGTTGCAGATACAATATAAATACATGTCAAAGATTTAAAGATTTTCTTTTATTTATTTATTTATTTGACAGACAGAGATCACAAGTAGGCAGAGAGGCAGGCAGAGAGAGAGGAAGGGAAGCAGGCTTCCTGCTGAGCAGAGAGCCCGATTCAATTCGGAGCTCGATCCCAGGACCTTGAGGTCACGACCTGAGCCAAAGGCAGAGGTTTTAACCCACTGAGCCACCCAGGTGCCCCTCAGAAATTTAATTTAACTCATTAATTAATGAGGGAATTGGAAAAGATGTTACAGTCAGTTTAAAGGGAAACCCAAACACTAAACAAATATCTAAGCCCATCAAAAATGTCGACATATGGAGCACGTGGGTGGCACAGTCTGTTAGGTGCCGGACTGCCGGTTTCAGCTCAGGTTATGATCTCAGTGTCATGAGATCGATCTCTGAGTGGGGCTCTGTACTCCGCTTGGAGTCTGCCTGAGACTCTCTCTCCTTCTCCCTCGGCCCCTCCCCATCCTCTTTAAAATCAATCAATCAATCTCTAAAAATTGTTGAAATAAATTTTCTCAAGAGACACAAAACTGGCTTATTGAGGGCTTGTAGGGGCAGGGTTGTCAATAGAAGCTTCCCCTAAGAGCATTTATTTGCACATCTAAAGACAGTAAGTGTTTGCTTTACTATTAGTTTTCTACAAATTAACCTGTATCTCTCCAGTGTAGTAAAAGTGCTCAGAGACTATAAAACGCACCAACCCTATAGAATCTGATAAGTGGGAAGGGTATGCTTAGAACAATGCACTTTTCCATTTCCCGATAATCTTTTGGTCCACTTAGAAGTGTCCTACTATAGGCCTTCTCCCTGTTGAAAGATAGTAAAGAAATTTTGATATAGGCTCATAACAAAATTATCTGAAATTTTTTTTAATTTTTTTTTCAAAAATCTATTTATTTATTTTATTTTATTTTTTTATTTGATATACAGGGATCACAAGTAGGCAGAGAGGCAGGCAGAGAGAAAGAGAGGGAAGCAGGCTCCTCACTGAGCAGAGAGCCCGATGTAGGGCTCCATCCCAGGACCCTGAGATCATGACCTGAGCCGAAGGCAGAGGCTTAAACCCACTGAGCCACCCAGATGCCCCAAAAATCTATTTATTTAAAGAGAGAGAGCTTGGAGGGGAGGGGCAGAGGGAGGGAGAGACTCTCAAGTGATGCCCCACTGAGAGTAGAGATAATGACCTTAGCCTAAATAAAGAGTGGGACGCTTTACCCACTGAGCCACCTAGGTGCCCCTGAAAATTTTTCTTAAACACTTGGCCTTTTCTTTTTTTCTTTTCTTTCTTTCTTTTTTTTTTTTTAAGATTTTTGTTTATTTATTTGACAGAGAGAGACACAGCAAGAGAAGGAACACAAACAGGGGAGTGGGAGAAGGAGAAGCAGGCTTCCTGTAGAGCAAGGAGCCTGATGCCGGGCTGGCTCTCAGGACCCTGGGATCATGACCTGAGCTGAAAGCAGCTGAGCCACCCAGGTGCTCCCAAACACTTGGCCTTTAACATTGGTTGCTGATGTGGGGAAAGTAAGGTGGAAGTCTTGAAAGTAAATAATTTTCACTGATTTCTTGTGTTTTTCATATGGCTCCCCTATTCTTGATTAGACAAGTTACCTTCTACTTTATTCTTTCCAGGGAATCAATCCTAAGCCTTCTGCAGAGGCCAGAGGAGCCATCCCTTGGCAGCTTAGGGAGGAAATCTGGTGGTTTAACTGCTATTGAAATTGTTTTTTAACCAATTCTTCTTCTCTTAGTCCCAACTTTACTGCTGCTTCTTGAGTACCTGGTGCTGCCAAGTCTTGAGCCTTTTGGTGGTCCTCTAGGGCAAACCAGGCTTGCTCCTGGCCTGACTTTTGATAGATGAGGAGTCTGCTAAGTCAGACTCCCACTCTCTTTCTGTCTTCCAACTTCCAAAATGTTAGTGATTTACCTCCTGTTCTCTAAGAGACTGACTGTCCAAACAGACACTAGCCAAACTACGTATGACAATAGAAAGCTGACCCGTAACTTCTACCGCAACCAGCCTGGGAAGCCAAAACACAGCCTCTGAGGCAAGCCCAGAATGGTTAGAACTTGTTGATGAGTCAGCTTTCTTACGTTTCACTCCCACTTCCAACACAGGACCAAACTGAGACAGCCAAACCAATCACGTAAGAAGCCTGGCTTCTAGTTAGCCCATCTCCAGCTTCCCCACAAGGATGACTGCCAGTCAGAGCATTATCTGAAGCCGTCCTCATTTTCACTGTAAAACTTTCCCACTCGTCTTTCTGCCTTTGAGTCTTTGCCAAACCTGAGGGATGGTGGCTGACTCCTGGCTGTGTTGGCTCTCATTTTGGTGGTCTTTTTCTATATCTTTTTTGCCTTGAAATTTTGTGTTTTTTCCCATATTAAAGAGGGATTGCAGTAGGAAGTGGAGTTACGTGTGGTTCAATCCATCATCTTTCACTGGAGTTCTCTTCTCGTGCTTCTTGCTCTGTGACTTAGATGATGACAATCTACCCTTTAGCCTCCAGCTCCAGAAGGCTGGCAAATAACCTTTGCTTTTTCTCTTGCAAACATGGATACAAAAACACGTATTCACATTCCTCCAAAGAATTTACTGGAGCAAAAACATTGGAGAATTATAGACTTTACTGAACCTTGCCTATGAGAGACAGAAGATGAGGTTACATTACATGTATACATGCCACACCAAAGAACCTCAACTCAACTCCCCAAACACTTTAAACATTTCTTACTCCCCGAAAAAGTCTCTCCTCTGAGATATCTTTCCCTTTCTCCCAGGTAGTTTGGAGTTGACTCCTCTCTTTATCTCTGACTGGTCTCCTGAATATTCTTATTTCTTATGCTTTTACCTTGCAAAGAAATTCAGCTTAACATCCAAGTGTGCTTACTACTCACTACAAAACAAAAGGAGTGCTGACTCACCAGCCTTTCAACCTGTGTTGTTGGGTGAACTTGTCCCAGGGTAGGTAGGGAGAGTCTCACCCTCATTCTAAGGGATCTTCATGAGTTTCTTTTTTTCCAAGAGGACGTTTTGTTCCTCTTTTCAGGAGAGAGAGAAAAGCTCTGTATCTCTCTAAACGACAAAAAAGGATATCTTTTCTCATTTGCTAACAAATAATCTTTTTCTTTTTCTAGCTAGCTTATACGCTTCTTGAGTGGATAGCAATCTAGTGTTTACAATCTGTAGGGTAACTAATAATGTTACAAAAGTTTATAGAAAGGATCAGTGGGCGGAATGGATGGATAGAATTTTAAGAGAAGGAAATAGAACTTTCAGGAAAGGCCTAGTTTGTGGTTCCTCTAAGCTTTGACCTTTATCTTCAAGACACTAAATAAAGCCAGTAAAGTAGAGTTTTCACTTTTCATTTGCTTGTTTGTTCATTCATTTTTAATATTTTTAAAAATTATTTTTTAAAGACTTATTTATTTATTTTTTATTTGACAGAGAGAAATCACAAGTAGATGGAGAGGCAGGCAGAGAGAGAGAGGGAAGCAGGCTCCCTGCTGAGCAGAGAGCCCGATGTGGGACTCGATCCCAGGACCCTGAGATCATGACCTGAGCCGAAGGCAGCGGCCTAACCCACTGAGCCACCCAGGCGCCCAAGACTTATTTATTTAGAATGAGAGAGAGTGCACACATTATGGGGGAGGAGGAGGGGAGAGGCAGAGAGAGAATCTTAAGCAGATGCCCCACTGAGCACAGAACCCAAGGCGGGGCTCGGTCTCATGATCCTGAGATGGTAACTCGAGCTGAAATCAAGAGTCAGACACTTAACTGACTGAGCCACCCAGGTTCCCCTTTAATATTTTAGGTTTAAGTAATCTCTGCATCCAATATGGGGCTTGAACTCACAACTCCAAAATCAAGAGCTGAATGCTCCACTGACTGAGCCAGCCAGGCACACCATGTACTCAACAGTTTTTCGTTGACTTGTGTAGTGTGCATTATCATTAATAACTTTCATTTCATGTATCAGTTAGGGACTGGATTTCACTGTGGATAACAAAGACTACGGTGGCTTAAAAATTAGCTTATTTTCTATAAAGAAGTCCAGAGGTTGGTAGTTGAGGGTTGATATGGTAACCACAGAAGGAAGGCATCAAGGATCTAGGCTTCTGTCTCTCCACTCTACCTTCCTAGGCACCTGGCTTCCATCTTCACAAAGTGCTGCTGTGGTGGAGAGCTGTGGGGATCTCCAGTCATCAAGTCCTAGTCTTAGCAAGAATTAATGGGAGGGTAACAACAAACAGGCAAAAAAGGATTGTGGCAGTTGTCTGCCCCCCTTTAAAGAAACACTGAGAGTCCAGTGCAAAAGCTTTTCTTTATGCCTCTGTGGCTAGAACTTAATCAGATGACCATACCTATTACCAATGGAGACCAAAAAAAAAAAAAAAAAAAAAAAAAAAAACCCCACAAACAAACAACTTTTGAATGAATACAATTTAAATGTATTTTTTAAATGTTTATTGGTACAGTAGGACTTTTTTTTTTTTAGATTTTTATTTATTTATTTATTTGACACAGAGAGAGAGGGAGAGAGATCACAAGTAGGCAGAGAGAGAGGAGGAAGCTGACTCCCTGCTGAGCAGAGAGCCCGATGCAGGGCTCAATCCCAGGACCCTGGGATCATGACCTGAGCCGAAGGCAGAGGCTTTAACCCACGGAGCCACCCAGCCGCCCCTAAATGTATTTTTTAAGTGCAATTTTGAATGTATTTGAAAAATGTCCCTAAGCAGAGGGCAGAAGGGTAGGCCACTAACACACTAACACTTCCTGCCATAATTCTTGAATTTTCTGCATATGACATCCCAGTGTTTGACATTAAGTTGTCCTCAAAATCAATGAATAAATGAATAAAGTATTTTTAGACAAAGCAAGCAGTTCATGGCACAATATTTTAAAATGAATGGACTTTCATTGTAGAGCAGTTTTAGGTTTATAGAAAATTTGAAGTAAAGAAAGCTCCCGTATGTTACTTTCCCCATCCCAATACACATACAGTTTTCCCACTATTAAATCTCGCACTGGTGTGGTACATTTGTTACAATTGATGAACCAATATCGATACATTATTACCAACTAAAGGGCATAGTTTATTTTAGGGTTTTCTCTTTGTGTTGCACAATTCTATGGGTTTTGTTCCATGCATAATGTCATGCCTCCATTACAGTGTCATGGAGAATAGGTTCACTGCCCTAAAATATCCTCTGTACTCCACCTGTGCACCCCTCCTTTCCTCCCCAGGAGCTCCTAGCAAGCACTGAGCTTTGTTTTCCCTCCTTCCTTCCTTCTTTCCTTGCTTCCTTCCTTCCTCTCTATCAAGAGAAAGAGCGTGTATGCAAAGGGTGGGTGTAGGGGCATAGGGAGAGGGAGAGAGAAAATCTCAAACAGGCCCCACACTCAGTGCTCAGTGCAGAGCTTGATTCAGGGCTCGATCCCAGGACCTGGTCATGAAGAGTCAGACACTTAACCGACTGAGCCACTGATTCTTTTACCATTGCCTTTTCCAGAACGTCATGTAGTTGGAAACATACAGTATGTACTCTTCTCAGAATGGCTTCTTTCACTTAGCAATATGCATTTAAGATTTCTCTATGTCAAAAAAAAAAAAGATTTCTCTATGTCCTTTAATGGTTTGATAGTTCATTTCTTTCTTTTGCTGAAATATACCCCATTGTATGGATGTGCCACAGTTTGATTATATATTCACATATTAAATAGCATCTTGGTTGCTTTCAATTTATGAATAAAGCTTCGATAAACATTTGTGTGTAGGCTTTTTTTTTAATAGATTTTTTTTAAAAAGATTTCATTTATTTGTTTGACAGAGAGGGAGAGAGAGATCACATGTAGGCAGAGAGGCAGGCATAGAGAGAGAGCAAAGCAGGCTCGCTGCTGAGCAGAGAGCCCAGTGTGGGGCTCAATCTCAGGACCTTGAGATCATGACCTGGGCCAAAGGCAGAGGCTTAACCCACTGAGCCAGCCAGGCGCCCCTTAAATAGATTTTTGTTTATTTATTTGTCAGAGAGAGAGAGTGCACAAACAGGGAGAGTTGTAGGCAGAGAGAGAGAAACAGGCTCCTCGATGAGCAAGGAGCCCAATGCGGGACTCCATCCCAGGACCCTGAGATAATGATCTGAGCCTAGGACAGCCCCTTAACTGACTGAGTCACGCAGGCATCCCTGAACATCTTTTCATATGCTTATTTGGATAGCCTATATCATCATCTTCTTCTTCTGCTTCTTCTTTTTGAGCAGAGAGCCTGATGTGGGGCTCGATCCCAGGACCCTGAGATCATGAACTGAGCAGAAGGCAGAGGCTTAACCCACTGAGCTACCTAGGTACCCCTAGCCTATACCTACTTCAGTGAGATGTCTATTCAGGTCTTTTGCTCATTTTTTAATTGGGTGTTGAGTTTCAAAAGTTCATTGTATATTCTGCATAAGAATCCTTTTTTTTTTTTTTTGCAGAAGTTTTTCATCATGTTTTCTAGTTTCTCAAATTTCTGCTTATTTTGTTATATTTCCCCTTTTCAGTCCTAATATTATTTATTTGTTGCTACTTCTATCTGTATCAATCTCATAGAAACTTGTTTTCTTTATTGGTCTTTCCAAAGACTTAATTTCAGTGTTTTGGCCATTTGTATTATATCTTTTTCTCTTTTCTTAATCTTTATGTTCTTCCTTCTACTGTTTTGGATTTGTATTTTTGTTTATATCTCATAATGTATTAGGATGATCACATATATTTATTTATTTAAAGATTATTTTAAAATTTACTTATTTGTTAGAGAGAGAGAGAGAGCGCACAGGCAGACAGAGTGGTAGGCAGAGGCAGAGGGAGAAGCGGGTTCCCTGCCAAGCAAGGAGCCAGATGTGGGACTCAATCCCAGGACACTGGGATCATGACCTGAGCTGAAGGCAGCCACTTAACCAACTGAGCCACCAAGGTATCCCGATCACATATATTTAGTTTTTAGTCTTATTTTCTACTGTAAATGCATATAAGGTTATTATTTTACCTGTATCCTATAAACTTCATATGTAGTATTTTTATTACCTCTCAAATCAAATATTACAACTTTGCATTGGGATTTCTTCTTTGATCTTTCTATTATTAAGATGTTTTTTAGGGGCACTTGGGTGGCTCAGTCATTAAGCATCTGCCTTTGGCTCAGGTCATGATCCCAGTGTCTTGGGATAGAGCCCCACATCAGGCTCTCTACTCGGTGCGAAGCCTGCTTCCCCTTTTTCCATTCCCCCTGCTCACGTTCCCTCTCTGGCTGTCTCTCTCAAATAAATAAAATCTTGGGAAAAAAAAAAAAGACGTTTTTAAATCTCCAGGAGCACCTGAGTGGCTCAGTCAGTTGAGGGTCTGACTTCGGCTCAGGTCATGATCTCAGGGTCCTGAGATTGATCAAGCCCTGTGTGGGGCTCCCCACTCAGTGGGGAGTCTGCTTGTCCCTCTTTTTCTGCTCCTTCCCCCTACTTGGGTTTTCTCTGTATCTCTCTCAAATAAATATATAAAATCATTTTTAAAAAAATTTTTAAGAGTTTATTTATTTATTTGACAGACAGAGATCACAAGTAGGCAGAGAGGCAGGCAGAGAGAGAGGAGGAAGCAGACTCCCTGCTGAGCAGAGAGCCTGATGTGGGGCTCCATCTCAGGACCCTGAGATCAAGACCTGAGCTGCAGGCAGAGGCTTTAACCCACTGAGCTACCCAGGCACCCCAAATAAAATCTTTTTTAAAAAGATGTTTTTTAAATCTCTAAATATAGTTTTAAAAATAATCATTTTTTATTGACTTCTAACTTAATTGTAATACAACCAGAGAATGAGATCTGTGTGACAGCAATTTTTTGCAATTTGTAGGAAGTTGCTCAATGGCCTAAATCAAAATTAATTTTCTTAAATGTTCCTTGTTTTAAAAAGTATTTGTGTTCTTAAAATGCTAGGTGCAGAGTTCTATACCTTAATTCCTTAGGAAATTTTAATTAATGGGGTGCCTGGGTGGCTCAGTTGATTAAGCATGACTCTTGATTTCAACTGAGGTCACGATCTCAAGGTTGTGAAACTGAGCCCTGGATTGGGCTCTGTGTTGAGCGTGGAGCCTGCTTAAGATTCTCTCTCTCTCTCTCCCTCAGCCTTTCCCCCCTCATGCACATGCTCACTCTCTTTAAAAAAAAAAAAAAAAAAAAAAAAGTTAATTAATGGTGTTGGAGATATTCCTGCAATGGCTAGGGATTCTTGGATATCATTTCCTATGTAGGTGTTATTGACTGTTTTGTGTCTTCTCAAAATTCATAAGCTAAAAACTAACCCCCAGTATAATGGTATCAAGAGGCAGGGGCTTTGGGAGGTGATTAGGTCATGAGAGTAGATCCTCATGAATGAGATTAATGCCTTATAAAAGGCATTAATGAAAGAGCTCCTTATCCATTGGCCACGTGCGGACACAATGAAAAGACAGTGGTCTATAAAGTAGATGGCACACACTTAC